>NC_067117.1:40934589-41304207 GCF_021347895.1 Acanthochromis polyacanthus
AAACATGCCATTTGGAGAAGACACCCATCAAACCTGAGACAACTGGAGCTGTTTGCTCATGAGGAGTGGGCCAAAATACCTGTTGACAGCTGCAGAACGCTCATTGACAAATACAGAAATCGTTTAATTGCAGTGATTGCCTCAAAAGGTTGTGCAACAAAATATTAAGTTATGGGTACCATCATTTTTGTCCAGCCCTATTTCATTAGTTTGTTTTTTAAAATAATTATGTTAATCAACAATTCAAAAGTGATGGCTGATTTTGATTATTTAATTTTCAATAAATTTTTATTTGTTACTTTTGTGAGTTTCAAGTGATTTCAGTGAGAATTGTGGGTTTTTCCTTCTTTAACTGAGGGGTACCAACAATTTTGTCCACGTGTGTATATATCGACTTTCATTATATATATATCAAGTTTCATTATATATATATCGACTTTCATTATATATATATATATCAAGTTTCATTATATATATATCGACTTTCATTATATATATAATTTCCTAAACGGCATGCCATATATATATATATATATATATATATATATATATATATTTCACAGTGAAAAACATTTTGAGTGCAAACTTCAACATGTCAAACGTCAAATGTAACAATTTCATACAAGGTCATATTCTTATCATACACTCATTTAACTAATACTTATTTCTTCTTTAATCAAATTAAACATTTCAAGCGTTACAAGGCACTTTAATTGTGTCTGGTTTCCACACAGCCAGCTTGACAATTTAATGAGACACATGTGCCTGTCTTTGATTACAAAGTCTCTTGATACGAGGGGGGATTGTGGACAGGGCAACTCTCAGATCCTGTTCGACTGACATTTTTTGCCTCAGTTTATTCTTCATGTATGTAAGATTGGAGAATGCCAGTTCACAGAGGTAAGAGGTGGGAAACTGTATCAAGACCCTGATGGCACTCTCTGACAGAGAGGAGTACTCCTGCCCCACACTGACCCAAAAACGGTCCAAAGTCAGTTCTTTGTCTGTTGAATCATCAATTTGGAGCGCGAAGTTCCCCCTCAGCCGCAGTTTTTCGCAGAGGATAGATTCCACGTCATCTGACATGTCATCAATACGCCGTTTGATAGTGTGTCCGAGAGTGGGATTTTCTCTATTTCCTTGACAGCATCCAGTCCAAACGTTTTTTCAACCATTATCTTGCATGCTGGTAGTATTAGTGATTCTGCAATGGTGTGTGATTTTTTTGGACTTGGCAACCAGCTCAGCCACAAGAAAATTAGCTTCTTGTGCTTTTTCGGACACACGCACAGATGATCGCATCCGTTCAGTCTGTCTTTCATTCTGAGTTTTTAGTCTTTGAAAATGTTCAGTGTTTTTGTTCTTGTGTTCAGGGTGCTTTGTTTCCAGGTGCCGTAATAATTTACTTGGCACCAGCGCCGCATTTGCCAACTTCTCCAGGCAAAGTAGACATACCGGCTCGGGGCACGCAGCATCTCCCCTCCAGCTAAATCCATACTTGAGGTAGCTGTCGCTATAAGTTCTTATTTTTTGCCGTTTTGCCGGTCTTGTCTCGTCTGCCACAGCCTCTGGGGTCCCTGTCCCTTTCGGATCGGGGGTCGCATTTTTTCTACCCCCTGGTGGCATAGACTGGTTCTGGGGACGTGGAACGTCACCTCACTGGCGGGGAAGGAACCTGAGCTGGTGCGGGAGGTGGAGCGATACCGGCTAGATATAGTTGGGCTCACCTCCACGCACAGCAAGGGTTTGGAACCAGAATCCTGGAGAGGGGTTGGACTCTCTCCTACTCTGGAGTTGCCCAAAGTGAGAGGCGCCAGGCGGGTGTGGGGATACTCACAAGCCCCCAGCTGAGCGCCACTTTGTTGGAGTTCTCCCTGGAGAACGAGAGGTTCGCCTCTCTGCGACTTCGTGTTGCAGAGGGGAAAACTCTGACTGTTGTCTGTGCTTATGCACTGAACAGCAGTTCGGAGTATTCGGCCTTCTTGGAGTCTCTGGGTGGTGTCCTGGAAGGGGTACCACCTGGGGATTCCATAGTTCTCCAGGGAGACTTCAACGCTCACGTGGGCAACGATGGAGAAACCTGGAGGGGGGTGACTGGGAGGAAACGGCCTGCCTGATCTGAACCCGAGTGGTGTTTTGTTATTGGACTTCTGTGCTAGTCATGGTTTGGCCATAACAAACACCATGTTTGAGCATAAGGTTGCTCATAAGTGTACTTGGTACCAGAGCACCTTAGGCCAAAGGTCGATGATCGACTTTATAGTCGTATCGTCAGACCTGCGGCTGTATGTTTTGGACACTCGGGTGAAGAGAGGTGCAGAGCTGTCAACTGATCACCACCTGGTGGTGAGTTGGATCCGATGGCGGGGAAGACTGCCGGACAGACCTGGTAAACCCAAATGTGTAGTGCGGGTGAACTGGGAACGTCTGGCGGAGGACCCTGTCCGTAGGGTTTTTAACTCCCACCTCCGGAAGAGTTTCTCCTGCATCTCGGGGGAGGTTGGGGACATGGAGTCTGAGTGGTCCATGTTCAAAACCTCCATTGCAGAAGCAGCTGCTAGGAGCTGTGATCTGAAGGTCGCTGGTGCCTGTCGTGGCGGCAATCCAAGGATCCGCTGGTAGACACCAGCGGTGAGGGAGGCCGTCAGGCTGAAAAAGGAGACTTTTAGCCTGGTTGGCTCGGGGGTCTCCCAAAGCAGCTGACAGGTACCGGTTGGCCAAAAGGGCGGCAGCTGTGGTGGTTGTGGAAGCTAAAACTCGGATGTGGGAGGAGTTCGGGAAGGCCATGGAGAAGGACTTTCGGTCGACCTCGGGGAAGTTCTGGCAAACCGTTCGATGCCTCAGGAAGGGGAGGCAGGGCTTCGCTCAGGCTGTGTACAGTCGGAGTGGAGAACTGTTGACCCGTACTGGGGATATCGTCGAGCAGTGGAAAGAGCACTTCGAGGAACTCCTGAACCCGGTAAACACATCCTCTATGGAGAAGGCAGAGCCTGAAGACTCGGGGGGATCTTCGTCCATATCTGTGGCAGAGGTCGCCGAGGTAGTTAAGAAGCTCCTTGGTGGCAAGGCGCCAGGTGTGGACGAGATTCGCCCTGAGATGCTGAAGGCTCCGGACATTGTTGGACTGTCCTGGTTGACACGTCTATACAATGTTGTGTGGGCATCGGGTACAGTGCCTGTGGAGTGGCAGAACGGGGTGGTGGTCCCTATTTTCAAGAAGGGGGACCAGAGAGTTTGTGCCAACTACCGTGGTATCACATTTCTCAGCCTCCCTGGGAAAGTTTACTCTAGGGTGCTGGAAGGGAGGATCCGACCGATAGTCGAACCTCGGATTCAGGAGGAGCAATGCGGATTCCGTCCCGGTCGTGGAACAGCGGACCAGCTCTTTACCCTTGCGGAGCTGCTGAGGGGGTCATGGGAGTATGACCTGCCAGTCTACATGTGTTTTGTGGATCTGGAGAAGGCCTATGACCGTGTCCCTCGAGGGGCTTTGTGGGGGGCACTGCGGGAGTATGGGGTCCTGGGCTTGTTGCTACGAGCCATTCGGTCCCTGTACGACCAAAGTGAGAGCTGTGTTCGCATACTCGGCACTAAGTCAGACACGTTTCCGGTGGGTGTTGGATTCCGCCAGGGCTGCCCCTTGTCTCCAATCCTGTTTGTGGTTTCATGGACGGGATTTCAAGGCGCAGTCGTGGTGGGGAGGGTTTTCGGTTTGGGAGCCTCAGGATCGCATCTCTGCTTTTTGCGGAAGATGTGGTTTTATTGGCGTCCTGAGACCGTGACCTTCAGCACGCACTGGAGCGGTTTGCAGCCGAGTGTGAAGCGGCAGGGACACGGATCAGCACCTCCACGTCCGAGGCCATGGTTCTCTGCCGGAAACCGGTGAATTGCTCCCTCCGAGTTGGGGGTGAGTTGCTTCCCCAAGTGAAGGAGTTCAAGTATCTCGGGATCTTGTTCACGAGTGATGGGAAAATGGAGCGACAGATGGACAGACGGATCGGTGCAGCGTCAGCAGTAATGCGGGCGTTGTACCGGTCCGTCGTGGTGAAGAGGGAGCTGAGCCGTAAGGCGAAGCTCTCGATTTACCATCCATCTACGTTCCAACCCTCACCTATGGTCATGAGCTTTGGGTAGTGACCAAAAGAACAAGATCGCAGATACGGAAGCAGAAACTGTAAAAACAGAAAGGCTTAACTTTCAATTTTTCAATGGTTCTTGAACTTATGCACAACTCTGAATTTTGTTGGGAAAATGAACCAGATTAAAATTTTAAAACATGACTTTAAAAAAGACAGGAAGATTTTGTGTTCCTTGGTGCAAATGAAAAGGCATGAGTGACTCAGCTGTGACTAACAGTTGAGACAAATAGTACAAGAAAAGCACTGAGAGCACAGCACTCCTCCAAGGCTCAGAAATGCAGCATGTTATTAAATAAATGCAGCATTTGTTAATTAGAAACTGATGATCAGAAATCACTTCACCATAGAATGTGTCCATTTAACAGATGTACTAACAAACACAACACCATTATGATATTCTTTAGCGAAATGAGCCCAAGGTGAGTAAAAATGTCACTAATTAGGGGTTCCTGCCTTTGTGTATTTAACTGTGCAGATAAACTGAACCTTATCAAAACAACATTAACTAAAGTAAAACTGCTGTATTTCTTGCAAAGTAAACACGTCTAAATGTTTACTTACCATTTTACTCCAAACTTGTTTTTTTATAGTAATTTTTTTGGCCTTTTCTAGGCTTTATTTGATAGGAGAGATAGAGAGAGACAGGAAATGGGGAGAAGAGTTGGGGGAAGACGTGCAGCAAAGGGCCGCAAGTGGGAATCAAACCCAGGCCGCTGCTTCGTAGACCAGCCCCTGTACATGGTTCGCCTGCTTAACCCATTGAGCTCTAAAGGCGCCCTATTTTTTTTTTCTTGCAGGAGATCTGGCTAATTTTTGAAAATAATGTGACACTTTTTAAAGAACAAAGAAGAAAATATTTTGTTTCTGTTTCATTACTAACCTTAGCAGCTCACAACAAATTTGCCTCAAATCTTATTCTATTTGTTCAAAGTGTTGCAAACTAACCTCAAGTCTTAAAACTCTTATTCAAGAACACCGCCTACCTGCCCTCCACATCTGTAGAGAGGCCCAATGTCTGCACAGCAACGGAGCATTTGATCATATCATTTTGCGTGTTTCTGTGAGTTTGTGTCCTGCTGACCTCCTCCACTGTGGGAACTTTGTTCCCAGCAACCTGCAAGGCACTCCACAGGGCAGAGTCTGCAGTCCACGCTCTGCTCTCCAGAACCTGCTCCTCAATCGAGTTCAGATGCTTCACCATGTCTCTGGACAGGCCTTCCTCTGAGCGGATAAACACCTCGATCACCTGCACACACAACAGATCCGTTAGAAAGCTTGTTAACAGTGAAAAACAATGGTAGTACTCAACTACAAAGCAGACATATTATGTTGTACACTGAGGTTTAGCTTCACTAAAGGCAGCGTTTGGCTGCATCCTACATTAAATGGCTCCATAATTTGCTTCACGAGGCCAAGGTGAAGTTTGTGTGGGTGCCACAAAGGGGTTCTATTGGATTTAAGACTGACCACATATTTGGTCAAAGCTTTCACCTTCTTCTCCTGTAGAAACACATGATTTTGGCAGTACTCTCTGGATCATTAGCACTCTGGAATATTCCTCCATGTTGTGCAGACTGGAAGTCATCATGTCAGCATTAATAGTGCCATCTACAACAAGAAAAGCACTCAGAGCACAGTACTCCGCCAAGGCTGCCAAGTCGTATCATTTCCAATGGATGAAATCTTTAACAAAAAATGACCTTGTACTGAGCACAGGCGTGAGTTCTGCATGTGTACATTATGTACAGATACCGAATCACGTGACCTAAATATGTAGCAGGCTGTGGGAACTGATGGGACTCAGAAACACCCCCACAGTTTAATCAGTTGTTCCTTGTATCATTTTTGATGGATAAGTCCTGATAAGTCCTCAGTGGTGGATTTGTAGTAGGATCACAATCATGTGATCATCAGCAATCAGCTGATGTATTGTTTACTTGTTGTCATGGTTACAGTGATGTCGTGCCGCTATCTGGCAACGATACAGAAATCTTTAACAAATCCATGGATCCAGACTATAAGCTGCATCACTGCCAAAATCTAATCACTTGGTCCTTGAATCATTTCTGACCTTCCCTGAAAATTTCATCAAAATCTGTTAATCTGTTTTTCAGTAATGTGGCGGACAGACAGAGACAGATAAACATACGCTGATGGTCACATGACTCCACCGCGCTCCTTGGTGGGTGGAGTAAATATCATCTTCCCAGCATCTTTTGTACTCGTACAGAATCACATCATCACACTCCCAGATCTGACCATGCATTCACTGTGGTCGTCCTGACCAGGTTCACACCAAACTTTCTGGACCTGGTCTGAATCAAACACATTCATATTGGTGCCATCCAAGAATGTGCTCCCAATATTCATCAGGCCTTTATTCTATTTTAGCACATTTTAATTTCACAGTTTTGTGCCAAAAAGCAAACAAGACTGTTTTTTTGGGACATCATCCATAGAGGGTACGTTGATATTGGGCCCCGTCCTTCATGTGAGCCGTCCATTCATAACCACTGAGAAGCTGCCGTGTGTTTTCTCATAGCTGGACTGTTAAAGTAGTGCACTGTCTGCGGAGGCATTTCATCCACAGCAGCTCTGATTAGTGGCTCATTCTGTACCTCCTGATTATTGCTGGACTCATATTTGGTGGAATGTATTTTTAATACAGTCTGAAATTTGCAAAATATCGTATATGTTTTTAGGATGCTCCAAAGAGGGAATACTCTACTGTTCAACTTCAGAAAGAATGCAATTACTGAGAGGTCTTTTGACATTTTAGTGATATTACAAAGGAGTATACAGACGAGTTGTTTACCGTGCTCTCCCCATCACTCAGAGATTTAGTTTCACTCGGACAACATGCAGTTGAGCCTACATACAGTGTCCCTCTGTCATGTTATTAACTCAAGAAATCTGTCTGACTCAACTGACAAAAGTGAACGTCTGTGTTACCTTGAAGAAGTAAAATGGGGCCAGTTTGAAGACGCTGATGATCCATGGGAAGGTCCTCTGGGAGCTGTAGGAAAACAGCACCACCTCCAGACAGCAGGCCATCAGGGAGCAGTGGAAGATGTCCTGCTCCAGTAAAACCTGAGGACAGTGCACACATACATTTATATCCACTACAAACACACACGTTTTCATGAGGCAGTCATCAAACCAGATCATCTGCTCACATCTGCTGGAACTGGAAGTTGGAAAGAAATGAACAGGGAGATTGACATTTTGGAGCTGCTGCAGTTATTTGCTGAAAATAAACAAACCACAGATGATTTTTCTTGTCATGTTTGAGTGGTCGTGGTGTTTAGAGGCTGCTTACACTCATGTCTCTGCCCTGCAGCCGTTTGGTCTCCTGAACCATGACGTTCTCCAGGATCTTGTAGTACAGTATCTCCGCCAGCTTCAGACGGTTCTCTGCAAAGTCTGAAACAAAAGACATTCATTCGTCGCAGGAATCCTGCTGACTCTGATTCCAAGGCTGTCAAAACCAGCTGAGGAGGATTCAGGGATCAGACGAGTGTTAAACATCCAAAAACGGTAAAACTGTAGTTCTCAAGGTTAATTTAATCAGTAAGAAATTTGGGATATGTCACCACCAGCCGTACATCTGTGTGTGTGTGTGCGCTGTACCTATATGAGAGCCAGGTGTTTCATCTGAGTCGTTGGTGTAATGTTCTTTGAAGGTTTGTCCCAGAGTCTTGACTCGAGCCAGTATGGACTCTGTGGGATCTCTGGAGCAGGACCTTTGACAGCAACACAGGAAACGTTATATTATGATACAGATGATACTGTATCACCACATTAGAACCATTCATTTATTCAGTTATGATTTTAGGGCTTTAAATGTAAACCACATTATGTGCAGCAGCAGCTACAACAAAAAAAAAAAGTAGATTTTACCCCTCTGAGTCCCAAAACCTAAAGGTGGGTTTGAAATGACCTTGAAGCAGTCGTATACGATGTGCCATGCTTTTGGACAAGATTAAAACTGCAATATGTCATCCAAAAAAATTTATTTTATATGTCTCATTTAAAAATTCCCCAAATATGAATGATTTGCTCTGACCCACATTTGCATCAAACGAAACAACTCAGTGCTCAGCCATGAAGTCCTGAATAAGTCAACGGTGACCAACAGTCACGTGACAAACGTCCAGCAACTTTTTGGTTAAATTTGATTACACGGAGCAGATAAAAGATAAATATGGAAATAAATGAAAAATGGATTTCGAGTCGTGGTTTTTTTCCCAGCTGTCTTAAAAAAAACTGTTGTCCATGTTGATTCAAATTAGTTTCAGATTTTTAATAAAAGCTGAATAATCAAAGAAATTAAACGCTTTTAGGTTCGTCACATTACAACTTTGTCAGATTGCTTAAAAGAAAATTGAATTCCTTCTGCTTCTAGCCATGGTTGTGCCGTTTCTCTAAAGGTGCAGAACTTTATGTTGCTGTGGAAAAGGAGCCCACAGCGAGTAAACTGAATGCCAAGACACTGCTTGGGGTTCAGAGAGTTAAAGTAGAACACTAAAAAGCAGGTAAAAATATGAAATTCTACCCCCAAAATAACAGACTGCTCATCCTGATTGTACTCATCTTTTCCTTCAGTTTTCTTCTACATTTTTTCATCTCTCTCTAATCTGCTCCAGTGCCCTCTTTTCTCATTTCTCTGCATACAGACACACAGCTGAGCACTCACTTGAAGATCTGCATCAGGTGGTCGCTGGGTGCCGTCCTCAGACCGGTCACCATGCTCTGCAGCCGGCCCACACTTTGCGTTGCCGAGGAAACGGGCGTGACGAGCAGGTCCTTCTCCTTCAGGTAGACTCGTCCCGTCAGAGGAGTGGAGGGGGCCAGAGAGCCGGACTGCAGACAGACAGTTTCTGTGAGCATCTTTACACCATCTGTACTTACAGAACATGAAACCAAGAGTCTGTTGTTTTTTTAGGACTGAACAGTAAAGTGTGGTCATGAAGGGATGCACAGGATCAGCTGCAATACTTAGTCAGGACAATGCCATCATTCAAAAGAAAACAAGAGGTAGCAGCCTGCTAACGGCAGCTTTTTAGTCCTGTGCTTTCAGTACAGTGTGTTTGTTTTTGTTGTTTTTTTTCTTGATGCCAAACTTTTTTTTTTTTTTATAATCATTAGTGATATAAGTGTTTTTTATTCTACTGTTTTGATTATCTTGGTGGAGTAAGAGGAGGAAAGGGAGTGGAAAAGAAAGTTGCTACCGTTGATCAGTGGAATTCTACCTGCAGAGCAACGGAGCCAGCCGGCTGTTCTTTACTCCCAACAGTAGGTTCTGATCTCACTGAGTTCTCTGAAACTACCAGGATGAGACATGGTATTCTGGAGGAATTACTACAGAAGAGATGTAGAGGGAGATGAGCTGGAGTAAAAAGTTGTGAGAAAAATAGATGGTTTGAAGAGATGGTTTAGACCAGCTCTTCTGTCTGTTATCATGGAAATGTTGGCTCTATGGGTGATAAGATGGAGGAGCAGGAACCAAAGACTCTACCAGGAAAGCAGCCTCATGTTTACACAGAAACATGGCGGGAAAACTGTATTACCGAGAATATCACCAGAGTCAGAGGCTTCCAGACTATACGGGCAGTAAGAGGAGAGGTGGAGGACTTGGTCTGACGGTGGAACCCTGCTGTAACACGATACCATCAGAGAACAGATCTGTAGCAGGACAGTGAACTGTTAGCAGTTAGTCTGAGATCATACTATCTGCTGCAGGAGTTCACTGATGGTCTCCATTGTTGTTTACATTCCTCCTACTGCACACGCTCAGACTGGAGAGACCAGGTCCACCATCTCCTCCAAACCAGACTTCTGCCTTCATCAGCTCAGCCCCACCTCACTCCTCCTCTGTTGTCTATGTTAACATGCTGCTGTTATAAATTCATTTCCTGTTCCAAAATTTTTGAGATCACACTTTCTCCCCATTCTGATGTAAACATAAAGATCCTAATCTCTATCATTTCTGTACGACTGACTGATTGGTCAGGTGTTCCTAATAAAGCGCTCTGTGTGTGTTGTTGCTGCTGTATCTGTGTGTGTCTTTACCTTTTCCACGTGCTGCTGCAGCTGGTTCTGAGCCGCTGTTTGGGTAACGGTTGTTTCCTGAATGATCTTCCTCGGCGTTCCGATTTCCTCGTCAGCATCAGCTCCCAGAAACACTCTCTCATCGAAGTCTCCCACCGTCAACACGTACTCCTCATACTCCCTGTTCATGGCTTTACTACACACACACATTAACAAAACCTCACAAAGAGTTGAAGACAGAGAAACAGAGGGATGGTAAAGAAGGAGAAGCACAGTTTCTAGCTGTGCTCTTCTTACTTGTTGTCAATGAAGTTCTGAGGATCCAACATTTCTGTCAAAAGCTCCTCGTTTCCTTTCAGAATCTGGTTGGTGAGCAGACATAAATCTAAGTTAATAAAGGATATTTGTTTTGAAAAGAAAACACCAAAAATATGGGATGATCATTAAGTGACCATAGAGAATTCATCTGAAATGAAATCCAGGGCTGATCCCATTTAACAGAATGAATTTGTCACTCTGATAAAACAGCACGGGTGAATGGAGAAAGCAGGAAAAGCTGAATAGAGCACCTGTTTCTGGAAGAGTTTCTGTATGTAGGGTTTGAAGTAGTGCTGCTTGATGCCCTTAGCCTCCACCACCAGCCCGTCATGCAGCTCACACAGCCTCTCCAGCACACATGGAGGAGGTTCATCAGAGGAAACGTGGCCGTCAGGGCGGTACAGAGCAGGCAGACCTGCACACAAACGAACAAGTGAAGATGGTGAAACTTTAGTCAACAGCAGGTATTCAGGAGGTAATCCTGAAAAGCTGACAGGACTTTTCTTCTGTGAACAAAAACAAGTGGAATAGCTAAGCATGGTTGAGGTGTGTTCAGGTTTAACTGGTATTCAGGACTACCACTGAGTGTCACCTCCTACCAGGTACATCACAGTAACTTACGGTGAATTTTTGAACCTGTAGGTTGTGTTTGAGATAGCAGATCAATGCGCATATAACCACCGGCTATCGATCAATCAAACCCGCAGGAAAATCCAGCAGAGTTCAGTGAATAGATGAACAGATAGTGAGAAGGGCAGGAACAAATGATTTCAAAGCCATTTCATCGTTCTGTCTTTGTATAGCGATTTATTCCTAAAACAGAAAAAGGGTAAAAACTAAAACTCACTAAACATTGCTTGTAACCCTACTTACCTACTTAAATGATTTATTCTCTATTTGCTGCCATACATGTTTAACATCTCCAGGCCTAAATCAGACTGAAATAGCTTTAAAGTCTATAATAAAGAGATTCATTGAGAGTCTAATTAATCCTCCACATCAGCACCAAAACTACTTTATTTTTATTACTTGCTGTTTAAATGTTTCTGTGAGTAGCATAAAGGGAATGAATCTGCATTTCATTCTACAATCTTTAGCTGCATGATGATAATTAAACTGAATGATAATTATCTGATTTACAACTGTTACTCTAGTCGGCTCGGAATTCTTTCATAATGAGGCAGGGACAATGACAAACCTGTTATTCATTTATACATTTACACAGTAAGTCGCTATTCACCAGTTTTCCTTCCTGCTTTGGCAGCAGTCCTGATGCCTTTAGCCTGATTATATTTAATATTTGTTTAGGATTATATTTTCTACATGTAAGAACTAGAAAAGCACTCAGAGAGCAGTACTCCACCAAGGCTGTTCATTCCCCCATACAGCATCGTCTGTGTCTTTAACCATTTATATTTTTAGGACTGTAGCATTTGTATATTTATTAGTTATTGATGATCAGAATTCATGACAGCATAGAATGCGTCTATTTAATATAGAAGTACCCACAAACAAAAAAATAACCTTGTGATGAGCACAGGTGTGTGTTCTGCATGTGTATGTTATGTATGTGTATGTTATGTACGGATACCAAATCACGTGACCTAAATATGTAGCGGACGGCGGGAATTGATGGGAGTCAGAAACACCCCCACAATTTAATCAGCTGTTCATTGGATCATTTCTGATGGATAAGTCCTGATAAGTCCTCAGTGGTGGATTTGTAGCAGGATCACAATCAGCTGATCATCAGCAGGCAACTGTTGTCATGGTTACAGTGATGCTGTGCTGCTATCTCACAATGATACAGAAATCTTTAACAAATCCATGCATCCAGACTATAAGCTGCATCACTGCCAAAATCTAATCACTTGGTCCTTGTGTCATTTCTGACCTTCCCTGAAAATTTCATCCAACTCCGTTTGTCCGTTTTTGACAGACAGACAGACAGAGAGCAGCTCTGTGTGACTCTGGTGGTAGGTTTAGTGACATCACTACAGTTCTGTATTTGTACCTTTCAGTCTGAGTGAAGCCTGTAACACACCTCTGAACGTCGGGTTGATGAGGTCCTTCCTGTTGGCACACAGCAGAGCGTTTCCAAACACCAGGTCCAGACAGCAGAGCAGCAGGTGGTAGGAGTTCACCAGGTCGTCACCGATCATACGGAAGTTTCCTTCACAAACACATGAGGACAAGGAAAGATGCAGCAACACGAATATTTGGGAAGCTGGTTGATAGAAAATGACTATTTTCACAACTGATTAAATGTTTAAGTCATTTTTTAAGAAGAAAAAGGCAGAACATTTGCTGCTTTCAGACTCTCAGCTGTGAGAATCTGATGCTTTTCTTTGTAATATGGAAGAATCACTGGCATGTCTTTGGTTTGGACTGCAGACGGAATAAAACAAACTGGAAATATCTCCCCCTGCACTTTGGTGTGTTTCTGGTATTGTTCAGACAAAACAACAGAGACATTATGTAGAAAACCAATACATATGTAAAATAAGCAGCTTTATGCCTTTTGTAACCAGCACTGTCATCATGCAGCTAAGCCGTAATGCAGAGTTTCACATCACATCACTTCAAACATCCAGACTGATGTCAGCAGAAACGTGACAAAGCAACGAGCCCCACAGCAGTCGGGTTTGGTTCACAGTACCTTTGGTGTAGACAAACAGAGTCCAGCAGAACTTGAAGACATCGCTGATGTGACAGGGCAGCCGCCTGCAGAGCAGAGAGACGACACACACTCTGTTAGACTGGGCAGGGGGACGGTGTGTGTGTGGCATTAAACCACAGAAACCAGTCTTGCATGTTGCACGTGCATAACCTGTAGTTACTGTGCATAGAACACACCTGGGTTTACTCACTCTGAGCTCCACTCTCCTTATTGAGCATTTAAAGGTTTGGAAGATCCTCCATGATGGTGGAGCGGGCTGATTTTCAGGTCACAGCAGCAAAGAGGACTCAAGGAGTGAGTATAAGTTGGATGTTTGGAAGTGCTATTGTTTAATATAGCAACTTCTATTATTCTTGATCAGTTGTTTGCCACATGCAGCTCTAAACTGTCACAGCTCCCCAATAAAACCACGTCTTGGTTAACAGTTTTATGACCAGGAAAATAATTTAAACAATAACGTACTCCTCACATGTGTTTCTATTCATTGAAACAAAACTATTGCTTACTTGTTGAACACTGAATGTAGCTGACACACCGTTTGGACAAAAAGGAAGTCTCTTACTATTAAATCAAGACATTTCAGGGGGAATACTTGGTTCAAGGCTAGAGCAGGAGTTAGACAAGTAGCAGTTAGCATGTCTTTATGAACTTAATACTAAAAATGGTGCACAGACAGCAGTTTGTGTGTCTTGCCTGTGTTTCCTGCTGCGTGGCTGTCGTGGCGGCTCTCCTCCCTGTGGATTCTGAAACATGTCCATGAAGATAGGCTCGAACTTGCGGAAGATCACGGTGGAGACCTCAAAGTTTCGCTCCAGTCGATCCATTCGTAGCCTGAAGTCCTGCGAGAGGTTGGACATGTCGGCCCACTTCCTCATCTTAGAGAAGAACTGGATCAGACTGAGACAAGGACACAAGCGTCAAAAAGCATTTATATAGACCAACTAACTTTCCACAGTAAAATCATAAAAACAAGGGTTTTCTTGCAGTGAGAATTGTTTATACACCATCCAAAGAGGTTTGAGCAGGCACCAAAGGAAAACAACACCAGAACATGGTATAAAAATGTAACTCTTTAAACCGTTTTTACGTGTCTGTTACTGAAGAGTGAGAAAAACACTCTGATTTTTGTCAGATGAGTTCACTCACAGCATGCTATCAATCGTGCCCACTGCTGTGTGTGGTCAAAGATCCATTATAAGGCAAGAAAAACGCAGCAGCAACAGGTTTAAGAATGAAACTAGGCCAGGTGTTAGAGAACGACAAGTCTAAAAAGAACAGGGAAACACAGCAGCTGGGTTCTTTCATTTCATTTTCAGTTCAGTGGCTGAACTAAATACTCTGATACCAAGTGGAAGAAAATGGTTAAAAATAAACTTTGCAAAAAGCTTTTTTAATATCACAACTCAACAGCCACCTTGGCAGAGCATCTAAACGTCAAACGTGTTTGTGTTCTAATCCTGGATCACCAGTTAATAGATCTCTGTTTTCAGAAATCTTGTGAATAAGGGGCTGGGCTGTTGTTCTCATCACAGTACCTCATTCTGAGTGCAGGTGTTTCTTCTGCTACTGATCTACATCACCATGTAACACAAAGCGCCTGCCTGGTGGCTACTTTGGCCTCAAACAAAGACTGAGCAGCTTCTTCTGCTGCTGCTACATCTCCATAATCATGTTAAAATCATGTGTTTTTGAAAAAAATGCATACTTGTAAACATTCTACTTTACCCACAAAATAAATTAGGAACCTCTAAATGTGTACAGTATGGGCTCACTGAGAATTTTTTATTACCTGAGGCAGCTCTGAGACACAGACAAAGAGGAGACATAAAAACAGATGTTTACTGTGCTCATTCACTGGCTCCTGTTTAAAATAACTCACTGAACAACTGTTGACATTTTTCAACTCCCTTTGGCAAAGCTTGGGTTTGCAAACACATCATTCATGACCCAGTTGTTTGAAGGAGCTTTAAAAGAATAAAATACATTTAACCAGAATCCATTCATTATTGAAAATAGTTCAGTGTTTTAATTTATTAGGCAGTATTCAGAGGCAGGTTTTACTGTAATATTGTCCTGCAGAGGCGCCAGTGTCTGACCTGAGTTTGGACGAGCGAAGGATCCTAGTGAGGGAGACGCAGTTTCCCTCCATCAGTCCTTTACCCACTGTGGGAGTGGAGCCCTTCCTGCAGGCTGCGTACAGCGAACAGGCCAGCCAGTGCACCACCTCCCCCTACAGAGACACACACACAAACGTTAGCAAACACCGGGCGGCACCATCGTTCTGCTGATAGAGAAAGCGTGACGATCGCTGGTCCACTTCAAGCAACTTCAACAGCAGCATTCAAGGTTATGCAGCATAATTACACATGTACACACACGTAGCTAAAACCTGTGCAAAACTTTAAGTTTTATTAATGAACAGCAGAAAACATAAGTGGTTGTTTTGACAATGAGCCTGTTGAATGCCCCAGTGAGACATAACTACACAGCATTTTAGTTTAGGCACTGAGAAATACATTTTTAGAAATAAAAATCTATTTTAAAAAAAGCACAAAAGACAACTACATTTGGCCTTTTAACTCGTTTTCAAACACAATGAATACCTGCACGAAACAGCTGACAGCTAATTAGGTCAGAATTATTCTGACAACTGTTTAATCACCTGCTTCACTTTTTAAGTAAAAAGTCAAATGTGTATTTTCTGCTTTATATCACTGTAAGAAAGCCTTTATGTCTACTTTATGATTTTAGCTCCTGCATTTACCTTTTCGATTTATCCTCTGTACAGTTTTGACATTATAGCAATTCTTTTTATTAATATTATTATATTTTCCATCTAAAACATTTTGTGATGTTTTACAGACATGTGACACAACCAGGTTGTTGTTATTTATTATTACAAATTCAATATATTCTGGTTTTTGGCCTGTTGCATTTTGGCATCACATATTTTTAAACCAACTTTCTGACAAGCAATGAACAGAATGATCAACTATTCATCACGACAATCATCTGAACATTAGACAACAACAAAAAAAAAATAATGGTAGAAGCGGGCTGCACAGTGATTGGTGGTTAGCACCGTCGCCTTGCAGCTAGAAGATCTCCGGTTCACATCTGGGCCTGGGATCTTCCTGCATGGAGTCTCCATGTTCTGTACATGTGTGGCTTTTCTCCAGGTTCTCCAGCTTCCTCCCACAGTCCAGAAACATGCTGAGGTTAATTGGTGATTCTAAACTATCTGTAGGTGTGAATGTGAGTGTGACCGTTTGTCTCCATGTGCAGTCCTGTGACAGACTGTTACCTGTCCAGGTGTTTCCTGCCTTCACCCTAAATCAGCTGGGATAGACTCCAGCTCTTCATGACCCTGATGAGGATTATGGTGTATAGATAATGAATGGATGGATGGATGGCAGCGGCACAGGTTTAATACAATGTAAAATAACAAGAGAGAATAAATTAAGTATTAACCACTTAATTATTGCACAATAGACACGTTTAATATTACTAGTACTGGCCGCAGTAGAACAGAACAGATCAAACATTGGTTTCAGTTTTGTTATATCGTTAATTAACAAGGCACTACAACGTTTTAGTCATTCAGTCACCACAGTGACTCAGGGACTGTTGTGACAGTTTGAGCTGGTAAATGGCACTTTGCAGAGCAGCACAGAACCCATGCAGCTGTTTACAGCTGGATAAATGAGGCAGTAGATGCCTCGCGTGTTATTTAACCAGCGTTATGGTCGCTGCTTCTCCTTCTTATCCGTCACAGTGAGCAACGACGCAATTAGTGTAGCTGTTGTAAAGGCATTCATTAACGATGGTAGAGCACACAGACGGGCTGTTCTGTCACAACATGGCACCAAATGCAGCAGTTTGACTTCACCTGTTTTGTATTGGTTCAATAAAATAATCTCTTAAGGCCAGCTAATCAGTTACCCTGTTTTCATCTTATTAAACACTTCCCTCTGAAAAACAATGTGATCAAGAATCCATGACATCTTTAAACCGGTCTTGTTTTTGTGGTATAATGTTTGCATGCTACAAATGAAAAAAAGAAAACATTATTCACTATACATAATATCTATTACTTTTTATGTAATTGTCAGACAGAATTGGTGAGTAGTCACAAATGTTTGAATCTGTATTTCTCACACTGATGAATGAGCTCGTTGGTACTATTTTGACTGTCGACGACATCATTAATGAAGTAAAGAAGACTTTTGCTTTTCTTTGTGTAGTGTTCTGTCAGACTCTTAGTTTAGCGATTTCTGTGAAGAGGCTGCTGAACTGTGTAAAGAAAAACATCTGATGGTGTTCCGTTTGTCTCAATGTGTTGGAGGTGGAAAATAAAAGCTGTGACAATATAAAGAAGCTCCCTACAATGATTCAGGGACTGGGTGGATCACGGTGTTTGCATGCCACTTATTGTGCTTCAGTTCACCCTAAAACGACAACAGGAGCTCATCTGCATTTAAAGATAGAGATCTACAGTCCTGTTAACATGTGGGATTTCATTAATGAATAAAGATTCTACCAGAGAGAGAACCTGAAACCAGAGATGTTTGACTCTTACTTGGAAATAATACGACAACACTTATTTATGAGTATAACAAGCATCGATGAACTCGTTGCGTTTCTAAATGAAAACAGTGGTAGAGTGAATTGTGTGAAGCCCTTTAACTCCAGTGTTTGTGTCCCACAATGCACCGGAGTTCACTTCTGCAGAGTTTACTGTGACAGAGAAGTTCCTCTAGAGCAGCTACTCTAATAAACAGGTTACTGAAGGGTTCTGGACAGTGTTCACCTCCAGAGTGTAGGTGTTCCAGATGCCGGTGAAGTTGTCCATGGCTTCAGCGGCAGTCTGCTCGTCCATGTTCAGCTCTTGACACAGCGTCTCCAGGCTCTTCCGCACCGAGCTCTCCTCCATCCTCCCCGACTCCGAATCCGACGACTCCTCGCCCCGCATCCGTCCGAGCGAAACCGTCACGTTTTAAATCCCCCCGGAGTTAAAACCGAAACACCAAAACACGGCGCTTCCCTACCTCATCCAAACAACGCCGACCACCGGCGGACTTCCGCTACTAATCCCCACAATGCAGCGCGTTGGCGCGAAAACTTCACGGCACTGACCAATGAGAGGAGAGGGGAGCGGCGGCTCGCCCAACCCCCTTCCACGGCTGTCACGAAGCAACAGGACTCACCAGATAGATAGATAGATAGATAGATAGATAGATAGATAGATAGATAGATAGATAGATAGATAGATACTTTATTAATCCCCAGGGAAATTCAAAATATTCAGCAGCTTACATACAAAAACAAAAATAACAAAAAGGCAAAACAAGCAGGTTAGCAACATTAACGTTAAAGCTTAGTTCATACTCTAAAAAACTTGCTGTACGATACTAGAAACAAAACATATATAATTTTAAATTCTATACAAATACTAAATATATTAAAAGTCAATAAAACAGTATGTACACCTTCAAGACACCATGGTCTAATGTGATTTAAAATGATGGAAATGCTTTAAAGTGATTTAAGATGATTGAAATGGCTTAAAGTGATTTAAGATGATTTAAATGGTTTAAAGTGATTTAAGATGATTTAAATGGTTTAAAGTCATTTTGACAGGTAGCACGAAAACACTTGTAAATTCCATAAAATGCATAGATGTATTCAGGGCTGGCCGCTGGCATAAACACTCTATGCCGTTGTTTATAGCCACATCCACTAGAGGGGGCCACACCACAATAAGTGTGTGATTCGCATTTTGTCCCTGTCTTTATTCCAATAACACATAAATCATCATGGTAACATATCAATTTAAACTGGCTTATTAGAAAACTATATGGGAAAAATACAGGAAAGAAAAAATAAACCAGCAGTCAGTTGGTGACTCCATGCTTCGTGCGTAAGTTAGGCTACTGTGACACCACGGCACCGTTTCAAACTTGATCGATTACACTGGTCTGGAGAAGCTACAGATGGAAAAGCAGTAGCACTAGAGATGGCATCATGGCTCCAAAAAGGAAGTTCTGGAGTGGTGCTGAAGGACGAAAAAAGAAGAAGCTGGAGATGGAAAGAAGAGCCCGAGATAAAGGTTATCATGTCACTCGACTTCACACAAATCTTTCCGATACAATCATTCTTGCTCGCTCTCTCACTTAAGCGCGTGCAGTGCCCCATCAACGCGCTCTAATGCAAGTAGCCTAAACTCTCCAACCTCGCATGCACAGCATGGCTGTCACAGAAAATTAAACATTTCAAATCTTTTAGTTAGCGAATACAAATGGCCTTAGGCGTTGTTTGGGCAGCCTGCTTTGATTTTGGTATTGCGATGCAATAATGTCGACAGCTTTTGAGCAGCCTTAGGATGGTGACACGGTTGCTGCTCTAGTAGGAGGCAACAAGCTAGGCAGCAATCAGGCATGGATACTGTATTGGCTATGTAAACAGGGAAAGTAAAAGCCAGAAATCTCTCTCTGCATGCATACACAGTTTCCAGCCAGGTTCCTAGAAGGTCAGGCTCTACACTGCAGCTGTGGCGGAATAATGAGGCTCTTTGCTAGTTGCATGTTAAGAAATGTGAAAAGTAGGCTAGACATGAAAACACAACTTTTGATCAAGAATAGATTATGAACAGACCCTTGAAGGCAGTTAGATATGTCAAATAAGCACAACTCTTGTGATATTAGTCAATCCATCTTATTTTAGGATGCAGATTTTTGTCAAAAGCTCACTATATTTAGCCTCTTCAATATTCTTGAAAAGAGAAAAAAATGACAACTTTGTGTAATGTGAATGATAGTTTTTTTTTTGGTGTGTACAGTCATTCACACCTCAAATCAACAGTAGGCCTATGTGTTGAAGCTGCAGGCCAAGGAATAACATGAATAGGAGTTGATTTAATGTTTTATTGCAACATTAAATTTGTGTTTGTTTAGACTTATAATTTTAATACATATATTCAATATCTGAACTGGCCCAAACATTTAAGGATATCCATTTACTTTCCAAGCTATGTGAAATTATATTTTTTAAGTATAAAAACATTTGTGTTTTAACCCAGTTACAAGCTGTGCACGTGATTTGGTAGTTGCCCTGTGCATGTTTTGGGGCCACAAAAAAATCTTGCTTAGGGCCACCAAAGTCCTAGGGCCGGCCCTGGATGTATTATAATCACATTGGATCAGTCCTGATGTAATTATGACTGCATGGCTATAAGAAAAACAATACTGTTGAAACAGAATGATGAAATTTAAGAAAAATAATACAATTTATTATTGATGGTAATAATAATTTTATTTACACTGACCTTTCTCTCTGATGTGGATGCGCACTGGAGACTTCACCACCAACAGCTGCTGGAAGCAGATTTTTGTTTCATACTGTTAATTATTTACCTGTTGAAAAATGATGGTCACAGTCCATAACATCTATTTTTCAGGAGAGAACTCAAGTCATGTGTCACATAAGGATGCAGAAGTGTGACCTGAGTCATGCACTTCATTTTAGAGTGAAATAACCTGAAAACGATCAGGCTGAAATGCGAACGTTTTTAGACTGGGTAAATCTCTCAGTGTTTCTAGAATCTAAATCCTAACAACAACTCTGCTGGTAAAATGGAACTCTATTACTTTTAAAGCACTGTGAAGTCCTCCACTGTCTCTGTCTGTTGAAGTGCACACACACTAACTAACATCTGGAGGGCAGTGTTAAATTATTTCAGATTTACTGTGGGTTGAGTGTGACTGTGGTTGTAATACACTTTAGGGACCTGCTTCATCAATAATTCTACCAATGCTATCTATCTATCTATCTATCTATCTATCTATCTATCTATCTATCTATCTATCTATCTTTCTACAATGGGTACGGAAAGTATTCAGACCCCTTGAAATGTTTCACTCTCTGTGTCATTGCAGCCATTTGCCAAAATCAAAAAAGTTCATTTTATTTCTCATTAATGTACACTCAGCACCCCATCTTGACAGAAAAAAAACAAAAAATGTAGAAATTTTTGCAAATTTATTAAAAAAGAAAAACTGAAATATCACATGGTCAGAAGTATTCAGAGCCTTTGCAGCGACATTCATATTTAACTCACATGCTGTCCATTTCTTCTGATCCTCCTCGAGATGGTTCTGCTTCTTTATTGGAGTCCAGCTGTGTTTAATTAAACTGATTGGACTTGATTAGGAAAGGCACACACCTGTCTATATAAGACCTTACAGCTCACAGTGCATGTCAGAGCAAATGAGAATCATGAGGTGGAGGGAACTGCCCAAGGAGCTCAGAGACAGAATTGTGGCAAGGCACAGATCTGGACAAGGTTACAAAAGAATTTCTGCAGCACTCAAGGTTCCTAAGAGCACAGTGACCTCCATAATCCTCAAATGGAAGAAGTTTGGGACGACCACAACTCTTCCTAGACCTGGCCGTCCAGCCAAACTGAGCAATGGTGGGAGAAGAGCCTTGGTGAGAGAGGTAAAGAAGAACCCAAAGATCACTGTGGCTGAGCTCCAGAGATGCAGTCGGGAGATAGGAGAAAGTTCCACAAAGTCAACTATCACTGCAGCCCTCCACCAGTCGGGGCTTTATGGCAGAGTGGCCCAACGGAAGCCTCTCCTCAGTGCAAGACACTTGAAAGCCCACATAGAGTTTGAAAAAACACATGAAGGCAGAGAAGGCATTCGATCAGTTGGAATGGCCATATATGTGGAAGGTGTTAGAGGAATTTGGATTTGGCTCCCGATTCGCTTCATGGATTAAGATAGTATACGCCCACCCTTCCTCTACCATTCTGACAAATCAAGAGAACTCAGCTCCATTCTTTCTACACCGGGGAACCCGTCAGGGCTCTCCCCTCAGCCCTCTACTCTTTGCAATTGCTATTGAACCACTTGCTATCAGTATTAGACAACATCCTTCTCTTACACCTATACGGCTCGGCGATATGGACCACCATATTTCCCTGTACGCAGACGACGTCATGGTCCTTTTTTCACAACCTGAACAGTCTGTCCCCACTCTGCTGGACCTTATAAAATCATTTGGTGATATTTCTGGATATACAATCAATTGGCAAAAAAGTGAATTTATGTCTCTTGGTGCCAACCTCGAAGCTGAGTTTTTGAGTAGTCTTCCTTTTAAAATCACAGAAAAACTGAAGTATCTGGGGGTAGTTTTACCAAAAGATCCTAGGTTAATCTTTAAATTTAATTTTCTTGATAAATTGGATAAGCTGAAAGGGGACATTGATAAGTGGCGCACCCTCCCTCTCTCTATGGTGGGTCGAATAAATGCTATTAAAATGATATCGCTGCTGAGATTTCTCTACCTATTTCAAAATCTCCCCATTTTTTTAACAAAATCATTTTTTAAATCAATCGAATCAGTGGTCATGCCTTTCATCTGGGGCTTTAAAGCCCATAGAATATCAAAAACTCACTTATACAAACCTAAAGAGATGGGAGGATTAGGGCTACCTTGTTTCCAACATTATTACTGGGCTGCAAATCTTAGGGCTCTTGTTTACTGGCAGGAAGATTATAATCTGGAAGTTTCAGCAGATATTCCAGCTTGGGTTGTAATTGAAAAGAAATGCATTATTAATAGTTCACTGCGCGCACTCCTTTTCTCAACATCCAGCCTACCCACAGGCACAAAGGTGAACAACCAGATAATTTCCAACTGTCTCAGAATTGGTCACAAATTAAGAAGTACTGTAAGTTGTCAGACACTTCCCTCTACGCTCCGATTCACCATAATCATGCATTCTCTCCATCACTTTCAGATGCAGCTTTTGACAGCTGGAGGTTAAAAGGCATAGTCACTTTAAAAGACCTGTACGTTAATAAAAAATTTGCCTCCTTTGTCCAGCTAAAAGACAAGTTCTCTCTTCCATCAACACACTTTTTTAGATATTTACAAATCAGAAACTATGCCCGCCAATGTTTGCCTAATTTTGAAAACCTCCCTGAGGAAAAAAGGGTTTACTCACTCTTACTGGGACCGCCTGACTCCAAAAGGTTTGGTCTCAAACTTTGTCAAAATATTTCATGAACACGTTAACTTTAGTACACAATTTTTGAGGTCGGCCTGGGAGAAAGAGTTGGGGTTGCAGATTGATGATAAGGATGTCTGGGAGGAGAGCCTCAGCAGAATACGCTCCTGTTCCATTAATGCTAGGCATCAGTTAATTCAATTTAAGGTGATGCATAGATTACATTACTCAAAAGTTAAATTAAATAAAATTTATCCTACGATCTCCTCTCTGTGTGACCGGTGCAGATCTGCTGATGGTTCTCTAACCCACCTTTTTTGGACCTGCCCAAAACTGCATAACTTTTGGTGTGAAATATTCAAGTGGTTTTCTGAAATCTATGACTGTGTGTTTAACCCTGACCCACAGGTAGCATTATTTGGATATTCTCTGTCCCTACAAAATCACAGCCTCTCAGTGCAGAGCACTATCATGTATGGAATGGTAATTGCTAAGAGACTGATTTTAAGACTCTGGAAATCGAACACTGTGCCTCAGTTCAAGGCATGGCTGATGGAACTAACTAGCTTACTACACATGGAGAAAATCAGATACAGTGTCATGGACAATCTTAATAGATTTTACACCATATGGCAACCATTCTTGGATCGTCTTGTCCGGCCTGGTGGGCATTCCAACATACCCCCAGTGTCCCACTCACCTCGAACTTGAAAACCTGTTGGTCTGTGATGCTTTAGTGATGCAACATTGCATTTTACAGCCTTCTGTACGCCCAGTTCTGTTTTTGTTTTTGTTAGTCTTTGTCTAGTTTTGTTTTGTTTTGTTTTGTTTGTTTTTTTTAAGATAAAAAAACCTTAATAAAAATACTGTTCCAAAATAGATGCCATATAAAAACTCAAGCAAAGATATGCTGTTCTATAGAAAATATTGTTGTGTATGATGTCAAATGAAAACGATTATAGTCGAAAAAAAAAAAAAAAACACATGAAGGACTCCCAGACTATGAGAAATAAGATTCTCTGGTCTGATGAGACCAAGATTGAACTTTCTGGTGTTAATTCTAAGTGGTATGTGTGGAGAAAAGCAGGCACTGCTCATCACCTGCCCAATACAATCCCTACAGTGAAACATGGTGGTGGGAGCATCATGTTGTGGGGGTGTTCTTCAGCTGCAGGGACAGGACAACTGGTTGCAATTGAAGGAAGGATGAATGTGGCCAAGTACAGAGATATCCTGGTGGAAAACCTCTTCCAGAGTGCTCAGGACCTCAGACTGGGCTGAAGGCTCACCTTTCAACAGGACAATGACCCTAAGCACACAGCTAAAATGACAAAGGAGTGGCTCAGAACAACTCTGTGACCGTTCTTGACTGGCCCAGCCAGAGCCCTGACCTAAACCCAATTGAGCATCTCTGGAGAGACCTCAAAATGTCTGTCCACCAACGTTCACCATCCAACCTGACAGAACTGGAGAGGATCTGCAAGGAAGAATGGCAGAGGATCCCCACATCCAGGTGTGAAAAACGTGTTGTGTCATTACCAAGAAGACTCATGGCTGTACTAGCTGAAAAGGGTGCTTCTACTCAATACTGAGCACAGGGTCTGAATACTTCTGACCATGTGATATTTCACTTTTTCTTTTTTAATACATTTGCAAAAATTTCTACATTTCTTTTTTTTCTGTCAAGATGGGGTGCTGAGTGTACATTAATGAGAAATAAAATGAACTTTTTTGATTTTGGCAAATGAATGCAATGACACAGAGTGAAAAATTTCAAGGGGTCTGAATACTTTCTGTACTCTATCTATCTATCTATCTATCTATCTATCTATCTATCTATCTATCTATCTATCTACCATAATGTGTACTACTTAGGTGGAATAAAAAACAGATCAGATGCTTGACAGAAACTATTAATTTCAGTGGAAATAATTATTAGTTTTTCTTACTAATTCAGTTTATTCATTCACTCATTTTAAATACAAGCTGTATTATCACACAAATCAAAATTTTACTTGTTCTGATTACAGGATTCAATCCATACAATAACATCTACATACAGGTTATATTTGGGGTTCATTTGATAAATTCAGACTCGTATATCATGTTGCAGAGCCGTCTTTCATAATAAGATGCAGAAGATGTACATAAAAACAGGAATAGTGTGATTGTTTGGTATTCTTTGGTTCCTTAAACTCATAGTATGCCCAAGTATATTAAATCATCAATATTATCTGATTTGTCCACAGCCTTTTAAACCTCAAGAAAAGGAGTAAAGAAACACTCCAGAGCCTTTTTGTTCACTTTATTTGCGAAAGCAGAAAAGTGACAACTCAAACCCCGTGACTCTAAAACTAACAGGATCTCTAAAATGATTTTCAAGTCTACAGTATTCTTATAATCCTATAGATTACGTAGAAAACAGCACAGCAGCCTACCACAGCGCCTGTTCAAGGCCCCATGTGTCTAAAATCAGATTTTCCTTCACAGACTACAGTGAACTTTGCTCATATTAGAAACAATAGTGCCCGCTGCTATTTCCACTTTAATTCCAGAGTTTCGATGGTTTAATTTTTCATTACAAGTTAAAGTTAGTAGTAGAATGTGCACCCTGACACATTTAAGCTGTGTGTCGTGCTCTCAGTGAGTGCTGTATCTGCTGTTGTCTCTCATCTCAGTGGTCTTTATCAGCAGCTTTGGAGCAGGAGAGCTGCTGCCACTGTGGTAGCCGTTAGAACTTTTAGCACCTGGAGAGGAACACACAGAGAAAGACACCAAGATGATGCTGCATGGAAGACAAAAAAATGAGATCCGTTTTTTATTTGAATGTATTTATTTCTCCAGATGTAGCCCTTGAGGTCAGGGTGTGGAGGTCTCGGTCGTGGGGAGACGTTTCCAGTGTCTATGTTACGTACAGTAATGCCCTCTGCTTTGTTACTTACTGTAGCTGGAGACGGCCTGGATGTTGAGGATGGACTGCTGTCCAAGTCTGCAGAGGAAGAAATAAACCTTAGCTGGTGCGTTTTGGTGGAATAAACACAGGAAAGGAGAATTCTCTGCAGTCCAGTGAACTTTAGTGCACCAGTTTCTGTTTTCTCTGCATCAATTTCTAGTGAAAATGCTCATATTAAAAAATGTTTTTCTAGTAATATTTGCAGTCATTGTGAAACTCCGGAACTCTGATTATCCAGCGATATTTTGGATTTTTGTGGTTCAGCATGCCATACCTTCTCAATCAGTTCTGAAAGTTCAATGAATATCACATTATTTCATTTTTTGTGAGTAGGTACTTTATAATACAAACATTGTATTTGTTTCACTTTGTAATATTGTGACGAATAACGAGTTAACTTTTGCATTATCATTATTCTGGTCATATGAGCTCAAAGATGGGACTTTCCATAAAGGCTTCAAGTTTTTATTTATTATCATTTATTTAAACTCATAATCAGTCATTATTTATTCTAGTTATCTTTAATAGTCCCTTTAATGCTGTCATTCAGACATAGCCTCAGTTTTCCAGCGGTTTTGAACAGAAGGCCCTGAATGATTTGAGATGGATGTGTAGCAGCTTTCATTGTATTGGAAGCTGAATGTTCAGCCTGGCCTATTTCAGTCTTTTCTTGCAGTTGACTGTCATTGGTGAAACCTCATCTCCAGGATGTTTATCAGAGCTGCAGAACCATTGTTGTACCTCCATGGCTGGAGATTTTCTAAGTATCTCCCTCTCTGCAGCAGCAGTTTCCCTACTCAACTGTTAGCAGAACACTGAGTTCTGCTTCCATCCTCAGAGTCTCTGCTTCCACTCCCAAAAATAGAGTCGACTGTCCTCATATTTGATCCACAGGGTGATTCAGTAATACATTTAGTAGCTGAGTGTCCAGAAGGTCATACATGTAGACAAACTGGTGATTAACATGGAGGGGGATTAGGTCAGACAACAAGTAGCTTTGGATGTAAATCCTGGATAGAGTCAGTAGAAATGTCCATCTGATTACTGTTTGCTTTCAGACGTTTAAATTATTCATGTAAAAATCAAGTTTTTACAAACCTCTCCTACCTATAGCTAGGTGGTTTTAAGCACGGCCTATTGAGGCTAACCCTAAGTCCACACTCACCTGTCCTCCTCTCCCTCCAGCAGCTTCCTGTAGGTGGCGATCTCAATGTCCAGAGCCAGTTTTAGGTTCATCAGGTCCTTCAGGTTGAAAGCAGAATTTTTATCTCTGATTCTACATTTTCCTATCCACTCTGTCCTGTCTTTGGTCCAGCCATGACTGTGTGAGCTCACCTGGTACTCCCGCAGCTGTCTGGCCATGTCCTGCTTGGCTCTCTGCAGAGCATCCTCCAGGTCTCTGGTTCGGGCCTTTGCTTCTTTCACAGCCAGCTCTCCACGCTCCTCAGCCTCAGCCAGCTGGTTCTCCAGACTGCCACGCTGAGCAGAGACAGGGACAACAAACCGTCCTTGATGCTGCTCAAGTATCAGGAGAGCTCAGCGGTCACCTGTAGCTGTATGCTGTTAAACACCATTAACTCATTTTTCTAGCTTACCATGTGGGTCATTCCAAAATTGGATGACATTTTACATCCCACCCATCAAATTTCAAATAATCCATGTGCAAAATATTAAAACATGCAGTAGTTGTGTAAATGTACTTGTTCTCAAACCAAATTGAAAAAAACTCGGAGAAAAGAGTATTTGAAAATATTTTTAAAAGACCAAATAAGTCTAGAGTTCTCCCTAAAATGATGTTTTCTCATGTCCCACCCACTGATGACCAAACTGAATCTCAAATAAAACAGTTAAAATCAAATTTATATCTCCTTTTTTTGGTATTATTTTTTCATTGATGTCTTTTGTAATTGTGGGAACATTTTTTTAATCAACATCCATCCATCCATCTATTCTCTATACACTGCTTTATCCTCACTAGGGTCATGGGGGGTGCTGGAATCTATTCCAGCTGACACCCTGGACAGGTCACCAGTCTGTCACAGGGCTACATAAACACACGTGGACAAAATTGTTGGTACCCCTCAGTTAAAGAAGGAAAAACCCACAATTCTCACTGAAATCACTTGAAACTCACAAAAGTAACAATAAATAAAAATTTATTGAAAATTAAATAATCAAAATCAGCCATCACTTTTGAATTGTTGATTAACATAATTATTTTAAAAAACAAACTAATGAAATAGGGCTGGACAAAAATGATGGTACCCATAACTTAATATTTTGTTGCACAACCTTTTGAGGCAATCACTGCAATTAAACGATTTCTGTATTTGTCAATGAGCGTTCTGCAGCTGTCAACAGGTATTTTGGCCCACTCCTCATGAGCAAACAGCTCCAGTTGTCTCAGGTTTGATGGGTGTCTTCTCCAAATGGCATGTCTCAGCTCCTTCCACATATGTTCAATGGGATTCAGATCTGGGCTCATAGAAGGCCGCTTTAGAATAGTCCAACGCTTTTCTCTCAGCCATTCTTGGGTGTTTTTGGCTGTGTGTTTTGGATCGTTGTCCTGTTGGAAGACCCATGACCTGCGACTGAGACCAAGCTTTCTGACACTAGGCAGCACATTTCTCTCCAGAATGCCTTGATAGTCTTCAGATTTCATCGTACCTTGCACACTTTCAAGACACCCTGTGCCAGATGCAGCAAAGCAGCCCCAAAACATTACTGAGCCTCCTCCATGTTTGACCGTAGGGACAGTGTTCTTTTCTTCGTATGCTTGGTTTTTGAGTCTATGAACATAGAGTTGATGTGCCTTACCAAAAAGCTCCAGTTTGGTCTCATCTGTCCAAAGGACATTCTCCCAGAAGCTTTGTGGCTTGTCAACATGCATTTTTGCAAATTCCAGTCTGGCTTTTTTATGAGTTTTTTTCAGCAGTGGTGTCCTCCTTGGTCGTCTCCCATGAAGTCCACTTTGGCTCAAACAACGACGAATGGTGCGATCTGACACTGATGTACCTTGGCCTTGGAGTTCACCTTTAATTTCTTTGGAGGTTGCTCTGGGCTCTTTGGATACAATTCCAACGATCCGTCTCTTCAATTTGTCATCAATTTTCCTCTTGCGGCCACGTCCAGGGAGGTTGGCTACTGTCCCGTGGGTCTTGAACTTCTGAATAATATGAGCCACTGTTGTCACAGGAACTTCAAGCTGTTTAGAGATGGTCTTATAGCCTTTACCTTTAAGATGTTTGTCTATCATTTTTTTTCGGATGTCCTGGGACAATTCTCTCCTTCGCTTTCTGTTGTCCATGTTCAGTGTGGTACACACCTTTTCACCAAACAGCAGGGTGACTACTTGTCTCCCTTTAAATAGGCAGACTGACTGATTATGAGTTTGGAAACACCTGTGATGTCAATTAAATGACACACCTGAGTTAATCATGTCACTCTGGTCAAATAGTTTTCAATCTTTTATAGAGGTACCATCATTTTTGTCCATGCCTGTTTCATTAGTTTGTTTTTTTAAATAATTATGTTAATCAACAATTCAAAAGTAATGGCTGTTTTTGATTATTTAATTTTCAATAAATTTTTATTTATTGTTACTTTTGTGAGTTTCAAGTGATTTCAGTGAGAATTGTGGGTTTTTCCTTCTTTAACTGAGGGGTACCAACAATTTTGTCCACGTGTGTACAGACACACAATCACACTCACATTCACACCTACGGACAATTTAGAGTAACCAATTAACCTCAGCATATTTTTGGACTGTGGGAGGAAGCTGGAGAACCTGGAGAAAACCCATGCATGCACAGGGAGAACATGCAAACTCCATGCAGAAAGATCCCAGGCCCACCCCGGGATTTGAACCGGTATCTTCTTGCTGCAAGGTGAAAGTGCTAACCACTATTTCACTGTGCAGCCCTTTAATCAACATAATATTTTAAATATAAATTATTATTATACATGTAGCGTGTGTCCCACAGCATATTACCATAACCTGCTGATGTTTTTGTTGTTTTGTGTCTCCTTTTTGTTTTTTTGTGTTTCGTTTCTTTTTGTTTTGTGTCTTTTTTGCCGTTTTGTGTCTTGCTTTTGTCATTTCTGTCTCGTGTCTGTCATTTTTTCTCATTTTTGTCATTTTATGTCTCCTTTTTTGTCAATTTATGTGTTGTTTTTGTCATTTTCTGTCTTGTTTTTGTTGTTTTGTGTCTCATTTCTGTCATTTTCTGTCTTGTTTTTGCCATTTACCGGTACATCATCAAACAGTTCTCCTAAAGAAGGGTTAGAGCAAAGCTATGTCCTCTCTTCTATTTTTCAGATTTTCATAACACTTCAGTCTTGATTGAAAGTCTCACTCTACCCCATATTATCAGGATCAGACTCATTCTTTGGACTGTTTTCCATCAGTCAGTTTGTCCTCTTGGTCAGCAGTAACAGCTAGCTAAATATCTACCCTGTTACTGTGATTAGAGTAGGGTTAGCAACAACACATAAAACATGGAATAAAAATGGTACCATTGATGTGTAAGCTGAGATCAAGATAGTTTAAAACCTATTAATGTTTAATATCTAGCAGAAAACTGTAAAAGAGAAGGTTCATTTTTCAAAATTCTGGAATGACCCTTATATAAATGTATGGATTCTGCAAATTTCTAATAAACTGGACTTAGAATGTTTTTTTTTTTCAGACACTTCAGACCTTAAAAAGTTTCTCCAAATGGAGCCACTTTGACTTAAAATGATTGAATGAATGATCAACTGAGCTCACTAAATTCATTAAATTACATTTGGACTAAACCAAATAAATATAAAGTTAAAACCTCTCATGACATCTTTTTTTTAGTTTAAGCTGAGCTTATTTCTTCTTATAATATGCAAAACAGTTCTAACCATGACAAAGGTGAGTATCAGATGTAGTCCTTGTACCTCTAGGCTTATAATTGATCTCACTGAACCAGGAGCATACAAAATGATGCTGAAAATGAAACAAGTGACCCAAAATCAGACCAGAATAGAAACGTAAAACGTGCAATGATACTGAAGTAGTAAAATAATACTACATGGGATAATGAAATACTGCACATGAAATTGAAATATTGCCGTGAGTTCTGCACTTCACAACTAATAAGAAACTAATCAAACAATGCTTAACATCACATTTTTAAGACAGGAAGGGAATGTCTACGTCTAAGCTGAAGTAATTTGGCTCCCGGTGTACCTGTGCTTTGACGGCCTCTATCTCACTCTGCAGTCTGCTGATCAGTCGGTTCACCTCGGCCACCTCTCCCTTCACGATGCGGAGCTCGTCTCCAAACTGGCTGGCCTGAACCGACATTTGGTCGAACTGCAAGCAGGGGAGTGAATTGTTATCTGCACAAACACCGCTTGTCTTTATAAGTAACATGCGGCTCACAAAATTCATTTTAGTTAACTTTAAACATACTTTTACAAACATCTATAGCAGCAAATAGTAGTCAAACACTACTTTTTTTGGCCTTTATTATATAGAATACTGTGGGATGCTGCTGCTGACCTTCCTCCAGCCCTCCGCTTCCAACTCCCCTTTTTCCACCAGTCAACTCTGCATCGCCTTCACTATACTTGTTATGCTAACTTACATACTGTTTGAATTTTACTGCTAGCTATATATGGAGTATGTTTAATGTCAGAGCCGTACATCATCAGAGTAAACTATGAGTCAGTTTTCAATGTTAGCTTATACTTTGTCTGTGTCACATATCCTGTCATACATGTATCCAAATGTGTGTTGTGTTTTCCGTGCTTTCCCACCCCTCCCTCTTCTCCCATCCCTCCCCCTTGCCCTCCTCTGTCCTTCTCAACCCGCCCGGCCAGCAGGCAGATGGGTCCCCCCTATATAGAGCCGGGTTCTGCTCGAGGTTTCTTCCCTATTAAAAGGGTGTTTTCCTTGCCATTGTCGCCTTTGGGCTTGCTCTGGGGGTCAGGCATATGGGTTCCGTAAAGCGTCTTGAGACAATTTGACTGTAATTGACGCTATATAAATAAAATTGAATTGAATAGAATAGTGGAGAGAGAGACAGGAAATGTGGGGAAAAGAGCTGCAGTAGAAGGCCACGCGCAGGATTTGAAGTCAGGACCACTGCATCAGGGACTATATCCCCTGCTGATGGGTCGCCTGCTCAGTCTGTTGAGCTACCGGGGTGCCGGCCAAACAATACTCTAACCTGATGCCTTTGTTCAAAAGCATTTTGTCATTTTTTTGTGAGAATGACAGCAATCCCTTGCATGTGTACACATATTTGGCCAATAAAGTAGATTCTGATTCTGATGATAACTTTCAAACACTTTTGGTTTCATCTGAGAAGTACAGATTCGGGAGTTCTTCCCTGGCAGTCAAGCAGTTGCATCTGACAGAATTGGTGACATGAATGAAGTTCTTCCAGCTCCCTCTGTCCAGCATTATAGTCAAAGTTCTTTGCCTTCCAGAGCAGTGTCTTCTTCGAGCACCTCCCTTAATGTTGTGCTCGGCCTGCCAGCCCTTCTGACAGTATCAGGTTTCCATAACAATGACTAGCTGCTTCGGTGTGTCTCACCACATGTCTGTCCAGGGCTGGTCTACGTTGCCTAATGATGGATGACCAGCGTGGATGTGAGCCATATAGCGACTTGTTGGCGAGGTGTGATTTCCAGGAGATGTTTTGTTCCATCTGTAGCATTCTGGTATAAGTGACATGAATTCTTTTTGAGAGTGACTTCATTAGTGACCAGGAGTCGGATCATTAGAGCAAGATGGATTCCACTGATGCCTTGAATGCTTTTATTTTGGTGCCGTTTTGATTGGATACACTCATATGTTTGACAGAGTGCAATGCTAACCAAGCTTTACCAATTTTTGTTTCTGAATCATGCGCTGTGTTCGTGTAGCCTCCAAGATCTAGGAAATCATCGACTTTTTTCTATTTCTGACCCATCTACTTCATGAAATGTCTCTTCAGATGGTCTCTTCTGAAGCACCTGTAACCAGTCACATGATCCACGTCGTGTTTCCTCGTCCTTACCTTACTCTTGTACCAGGCCTCAGCCTCCTCCCGGCTGCGGGCTGCGATGTCCTCATACTGGGCTTTGACCTCAGCCACGATCTGCTCCATGTTCAGGCTACGACTGTTGTCCATCTGCACCACCACTGAGGTGTCTTTAATGCTGGCCTGCAGCTCACGCAGCTCCTGCAGGGAGCATGAAGTAAAACAGAAGAGATAGGTGAAAACAATCCATCCACAAGAGATGAGATAAATATGAATTATGTTTTTTAGAAATGTGGTTCATGAATCCTCAAAAATGTAAAAAAAATATGCACGAGCAGTCAAAATTTTGGTTTCACCCAGGCAATTTCATGTTTTCCATGAAACATAACTTTACATAACTGAACAAGGGTTTTCTAACCATCAATGAGCCTTTCAACAGCATTAGCTAACACAATGTAGCATTAGAACACAGGAGTGATGGTTGCTGGAAATGTTCCTCTGTACCCCTATGGAGATATTCCATTATAAACCAGCTGTTTACAGCTAGAACAGTCATTTAGTACATTAACTATGTCTACACTGGATTTATCATTCATTTAATGGTATCTTCATCGAAAAAACTGCTTTTCTTTCAAAAATAAGGACATTCCCATTTCAAACTTTTGAATGGTAATCTATATAAATGTGTAAAACACTTTCAGTTCCCTGACATGAGTGAAAAATTGCAAAATTTTGATTGTGGACATAAATGAACAACAAATCGATTATTTAATGTCATCTACATGCTTCAAAATGGAGGAATATTATGTATGAATAATATATTAAAGTGAGCATTGTTAACAAATCATCAGCACCAAGCTGCATGTCCAGGCATGTTTGAGTGGAGCTGCAGCGCTGTGAAAACCTTTCCTGTGTTCAAGAACTTTTTTTTTACTATTTAAAGTATGTTTTTATGAACAGGTTTCCAAGACAGCAACAACAATAAGAACAAAGGGTTGGTTGATATAAAAATAACCTTCAAGACGCATTGAATGTTTGAAGTCGGCACTGATGAGTCACGGCACAAAAACAGAACAATCAACCAGCGGAAAGGGCAGCTCTAACAGGGAAATGACTGGAAATACAAATACAGAACTGCAGGGAGTGTTTTAAAGCATTAAAATATTTCTGAACCTCCTCATAGACGTTGCGCAGGAAGCTGATTTCATCAGTCAGAGCTCCGACCTTGTCCTCCAGATCAGCCTTGACCAGGTAGGCTGAGTCCACATCCTGAAAACACACAGAGACACAAGTTAAAACCATCCAAAATGATTAAGAAGACTTAAAGTTAGGCACATATTACAACTATAAAGACACTACCCTGCCAAAAAGGAACTAACGAACCATATATGATAATTTGTTCTTTAACAGCATTGTGTTTATTTAAGCCACTACATCTATCTTATTCTTGTAGCTGTGCGCCACTTTTTAGATCAAGATGTTAACATGAACACCTTCTATTTCAGATTAAAAACCCATGATTAGCTCATAAATACGGCACATTATCATTGTGTGGTTTCAAATCATTTTGACACGTGACAAATTACAAGAAAACAGCATCTACCTTTGGGAGTTTTTCTCCAGTTTTTTTGCTTCTTCTCCACCATAAAGGAATTTAGCTGTTGTCTTTTTATAGCTACAGGTTTTTAATAGCAAAGACATTTGACATATTAAAGCAATTGTTTTCCAGCAAATACTCTCACCCTCAGCATCAGCTCTCCTCAAGGCCGTGTGCTGAGTCCATTATTACTGTGTGCTCTTCAAGTCAATGATTGCTCTTCAACTCGTACAAAAACAAACACTATGATAAAATCTGCACATGGCACCACCTTTGTCAGTATTCTTTTCAGGAGGAGATATGAGGTGCAGAGACTTTTTTCAGTAAACACCAGGTCTCTGAACACTGGTTGTGCTGTTTTCATGGAGGTGCAGGAGGTTCTGATTGGTAATGCAACAATCAGCAGTAGAGCTTGTTGTATTTTCACAATACAGTGACATTGAAGGCTTTCTATTCTATTCTATTCTATTCTATTCTATTCTATTCTATTCTATTCTATTCTATTCTATATTGGTACTAAATAAGGTTGGAAACTTCTGTAAAACAGAAATGAAGCCAGATTTCTGGATTACTGGAAATCCTACCAGCTTGGGTAAATCACCAAAGGGACATCCTATCAGATGTGATAGTGACCAGTAAAGTTGCCAAAAATGTCTATGGATTTTGATGCATGTGGGAATGCTGCAGGAGAGACAACACGGACAATAGCATAGAAGAATAGAAGGGGTTCGTCTTACCTGCCACACCTGTAATGTATGAATAAATGAACGGTGTGTGCTGACCTTCTTTAGGATGACAAAATCATTCTCCAGGTTGTTTCTCTTGTTAATCTCCTCCTCATATCTGTGTCAGAAACAGGACAGAGTGAAGGGTGGTGTGCTCAGTGACACTAAAAGCATTCAGAACTTGTGTCATCATGTACTTGTGTTTGTAGTCCTCCACCAGGCCCTGCATGTTCCTCAGCTCCCCGTCCAGTTTGATCTTGTCGTTGTTGACCAGGTCCATCTGGCGCCTTAGACCTGCCATGAAGGCCTCGAACAGGGGCTCCACGTTGGACCGGCCCATGCCCTGACCCTTCAGCAGCTCCAGCTTTGTGTCAAGCATCTTATTCTGCTGCTCCAGGTAACGTACCTGGATGAAGGAAGTCAGCGGTACATTTAGAGGTTTTAAGCACAGGAACAAACCCTCTGGAGACAGTAAGGAAAGTTTTGACATGATTGGTTTTTGATTTTTTGATCAAATAACTATTAATACTCCATGGTTAAGCACCAGATTCTGAAATGTATATCAAATAGAATCAAAATTATTTATTCATTTATCACTTATTAAATCTACCTGAATTGATCAAAGCACTGTACATGTTATAAGACATGCAACCAAAATCAAGCTAACAGGAAGAAAAGTATGAATCATTGGTAAAACAAAATAAACCAAATACTAAAACAAACAAGATCGAACAGGTCTGTTTTCAGCCATCTGGATCACGGTAATCCCAAGAGCTTCAGTAGAAAGTGGTTTTTGTAGATATTTCACTTCTCATCCACAAGGCTTCCTCAGTTCTACCTTGAATGATGGGAGACCCACATCTTTACTCTCCCAAATCCCACAGCTCATGGCCTGCTAGGACTCACATTACTTAAGGGGTTAATAGTGGCAGATCTGTCTGGGGAGGGATCTCAGGGCTGCATTATGGGTACCTGATTCCATAACCCTTATATTGATTTCTTGTGAAGCTGATGTATCTGAGAAATAAACATACCCGTGCACTTCAGACCCAGCATCACTTTGAGACAAAACTTTTAACTAAACTTTCAAACAAATATGAGCTAATGACAAATTATTTTTCTTTTGAAAAAAAAAATAAGATTTTGACAAATTTTGCTGTGATATGACTCATGATGGGCTGCACAGCGATCTAGTGGTTAGCACTGTCACCTTGCAGCAAGAAGGTCCCCTGTTTATTAAATCCTGGGGTGGGCCTGGGATCTTTCTGCATGGAGTTTGCATGTTCTCCCTGTGCATGCGTGGGTTTTCTCTGGGTACTCCGGCTTCCTCCCACAGTCCAAAAATATGCTGAGGTTAATTGGTTACTCTAAATTGCCCGTAGGTGTGAATGTGAGTGTGATTGTTTGTCTGTATATGTAGCCCTGTGACAGACTGGTGACCTGTCCAGGGTGTCCCCTGCCTTCACCCAAGTCAGCTGGGATAGACTCCAGGACCCCCCATGACCCTAGTGAGGATAAAGTGGTGTTTAGATGATGGATCGATGAGTCACGATTTTAGAATATTAATTTGTTGATATGATCTTTGCTACACTCTGCACTAAACCAGCATGTTCCCCTTGGACGTCAGACTATGGTTTATCAGCTGAGGCATCTGTGCAGCACCTCAGTGCTTCATTTGTAATTCAGGTTTATCCAAAACTTGTAGCTTCTGCAATATGGACATTACACCTGGCCATATCCTCCAGAGAACCAAGGGAAAAAAGTGTTTTTCAATCTAACTTTGTCGTGATTTCCTGCCAACAACTCACAATTTAAATTTTATAAAAATGTTTTACTTTAGAGAGAACAGAACAATTTTACCATAAAAAGCAAACAGAAACACTTCAAAATTGAAATAGGCTGACAAGAAAACAAGAATATTAATCAATTTTCTGCTGAAACTTTAAGAAACTAAATTAAATACCAATAGTGTAAATTTGGATGAAAACATTCTAATAAACAATTATTTATTTAGTACATTAATTACTTTACATTCGACGTGTTTATTTCCCCACAAAGAAATGTGTTTTTGGGCAGAAATTTGAATGTAAACAAATGACTAGCTAGCTAGTTAGCTATTAGCTAAACTCATTTAATCGTTCTCATGTCCATAACAGCTGACATTCATAAAGAGGCTATTTTTTTTCCTGACAAAAAGCTGAACTGAACTCTGATCCCAATTTATAATTCCAGACGTGTTCATAAACAAGAAACTGATTACCGTCAGTAAAACAATATCTTATCAATCTTTGACTAGCTCTTTTCTTGGCAGGCACATTTTGCTGTCCTCTCCATTTTGTCTCAGAATGAAAACAAAGTTACCCTCATCCCACCCAATCATCCGAGATATCATTGGAAAGGCCAGGGTGTCCTCTGTTCACCATGTTAGGATTTAGTAGAGTAGCTCAAATGACTCAAAATATATAGCTCAAAAACAAATGTCCAGTACAGAGGACATAAATGAATGGGCTGGGTTTCAGCAGGATATAGCAATTTCAATAGTATTTTCATTCATTGTTAAGTAGTTAGTGTAGTATTTTGCTTTAGAGACAAAAAAAGACACAAAATAAACTACACTCCATCAACAGTATGTGACCTACTGTAACTCTGATGCATCTTTACATGATCTCAGACATCAGTGTTCTTCTGCCAGGTCCTTGGTCTAACTTTAAAACTGAGCTCCCATTCCTCATGTCATGTTATGATCTTGTATTATTTAGTCTGTAAACAACCTACAAAACTTCTTAAACGCAGTTTTCTAATGGATTCTGCTGAGACATTTCAGACTGAATAGTATAAATGACTGCACAAGAGACTTTGTGCTGTTTTAACGTGCAACAAAACTGTAATTTTGGTCTTTTTTTAAAGATCAATGTAGAGCTGAAATGATTAGAAAAGATGAGATCAGGAAATGTTTTGAAAGTATGAAAATTTAGTATTTGCTGATTTTCTTTTAGCTGTCTTTGATAGTACATTGAACATCTTTGGGTTTAAGACAAACAACTAATTGGTTAATTAAGACAATTGCCAACACATTAGCCAGTGACGAAAATAATTAGCACCTGCAGCTATAGAATAAGGTCCTGCTTTGATAAACAGAAGTCGAAGAAATGGCAGATAAGCAGCTTGAGCTCAGTGTCAACACCTGACAGTTCTCCAGGCCTGCCGGCTCGTGTTTCCTGCCTGCAGCCGGGTATATCCATCGTCTATTATACCTCCAACACAAAGCCAGCGTTCTGTTCGAAGCAGAATAATCTCCCTCTGGGACACAACCACACCATGTCCGACCTGATTTATCAGGTTACAGCCCAACTCAATGGGACGGAAATGGGACAGATAGCTTAAATATCTAGCAGTCTAGTAAGAGCGTTTCAGGGAGTAGAGGGCAGTTTAAATCCCAGATGCATTCAGCAGATTTCTAGGTTGTAAATAAATGTTTAGATCTTTTCTTCAGGAACCAGTCTGAATAAATGGTGTCACACTTCATCTTGAATGTCCTTCAGGTTCAAACTGGGTCGTCAACCTGAATCAAGTAAAACCTCGTCTTTTGCACTGGACTAATTAACTCTCTGCATGAGGGAAGCAGCTCTTTAATGTTTCATGAGTAAACTGAGTCCAGGTGGGATTTCATTGCAGGTCAGTTTATCCATCAGGTCAGTTGACTTCATGCATGGCGCTCAGTAGCTATATTAGAAATAATGTCCTGCAACAATGAACAAAGAGCAAAAAACTGGCCAAGGCAGCTTTTTCAAAGCCCAGGCAGAAGTTTCAGGACAAAGACTCTTTGGTTCCGCTGCGTCTCATTTACAGGACGGATGGACAAACTTTCAAATGTTTTCTACAAGCTTTCACAATATTTTGTCTGGTGACACACAAGCTGACTTTGCAGATGCATTTTTTGTTTTCTCTCACTCTTTAAATAGCTATTCCGAGCTTTTCAAGTTAAATTCCTTTTGTGCACACTTCAGGGCTGCAGCTACTGATTATTTCTGTTGTGGACAAACCGGTTGAAAATTTTCCAGATTAATCAATTAGTTGTTGGTACTATCATGTACTAATGTCAGAAAATGGTGAAAAATGTTAAACTTTTGTTTCCCAAAGACCCAGGATACACATTCAAATGTCCTGTTTTGAATTTAGTCCATAACCCAAAGACAGCTTGTTTACTGTCACAGAGGAGGAAAGAAACCAGAAAATATTAAGTTTGAAGAAGCTGGAATCGCAGATTTTTTTTTTTATTTTCCTTTTGCTGCAGCTTAACTAAGACATCAACTCATTTCTTGCACTTTGACTAAAATCTATGGGTTTCCAGCTGCTTTAAAATTAAACAACTACGTATAGTAAAGATGAAAGGTAATGAAATTATGTTGTTTAGTTGACTTTACATTACATTATATCAGTTATAGCATTATGTAATATCATTATATTGTTTTCATAGGTCTGGATTTAGTCTGAACATTCGGAAGAACACATTACACAGGAAATCCTGAGCATCAAACATTTATTATCCTGCATTTTGGTCAGTTTTTATTGCAACAATTTGGGCCTTTATTGCTTCAATTTATGGTGGAAATATCTCTTTCTGTAAAAAAAAAAAAAAAAAAGCACAACAATCTCACATTGCATCTCTTCTGAAATGTACACCTCTGAGTGTCACTGTGTTTTCAGATCATGCTAATAACCTCTGTTTGTATCACATATGTGTTAAACTTCAGTATTATTACTTATAGTGCACAAATATTAGATAAAACTACATATTTTGAGATATTACTATGCACATGTTCTGCACTGCTGCATAGTGGAATAGTTGTTAGCACTGTTGCCTTGCAGCAAGAAGATCCCTGGTTCAAATCCCGGGGCGGGCCTGGGATCTTTCTGCATGGAGTTTGCATGTTCTCCCTGTGCATACATGGGTTTTCTCCGGGTACTCCGGCTTCCTCCCACAGTCCAAAAATATGCTGAGGTTTATTGGTTACTCTAAATTGTCCGTAGGTGTGAATGTGAGTGTGATTGTGTGTCTGTATATGTAGCCCTGTGACAGACTGGTGACCTGTCCAGGGTGTCCCCTGCCTTCACCGAGTCAGCTGGGATAGACTCCAGCACCCCCCATGACCCTAGTGAGGATAAAGCGGTGTATAGAGAATGGATGGATGGATGGATGTTCTGCACTTGTGTTTCCTACATACTGCTGCTCATGCTGTTCTTTTACAAACATATTTGCACTGTTCTTTTAAATTCTGTAGGCAATTTCAGTTCTTTCATTTATTTCCATCAGTTGTTATTTTGGCATCAGTAAAGTTTATCTGTAGCTACTTGAAACTCTCCTCCATGCATGAATGCAATAATCACAAGACATATCTACGCCTTTAAACAACCTTCCAGATTCATCATTTGTATGTGTAAAGGTGACTGATGTATTTGTGGTGCATTTGCTTTAAACCAGAATCCATTTAGACCAATGGGCCTCCATCCAGCACGGCTCTGTCTCCGTATACCTGAAGTGTATCTTCGCTGATGTGAGAAGCTAACAAAGCCTCTATTGTGGGAGTGTTAGTCACTCCGTGAGAAAGCAGAGATGTTCCCTAAGTAGAGTATCAATTCACAGAGCAGGCCTTCTGTGGGAATTACGTGCAGCCTGTGTTCCTCAGAAACCTCAGCAAGGCCACTTCTCACATCTACTTCCCTATTTACTGTTTCCTAACACCTTCAGAGGAAGCATGGGCTCTTATTTATAAGCTTAGCGTGTTAATAAATGTAGCAATCTGTCAATATTGTTTACTTTAGCCAGATTAGCATCAGTGCTTTAGCCCTTTGAGTGGCACATTTTTCCTGTTGTTTGATATTGAGTGTCTAGAACAGGTCTTAAAAATAGAACATTGACTATATGTTAAAAATGCTGTTTCTACTTTGTTTTTTATTGGGCTGTGTACTAACTGCACAGTGTCAGGATGATGTGCCTGTTGTTCAGAAATGGAGGTTTCGAAATCACTTCAATTCCTGCTCTGTCACTTCTTCTGATTAGACCTTTGTTTGGTTTAAAAGCTTATAAAATGCCTGTTCAACGCTTTAAAGATGAAAAGTTAGACCTTAATCCTCAGTCCATCCATAAATCAACTAACTGGTTCACAGAAAATCTGAAAATAGTGAGAAATGCTATCACAAGTGCTCTAAATTAAAACTTTTTCAGCTGTTCTTTAATAAACTGTTGGGTAGTTAAATTATTAACAAAACATTATTTTGTGAATTTTTCGTATATTTTGTGCACAGAAAAGCTTAATTTGTAAAGTTACTAAAGCTGCCAAGATGTAGTAAGCTTTGATCAACTTGGTTAGTATTTGCAGTAAACAACATTGTTAGTAGTTGTTCATTTTGTCAGAGAAGAACAGTGAGAAAGTTATGATCAAACAGTGTAAACAAAATGTTGATGGTGTGGAAAAAGATACCAAACATTCCCAATGCCTGATTAATTTTTTAAACCATGTAAATCATTTTAATTTTATCCCCTACTACCCTGAAACTCCCTCAGCTTGGATTAATTTGAGCTCACCTTATGAGGACAGTGTCACTTATCACTTACTTACAATGCGGTCCTTAGATCCCTCAACAATGAGTAAATACACTTCAGAAATACTTGTTTTTCCATAACATTTTGTCAGTTTATACTGTCCTTTCTTTATTTAACATAAAGTTACAACTGCAGATGCTGAAACCATTTAGTATCAGTGTAATTTGAGGTTTTCTATGAGTTTAATAAATGTAGATTAAGTGAATTTAAAAATAACTTTAGATAGACCAGCTACTTACAGGATGACAGCGTTACTTATCAGGTCCTTATGATGCAGTCCTGACATACCTAGGCAGAGACTAAATAAACTTCGTATAATAATTTGAACAAATAAAGTCATATTTTCATATGATTTGAAGTTAAAGTCATAGTTGGTCAAACGGTTTAGTATCCAAAAAAGATAAAAATAACCATTAATTTTTACATAGAATTAATTCTGTGTGGTATTTATCAAGGAAGAAAAACAAATACTACAGATTAAGTAAATTAACAACGGAAAATGAAACTCTGAATCAGAAACAGATCAGTGTTCAAGTTTGGTGTAGAAATGTGAGGAATGTGCTAACTGCTTAATGTGACAGGTTTTACTAACTTCTTCTGTCAATACAACACGATAACACTGAGAAATGATCAGCAGCAAGTTATCCTTTTATAACAGCTAGAATTTGAATATTTTTTGGCATTTCTGCTTAAATCATGATGTAAATATTCTTAAAAAACTGTCTGAAGAGTTTGAGATGAACTGAATTTCAGATTCATTTAGGATCCACCATCTACATGGCTATGTTACTCATCAAATGCTCAGAGTGCAGTCCTGACAGAAAACAAAGTTTAGGTGTTAATTTGAATGGACAAATTAGTTTTCCTGATCATTTAATTAAACATTAAGAAAGTATGACTGGAACCATTCTTAAATGATCAGTTGCACTCCCTTTACCTTATCTATGAAGCTTGCAAAGCGGTTGTTGAGGCTCTTGATCTGCTCCTTCTCGTGGGCTCGGCTCATGGACAGGCTGGGGTCGATCTCCAGGTTTAGGGGGGCCAGGAGGCTCTTGTTGACCGACAGGGAGGTCAGCGAGGCCCCCAGGCCGTGGTGGTGGCCGTTGGTGCCCGCATACAGAGAGCTGCTGCTCAGGGACACGCCGCTGAAACCGCCCTGACCCGGACCAAAACCACTCAGCCTCCTTGAGCTGCTGCTCCGGACAGAGTTACTGGAGCTGATTCGCTTGGTCCGACTCAGACTCATGGTGGAGACAGATGGAGGGCTAGACAGAAAGATGGATGATTGGAAAAGAGACAAACCACAAAGAAGAAGCAGAGATGATGAAGAAGATGTGAATGAAAACCAGAAAACCAAAGGCAGAGCAGGACAGAGATGTGAAGCAGGTAGTCTGACGGCAGTGAGGCGTCTCAGGTGTCTCTGACCTTTTAAACCTCCTCAGGGTGGAGTCAGATTGCAGAGGAGGGGAGAAGCTGCAGAGCTGTGGTGTCACATATCTAGTTTTTCAGACTTTTCTATAGTCAACATCCTGTTTTTTAAGTTTTCATGAACAGATGCAGGTGATTCTGGACTTAGTTTCATCATTTACCTGAACTGAAACATCACAACCTGAAGAGACGGGAGCAACAAACAAAGTGAAATCTGCCTGGAGCAGATGTAACATCCATCCATTCTCTATACACCGCTTTATCCTCACTAGGGTCATGGGGGGTGCTGGAGTCTATCCCAGCTGACTCGGGTGAAGTCAGGGGACACCCTGGACAGGTCACCAGTCTGTCACAGGGCTACATATACAGACACACAATCACACCTACGGACAATTTAGAGTAACCAATTAACCTCAGCATATTTTTGGACTGTGGGAGGAAGCCGGAGTACCCGGAGAAAACCCACGCATGCACAGGGAGAACATGCAAACTCCATGCAGAAAGATCCCAGGCCCACCCCCGGATTCGAACCGGGGTCTTCTTGCTGCAAGGCGAAAGTGCTAACCACTATGTCACTGTGCAGCCCCAGATGTAACATGTTGGATACAAAAAGCTCCTTATGTTTGGTTTTCTTCATGTTTTCACTGTACTGTTCATTCAGATCTGCCTCCACAACCTGAGCCTAAGCTGGTGTTTGTGTTCCTGTATTTAATCTTGCTTTGCATTTGAAAACCATCCCAGTGACCTCACTGGTTCAGGCTGGAGATACTGGAACAACTGATCTCACATTTCAACAGAGAGAGATGCTCCATTTTGTTTCTCTGGGAAATTTTAACCTTATACCTTAATTTTAAGTCAAATAAACAATCCACTGGAAGTGTAGTCACCTGATCAACAAACCAGACAAATCACAAAGAATTAATGATAAGTTTATTATTTCATATTGAATATAAACATAATATGGGCTTTTACATTGGGTGGTTCAGGTTGTTTAACGTTTGTCCTGACGTCTTCTCTTTGTTGATGTATTGGACGTAGCTAACGGCCGTCCACGCTTCCTTTTTGCTGCTGCGTTCTCCTTCTTCTGTGGTCCTGCCAGCTTGGCCTTCTTCTTCTTCTGTGGTGCTGTATATTTACATTAGCAGAAGCACAGAATAAAAGACACATATTTAGTACCAACTGTTGGTGCTGGTCTCTCTCTTCCATAAGAAACTGACACATGACTTTGATGTAAATAAATAAAGAGCAGAGGATCAAACTGGATGTTACTGAACTGTGATCAGACTGATGCATTTCATCTTTTATAGAAATCGTACTGAAATCAGTGTAATCCAGCAGTGACACTCCAAACTACAAATACACTGAGCAAATAAAAAAGACACCTTTCTTCTGAGTTTGTCCTTTGATGGATGTCCTGTTTGTTGCTCTAGGAACTGCCATCCTCCTCTTCCTCGGTGCTTCATCCCTCTGCCTGCTCTTCAGCTCCACCTCCACAGGATAGTGGTCGCTGATGCTGAGAGTCTTGGAGAATAAAGGAAGTCACATGTTCAGTTCTGCTTGTGTCCTTTAAACGCTGCAGACAATCAGATTGTGTCAGTCTTACCTCCTCATCGCTCAGCTTGAACTCTGTCTGGAAGTTGAAAGATTTGGCTGAGCCGGGGACGATGGTGTCCAGCATGGTCTGTCCGTACACCACGATCCTGGAGGCAGAACATCCAGCACAGTCTTTAAAACACTTCCTGAAGGCTGAACTATGACGCCAGGTTAACGGGTTAGTGAGGTCAGCTAAAGATAAAGATTTTAAACTCATCAAAGTGGATGTCTTTTAATATGCTTAGATTACTGATGCTGCACAGCTCACTGGTTCACTGTAAAATAAACAAAGATTTCATTTTGTTTTAGTGGAATTCACACCCTGTGTTTTTGTGCATTCATTCATTTATGTTAATACATTTATTTTTTAAGTGTCTCCTGTCGTGTAAGTCATCAGCTATGGTCCTGTGATGTGCACATGAGAAGCTATTAAACTTTATATAGATCTACAGTGGTGGAAAAAAATTTTGGACACCCCATGCATTTGTGAAATATTGCATGAAGAATCACTCTTAGGTCTTTAAGTGCAATTTCTTTTAGTCCAGTAATACACTAAACAAATCCTAAAACAACACATAAGATATTAGTATTGGATCTTTTTGGTAAAACTGATCCATTAATGAAGGTCGAGCTTTTCCGTAAAAGACGTGTACACACAGAAAACTTTTTCCACTCCTGTATGTGAACTTGCTGCTGCAGAAAGATGTGAAGAGAAAACTCAGACAGCGGTGTATCACCTGTCGTAGGTGTTGTCATTCAGGTTGCTACTCGTGGTGTCCACCTCGTCTTCTATCAGCCAGTGGTAGGGAGCAGAGTTAATGCGGATATCTCTCTTCTTCTTCTTGGACAGATATCGCCCATCTGCATTGAAGTCCCCCAAAATCATGATGTTCTGCAGGAATAACCACATCTGTGTCTTCAACAGTCATCAAGTGAAAATTGGTGTCAGTGATGCATAGTGCATCACTTCACTGTTAAAAGTCCCTTTAAAAGACACAGAAACACTCATAGTCTGATGACTTTATGTTTGGTTCTTGTTTGAACCCAGTCTTTTGCTCAACCACTCAGTCATCTCTGTCACTTTTTCAGTACATGATTAGGCCCATTGAGCTGTAAAGACACGTTAGATAAAGGACAGAATATCCAACAAAGGCCTCGGTGTTTGACTTTATATCACACTCACTGCAGCATTTGCATCATGTGCAGTAACTCAAATATAAAAGAGTCATAAACTGACAAAAGGATGAAGTGTCCAAGTACAGAGTGTTGAACTGTCAGCAGTCAGGATACACAACTCAGGTTTAAGTGAAACATTTCAAATTCTGGCCAAACTAAGGTGCATCGCATAAAACCAGAGATGGAAGAAGTTTTCAGATCCTTTACTAAAATAACGACGTAAAATTCCTGCATGAGAAATCCTGCTTAGCCCTGTAGAGCGCCAGCGCTACGATTGCATATTGATTTTTGATTGGTAGTAGATTTAAAACCAAAAAAGACAGATCGATCATTCCTTTTTCATATAAAATCTGGGGAGTTCCACTAACATTTTACACATTCACCAGGGCACTTTTCCTTGCACTGGTGGGTTTGTAACAATACACAAAGCTCACATAACAAAATCTTTATAAATAAGACCACAGGATGTTGTGTAACTTTACAAATCTGAGGGAAACAGCTATGCATTTCCTGTATTTTGAAATATATGTGAATAAAACAAAATTTAATTTCGCGTTTTTAGATTTATTGCATTTTTAAGCAGTTCATTGTAATAGTTCAGGCATAAGTCAATCCATCTAATTGAAACTTGATTTAAGGCTTATATTGATGTAAAGTAAATAAAATAAATACAAAAAACTGCACTACAGTATGTAAAAATGTAAGAATATGTCCTGGTGGACTGGCACAATGATAGGCCTTAAAGGGCTATCGAAAAATATTTGCAGCAAAATGTCGTTAAAGTGTTAAAATAGAAGTCCCGGTTTGATTTCTCTGACTAATATATTATTAACAGGGAAGCATCAGTGAGTCAGCAGCTTGTTACTGTTGGAGCTGCTGCAGGTTTGAGCTACTTTATATCCAGTTTTTTTTAGATGTACAGGGACAGCAGATAAATCTGAGGTTCTCATCCAAAAAATGTGCTTTCAGTTTTTCTTCTTCTTTTACTTCTTTTAGGGTGCCACAGCTAATCATTTACTTCCATCTTCTGCATCCTCACACCAACTAACTTCAGGTCCTCTTTCCTATGAACATGCCTCCTCTCCTTCTTTGACCAGCAGTAGTTCCATTTCCACCGGTCTGTGGGTCAACAGCACCAGCGGCGGTTGTTAACCCGGGTCTTGACCCATCTGATATGGAAGTGGTAGGATTAATTTGCATATTTGTTTTGGCACAGGTTTTACCCTTCCTGACACAACTCACTTATCAACATCTACCCAGACTTGGGATCTGCACACACCGGACACTGGCTTATGTCCCCTTGAGGCTGCATTTGTTTTCAGTTTTTCTATAATCTTTAACCTTTGCTGATATTGGACCATTTCAACATTTGGTGAAATGAAGAAGTTAGAGGGAATAATCTGTGGTAGGTGGAGCAGCAAACATTTCATAGACATTTGTTAAAGACTTCTGTATCACTGAAAGATTGCAGATTTTTTTCCCCAACACTGCCTCCAAAGCATCACTTCACAGCCAGTACAGACAGACATACCAGAAAGATCATACCAGCAATAAATCTGAACATACTAAGTGCTACTTGCAAGTATTGATTTAGGACAGACTTTCAGACGTTCAGTCTAAAAGTCTAGACCCTAAATGCTGAAGCCGTATGCTTTAAAATGGTTAAGATATTGTGTTTCAATCTACAGTGCCAAATTAGAAATCCAAAGAAAAAAAAATCTTGGATCCATTTCTGTAAGAACATGTTAAGTGTTATGTCACCTTCACTGCTCATCTGAACTAAAGAAGAACAGCAGAATAAAATAAAAGAACTAAAATCATCATGCTTCCCGGACATGGTATGGTCACCGCAAGAAGAAACCTTTAGAAATCATCACTGTAACCACGACAACAAGTGAACACTATGTCAGCTGCCTGCTGATGATCACATGATTGTGATCCTACTGCAAATCCACCACTGAGGATTTATCAGGACTTATCCATCAGAAATCCTACACCGACTGAGCAGCCTTGGAGCAGGACTGCTGTCTCTGAGTCTGAGCTGTTCTGGTTAACTGTGCTGTTGACAAAGGTTTGTTTTCTATCCGTTGGGTAAAATTTCCATCTTAAAAAAGCTTTCAGATAAATGTAGAGGAGCAAAAAGTACAATATTTTGTATTATCTTAAAAATATACTCATGTGCAGTACTTCAGTAAATGCATCCATCACTGCATACAACTGAGTCAGAAGACAGTCCTTGTTCCTGTTATATGATTTTAACGCTAATTATTTCTAAATCTGCTGCGAATTTCATTTAAAAATTGGCTACAAATCCAGATGAAATCCCCCTCATATATTTGACTTAGAGCACTTTTTTCTAAAAGTATCAGACTTACATCAGTTTTCCATTTCCTCCTGACGGCTTTGACCACATCGTGCAGCTCGTCCAGCTCCTTCTCAGAGTCGTCTGGTTTGGTGTGAACTGGGATCAGGACCAGGTTCTTCACAGCTGGAAGGTGCAGAACAGACAAAACTAAACATATGTGAAGATATTAAAGCACAGTGGTATTAATACAAATCCTCAGTGTAAGTTTATAGACAGAATGTACTATAACATACCAGTAGGCAGAAGGGAACAAAGTTTGAGGGAATGAGGGGGGAACGTTCTAAACAATCTATGTCAGCGTGAACAAGTTCCCTCTGCAGGCTGGAAGTTACATAAAAGATGGCACAATCACCTGTGTAGCATTTTATTAGGGATAAATACAGTAAGTACAGGCTGCACTTTAATGGTGATTGTTTGACTTTTTGCTTTCTTATACACTCTAAAAAGTAATGCAAGAGATCTACCCACTGCTAGATTAAGTGCACAGCTACAATCTAATTTACTGACCTAGATAAACCTTTGTTTGCAAACATTACCTCAGTCAGTTAGGGTTGTCATAATTATGAATCATCAACTTAACATGTGTAATTTAAATTCAAATTTCTCAACTGAAGTTGAGGTAAATTCATAAAATTGACTGAATAGATTCATTTTTCTTAAACTTGTGTTCAGGTGATCAGGTCCTCTCACCTACACACGTGGACAAAATTGTTGGTACCCCTCAGTTAAAGAAGGAAAAACCCACAATTCTCACTGAAATCACTTGAAACTCACAAAAGTAACAATAAATAAAAATTTATTGAAAATTAAATAATCAAAAACAGCCATCACTTTTGAATTGTTGATTAACATAATTATTTAAAAAAACAAACTAATGAAATAGGGCTGGACAAAAATGATGGTACCCATAACTTAATATTTTGTTGCACAACCTTTTGAGGCAATCACTGCAATTAAACGATTTCTGTATTTGTCAATGAGCGTTCTGCAGCTGTCAACAGGTATTTTGGCCCACTCCTCATGAGCAAACAGCTCCAGTTGTCTCAGGTTTGATGGGTGTCTTCTCCAAATGGCATGTTTCAGCTCCTTCCACATATGTTCAATGGGATTCAGATCTGGGCTCATAGAAGGCCACTTTAGAATAGTCCAACGCTTTTCTCTCAGCCATTCTTGGGTGTTTTTGGCTGTGTGTTTTGGATCGTTGTCCTGTTGGAAGACCCATGACCTGCGACTGAGACCAAGCTTTCTGACACTGGGCAGCACATTTCTCTCCAGAATGCCTTGATAGTCTTCAGATTTCATCGTACCTTGCACACTTTCAAGACACCCTGTGCCAGATGCAGCAAAGCAGCCCCAAAACATTACTGAGCCTCCTCCATGTTTCACCGTAGGGACAGTGTTCTTTTCTTCGTATGCTTGGTTTTTGAGTCTATGAACATAGAGTTGATGTGCCTTACCAAAAAGCTCCAGTTTGGTCTCATCTGTCCAAAGGACATTCTCCCAGAAGCTTTGTGGCTTGTCAACATGCATTTTTGCAAATTCCAGTCTGGCTTTTTTATGAGTTTTTTTCAGCAGTGGTGTCCTCCTCGGTCGTCTCCCATGAAGTCCACTTTGGCTCAAACAACGACGAATGGTGCGATCTGACACTGATGTACCTAGCCCTTGGAGTTCACCTTTAATTTCTTTGGAGGTTGCTCTGGGCTCTTTGGATACAATTCCAACGATCCGTCTCTTCAATTTGTCATCAATTTTCCTCTTGCGGCCACGTCCAGGGAGGTTGGCTACTGTCCCGTGGGTCTTGAACTTCTGAATAATATGAGCCACTGTTGTCACAGGAACTTCAAGCTGTTTAGAGATGGTCGTATAGCCTTTACCTTTAAGATGTTTGTCTATCGTTTTTTTCGGATGTCCTGGGACAATTCTCTCCTTCGCTTTCTGTTGTCCATGTTCAGTGTGGTACACACCTTTTCGCCAAACAGCAGGGTGACAACTTGTCTCCCTTTAAATAGGCAGACTGACTGATTATGAGTTTGGAAACACCTGTGATGTCAATTAAATGACACACCTGAGTTAATCATGTCACTCTGGTCAAATAGTTTTCAATCTTTTATAGAGGTACCATCATTTTTGTCCAGGCCTGTTTCATTAGTTTGTTTTTTTAAATAATTATGTTAATCAACAATTCAAAAGTAATGGCTGTTTTTGATTATTTAATTTTCAATTAATTTTTATTTATTGTTACTTTTGTGAGTTTCAAGTGATTTCATTGAGAATTGTGGGTTTTCCTTCTTTAACTGAGGGGTACCAACAGTTTTGTCCACGTGTGTACCTACTAAACACCGGACCAGTTAGTTTTTCTGATATGAGTGTTCAGAATTACAGTAATTAACACAATAATTAACATATGAAATTTCCTTTTAATTATTTAGAAATAATAGAACAAAATAATTTCTATGGATAATCAACTCAGACTTTGTTTATTCTACCAATCATCAAGTAATTAAAAATATTTCCGGTTTGAGAGAAAAAGCTCATTCCTACATCTCACTGCTGAACATAATTTCATGACATGACTCAGAAAGATTGATCCAAACTGTTATGTTATAACGTGTAGAACAGAAGCTGTACATGTGGATCAGCTGTGACGTGTTACTGACCTGCAGTGGGGCAGCTGAAGTGCAGGATGAAGGGCTCTCTAGCGAAGGCGTCTTCGTCTCCAGCTTGGTTGTCTTCATACTGGTGGCAGGCCTTCAACTTCAGATCTTCCTCCCTGAGACACACACATCAGGACACACTGGTGTGTTTGTGTTTGCTACATGAGTCAAAACCTTTGTGTAAACTTTCACCCTAAAAATACATGCTGTACTCTGTGATCTACCAGTTGTGTGTGTGTGTGTGTGAGTGTGTGTGTCATCTTTTTCTTTAGCATATCGCACCCAAAAAACACTCCACTACACTGTCAGTTTGAGGTGCTTCTTCATGTGATGTAGAAGGTGAAGCTGCTTTCACCTGTAGAAACAAACAAACTGCTCCTTGTATGTGTCCCGTCCCAGCTGGCGGCTGGCGATCATGGAGTAGGGATGCTGTCTGTTATTGCTGAAGGAAACACCAACATGAGAGGACAACACTGTTACATCACATGAAGACCAAGATTACAGCACACAGATGTTTCACCGGTTATTCAAAGGGCTTCTTCAGTTCTAGAAAAGCCTAAAGGAGACATCCAGGTAGTTTTTATTGAAGCTCTAAGATTCTCCATGTGCCCATTGTTTTTGGAATGACTTCCTGTCTCTAATCAAGACGATGTTCTCTCACTTTGAGAGCAGTGAGGACTGGAAAAAGGAGACACTTTCTGAAAGTTTGTATTCTGGAACAAGTTGCAGAATTTGAAGCTCCCAGCTTGATAGAGTTCTATCCTCAGAAACCTTTCCTCTATCAAAATGACTCAGAGCCCATTTTAACAGCAACTAATGGCAAAATAGAACCCTGACACAAGCAGCATTTTTCAAAATGAGTCCAGAATTGATTCTTAGCTGTTTTTGATACATACAGTTGTGAACTAAAGTTTTCATGCACTTGTAAAGACCATGTATGTATCATGGGAGTCTCAAGTTCCCAATGAGTCCTGTAATTCTTAATTTCCTGAATGAATAGCTGAAACATGCATCTTTGCATCAAAAACAAACAGGCATGTGGTTCTTTCTTGGGTTATTTGTTATCTAGAAAAATGTCAAAATGTGCTGGGTCAAAATGAGCTGTGCTCATAAGTTCACACACCCTGACAAAATGTGTGAAATATTGTCAGAAAATATGTTTGATCGTGGAAAACCTTGCTTCTATTTATTTTTAGCGGTCAGACAAAGTTATTTATTATCACACAGTTGTATTTGCTCTTTTTAAATCATAATGACAGGTTGAATCACCCAGCAGCCCTGATCAAAAGCAGACATATTCTTGAGGTTTGGCCTGATAATATGCACACAAGTTGACACAAACCGGTTCAAATGCTAGTAAGGCTAACTGTCCACGCCTGCACATTCCCTCTAGTGCTGCACTGACTTTGAAGCTGAACTTTCTAAAACAAGAAAAACATTAAAAAGATATCCAAACATTTGAGAATGCCAATCAGTTGTGTTCCACTTCAGATAAAAAAGTGGAAAATTAGGGGTTCTGTTGATACCAAGGTGCAGTCAGGTAGACCAACAAAAACTTCAGTCACAACTGCCAGGAAAACTGTTTCACTGGAAGAAGAACTCAGAAATGACTTGAGCCGACATACAGACTTCTGTACAGAATAGTGCACAGAATGCTGCTTCAAGATGCACAATAAGGAGACATTGGAATAAAAATGGGCTGTATGAGTATCGCTGATTTCATTATATATCCAAAAGACCTAGTAAATCTGTCAACCTAACAAATTCAAATTCTGGAATAACGAATAGAAAATGTCACTTAACTAAAGAGCAGAACATAATAAAGTGGGGATTATTGGGGGAGAGGATAGACAAACCAAACTTCATTCAGAAAAGGTCGAAGCTACAATAAATTGGTAAAAACAAACCAAAAAACCCTCTAAACTAAGATAGGAAACTAAAGATGAATTAACTAAGCTGAGCAAACAAAATGGAGATGCTCAAAACAGAGAGATTTAAAGTAAAGGGGAGGCAGGACGGAGAATCTGGGACAGGATGAGTCACAGCTGGTGAAGGCTGAAACCGGTGATCGTCTGATAAAAACTGATTGTGCTTCATGTTAAAGTTGTTTTGTGCAGTTTTATGCAAAAAATATAGCTGCTTTTATCCAAATCAAGCAGTCAAAATGTTCAAATACACATAATTATACTTCTGTGGTCAAAAAGTGTATTATTTGGGGAACTTTTCCACATTGCATTTAAGATGTGTGATAGACCGTACTATAAGTTCTTTGGAAGAGTCATCTGTGGTGTCTGACTGTAAGTACCAGGATTTCTGGATGTCTTTATATGTAAAATGAAGAAATGATCTCTTTGCAATCATCTAATAAGCTGTTATTTTTATACAACTGGATTGGTTATATCGGGTGGCCATGACATGTTTCAAAGATTCCATTCTAGAAAATTCTGAGTTACAGGAGTTATGGGAAACCAAAGACTATAATGCTCTCTGTGGACTCTCACCACTGTACATTTAGCAGTGCTGTGAACTCACCCAGCGCTGTTGAGTTCTTGCAGTAACTTCTCCATGGCTTCACCGCTCTTATCCATCACCTCCAGTATCACCACCACGCTGTACCGAGACATGATCTGGAGGAAACACATGCCGTGTCCTTTATCTTTTCCCTGCACGTTTCTCTGTCTTCCATGTGCCCAACAGTGCTGTACAGATGAAACCATACTTACCTTGGTGAGGTAGTGGACGACCGTCTTGTCTGTGACTTTTTTCTGTCCGAGGTTCTTAGCATTAAAGGCTGCTACCTTCATTTTGCCTTCATTTGGGACAGAAAGATAACTCAGAAGGGTTTGGAGGATGAATGCATGGGACAGACTGTTCATACTGCTGGTAAAACCAAACAGAAAGAAGAAGAAAATGGAGAACAGAAAAAGAAGCTGCGGTAGACAAAGAGTGATGAAACTGTAATGTGTGAAAGCAAACACATTTTCTTGCAGTTTCACAGTGTGGTCAGATGTGTACATCTTTAACTTTTCTAGACAGTGAAAGACCTGACTGCACTTCTTTTAGACACAGTTTACTTATGTTGAGCTCATTCAGAACTCCTCATATAAAATCGATCATTTCTGGTTGTGCTGTTGCTCCACGGCTCCACGTTTTGTTCAGGGTTTACTTATTTGTTATCTGGAAGCCAAACTAAGTTCATTAAAATATTTTGACTGAATTTTCAGAATTTTATTTTCACCCCTTAAATACCTGGGAAGCATTTTAAGGACTTAGTGTCTCCACAAATGCAGAACATAGAACAAAGGAAAAACAGTTGTCAATAAATCCAGTTGATTGAATTGCTCCAGAAAAGGACAGATTTTTAATTATCAGCCCTTGAAAATAGAAGAAAGTGCAACATTTTCAAACAAGGAGCCCCAGAAAGTTTTCATAAGCGTAAGTGGACATAACCAATATTTCTATTTTGTCCTTGGATGATAGTTCTCCTACTTATGACAGCTCAAGCATCAGTAGAATTTGATTTGTGCCTATTTTGAAATGAAAAAATGGGGATTATGGACCACAAAAACTGGCAACAAATGAAAATCTACCTACAGTATGGACCCATCGCAGATCTTAGTGGTCCTAAGAATGAGTCCACATCATCATGTGGTCAAAATAACAAAAACCTGGAACCTCAGTTGGTCAAATCACACATGTAAGGGTGCATTTCTTCAGTTTGAGCCATCAATCATTGTTTCATAAAGTGAGTCTGAGACCAGGCAGATGATGGTCCAAAAGGCTGCTGACATTTTATATTTGGGAAAAGGACTTTTACATGTTCCACTTTAGCTGTGGTGAAACAAATCCTTAGATTTTTTAAATTAAAAGTAACAATTAAAACACCAAATTACTAAATTCAGAATGTTGTGCGTTTTAATTATCAGCAACTCAATGTGCTTAATGCAGAGGTTTGTATTTACACATATTATATCATAGGATTATTTATTATTGATGCATTCAAATTGTTGCAGCTAACTGCAAGAAATATGCAACAAAAATATTCTATGCTTTATAGGATGATGACATCCATCCATCATCTATACACCGCTTAATCCTCATCAGGGGAGCTGGGTGAAGGCAGGAGACACCTGGACAGGTAACAGTCTATCACAGGGAGACACCTGGACAGGTAACAGTCTATCACAGAGAGACACCTGGAGACCAGTCTCTGTCCATAGACAGCTATGACAGCCAGCTAACATGCTCCTGTTTTTACCAACTGTGCAACACAGTCAAATTCAGTTCCATGGTATCCATTGTGGAACTGGAGATGATTTACATTTTAGTTCATCCCATTAAGATTATTGTGATGTCCTTTATACCTGTTTAAATCAGTCTTCTGTAAATGGCCCTCAAACAGTCCAACATGCAGCTGCTGATCTTTGAACTGATTGAACATCACTCCAGTCCTGTCCTCTCTTCACTGGCTCCTCATCAATTCTCATTTTAAAATACTGGTGTTAACTTTTAAGACTTTAGGTGACCAATCCCTCCTTCACCCTGACGCCCCAAATAGAGCTCTCAGGTCAGGACAACTATAAAGCCAATGGTGACTGAGCGTTCCAGCCTGTGGGATGTTGACCTGTAGCTGCTCTATTTTATTTTATTTTATTGTTTTGCTGTACTTTATTTTAGCTGCTGCTCCCCTGTTTTTAACAGTTTTTTTTAACCATTATCATTACTGTTTTTGTTTTTATCCTTGATTTATTATTGTTGTAAAGCACCTTGTGATTTTATATCTGTGAAAGATGCGATAAAAACACATTTTACTTACAATCACACTCACATTCACACCTAAGGACAGTTTAGAGTTACCAGTTAACCTCAGTGTGTTTTTGGACTGTGAGCAAGCTGTAAGCAGCAAAAGCAGTCTCCAAGTTTCTAAAGCAGCATTATGTTATAAAAATGGATCTTCATCCTGAATCTGTAACAACACAACAGCAGCAGGTTTGGTTTCATTTTGAAGTCATTAAAAGAAACTGAAGTTCACAGCTTTGTTCTCCGGAAAGAGTCGAGCAAAAAGCAGTAAATGAATGCAAATAGAACAAAAACTCACCTGTGTGGCTCCGATGAGCAAAACAAAAAACTGAAACAGCTGCTACCGGCAGACGTTGGACTGCAGAAAACAGAACAAAGCTACAAAGCTGCTGGATGCAGGAAGTGTCTCTGCAAAGTGTCTGATAGCCGCAAAACTCTCTCTCTCTCTCTCTCTCTCTCTCTCTCTCTCTCTCTCTCTCTCTCTCTCTCTCTCTCTCTCTCTCTCTCTCTCTCTCTCTCTCTCTCTCACACACACACACACACACACACTCACTCACACACACACACACACACACTCACTCTCACACACACACACACACACACACACACACACACACACACACACACACACACACACACACACACACACACACAGAGTGCAAACTGACTGATAAAGATGCAGTATTTCAGCAGCATGAGCAGGAGGCTGACTGTAGCGTTCTATAAGTGAACTGGATCATCTATGAACAAAGCTACAGGAAGTGTCTCTACAAACACACAGATTTCTATTTTTATTTTTTATTTTAAGATCCATTTATTTATTAGCACCACTGTGGGCCCGAAACATTCTGCTTCTATTTTCTAACAATGGCCCACATCCCTCCCAAACCCTGCCCCACAACATACTTCCTAAGAACACACAGACATACACACACAGACAGTCACACAGCCGCGCACGCGCACACACACACACACACACGCACACGCACACGCACACGCACACGCACACGCACACACAAACTTTTATAACAGAAATAATAATGTCTGTTGGCTGAGAGCAGAAGCACCTGAAAGAGGAAACACCATCAATGAGAGCCGCCCGCACCTGGGGCAGCAGCAGGCCCTGTCAGTCCCAACAGGCCAGCTAGCTCCAGGGCCATTAGGCCCAGGCCCTGCCAAAGCCCCAGATGCAGACGGCTCCCCACCGAGGAAACACTGGAATCGAAAATAGATGTGTTAAAAATAACATGTAAAACTAAAAATTGAAGAATAAAATAGCTACTAAAAGATAAAGAATAGTAAAATAGTAAATAAATAGTAAAATAAATGGTAAAATAGATAGTAAAGTAAATACTAAAATAGTGAAATAATAATATAGTATACAAAATAATAAAATAAATGTATAAATAAAAGCAAAACCAGGGAATAAACAGTATAAATCAAGGCATTAAGATAAAATAAAAGCATTATGTAAAAGCCAGTTTAAAAAGGTGAGTCTTGAGCCTGCGTTTAAAAGTCTCTACGTTCTCTACAGCCCTCAGGTCCTCTGGCAGGCTGTTCCACAGGCGAGGGCCGTAATGTTGAAAAGCTGCCTCGCCATGTGTCACTGTATTCACCTTGGGAACTGTTAAAAGGCCAGAGCCAGAGGACCTGAGGGTCCGTGAGGGTTCATAAGGTAAAAGAAGATCAGACAAGTATGAAGGCCCAAGACCATTAATACATTTAAAAACTGTTAGAATAATTTTAAAATCATCTATAACTACACATTTCGTATTTTGTGTTTTATTTTCTGTAAATTGTCTGTTATTCTGCAGACTTCTGTGAAACTTATGTTGACAGATTCATTCAGAGTTTCTCACACTCAGGAGCCTCGTCCCGGCGCTTTACAGCTCCTCCATCCACAACCCACAATAAATCCTGACTTTTAATAGCTACACCATTGGTTGTCTTGAAACTGTTCTTAAGTTATTTTCACTATTTTATGGTAAACTTTGAATATATAGTCATAGAGAAAATGATTAGACCACCTTTGTTTTCTTCAATTTCTTGTTCATTTTAATACCTGGTTCCACAACGTCAGATTTCAGTCAAGAACTTATCACTTTTATCCATGTGCTAACATAACTGCACAAGGGTTTTCTAACCATCAATGAGCCTTTCAACAGCATTAGCTAACACAATGTAGCATTAGAACACAGGAGTGATGGTTGCTGGAAATGTTCCTCTGTACCCCTATGGAGATATTCCATTAAAAATCAGCTGTTTACAGCTACAATAGTCATTTACCACATTAACAATGTCTACACTGGATTTATCATTTATTTAATGTTATCTTCATTGAAAAAAATAGTTTTTCTTTCAATAATGAGGACATTTCTGAGTGACTCCAACCTATGAATGATAGTATAAATGTACATGTGATTTTGGCTTGACAGCAATGCTGGCCTGAGCTCTCTATTGCTGAGACAGGAGACACTGTAAAATACTTAACAGGGTGAAATGACTCTTTCTATTACTGGAATTAGTTTCATATGGTTTAGTAACAGGTGGAAAGTCTGGAGGAAATGCATTCGTTTTATTCAAACCACGGCTTCATACTTCACAGAGAAGGACAGACTCCACGGACCCAAACCTGTGGACGGGAGTGAAACATACTTTCATATGGAGTAAGATTACTGTCAAAAGTATTCATCCACAATTCTAACCATTCGTATTCGTAATGTTAAACATTTGTATGTTAATAAAAACTTGTACATAAAATTCTGCTCTCATATGCATGAGTTTGATAAATTAAGGGTTAGGATTGTTTTTACGAGTATGAACCTAAAAGTTGTGAGTGCAACTCTAATTTCTACGACTACGAAGTCTTCCCTGTGAGGACGAATTCAAGTTTATGGGTACGAGTAGAAAAATACTGGAATGACGTCACATAGGTCACAGGGGAAGGTAATCGAACACAGACTGCTCCAAACGCGCATGCGCCATTTATAAAGAGTAGACGCCGGGTGGACCCGGTGGACCTACCGGGGCAGGTGACGCCTCACAGGTCAAGTACATAACACATCCAACTTCTTGTAATTTATTTATTTCATGAAACTGTACTGTTTTAATTGATATACAGTTTATGGACGAAAGACGGTACTGCTTAGCTTGCACGCTAACGAGCCGGGCCGGTGACACATTAGCCTTCTAATGCAAGGAGGCTAATGAGGAGGCTAAGGAGGCTTAATAACAAAACAAACATAATTTGAGATTATGAATCGTGGCAATTGGCGTATGAATCAGCCCATTGCACAGCATAAATTGCTGTAAATTAAGTCCAGTTTTAGTTCTTTGCAAACTCAGACACGTGCATTAGTTTAGTTTACAATGAATCTGGCGGAGTTCGGTAAAGTTGGAAAGATATTCACAGATTCGGACTTCCGGCATCAATAACTCATGAGATATATGTTGTCAAAACATGAACGATGCCTCTTTCAAATCGTTGTAAGGTAGACAATGTGCTACAAGGCCAATTTTATCAAAAGTCGCTGTATTTCAAGCTACAGAAATAACATTGGCGTCTATGAGCAGCCGGCGGTGCAACGAGTGAACAGGGACCGTCTGCAAATAGCAAAACCGCTGCAACAGCGAAAAGAGACACTACACATATATTCAATAACTTCACTGTAGAGCCACCAAAATCACTGGAGCCATGAATGGGCTCTTGCTGGTCAAACTACAACTCTTGCTTTGGCGCTAAATTAAAAATCTGAATTTTAAGGAATTTTTATGTTTTGTATGATTATTTTATGAGTATTAAAATGGCACTTTTCTTCATGTATGTGATATATTTTATATAACACACAGGAAAAATGGCATAAGGGCATAGTGTACTTGTTGTGACCTGTGCTGGTCAGACCGTCAGGTTTATTACCTCCAAGTATTGTCTGTACAGTCCTTAACTAGAAAAATATTACTCTCAATTTAACATTATGGTATAAATGAATCAATTGACACTGAAACTTTGCAATAAAGTGTCTTATCGTCTTTCTTCTCAATCATCAGTACTTGAGGTGACAGTCTAAACAGTTTGTTTGGTATATTGGTGTTATCTGATACTCTCTTTGGTAAGGATTGTAAATTCCATTACTATACAGAATTATGTGTTTGGACAAACAAGTACATTATGCCCTTATGCCATTTTTCCAGTGTGTTATATAAAATATACCACATACATGAAGAAAAGTGCCATTTTAATACTCATAAAATAATCATACAAAACATAAAAATTCCTTAAAATTCAGATTTTTAATTTAGCACCAAACAAAGAGTTGTAGTATGACCAGCAGGAGACAATTGATGGCTCCAGTGATTTTGGTGATTGTACAGTGTGTAAGAGTAAAGTTATTGAATTTTAATACTCATAAAATGATAATTATAAAAATACAAATTCCTTAAAATTCAGATTTTTCATTTAGCGCCAAAGCAAGAATTGTAGTATGACCAGCAGGAGACAATTGATGGCTCCAGTGATTTTGGTGACTGTACAGTGTATAAGTGAAGTTACTGAATTTTAATACTCATAAAATAATCATAAAAAATCCTTAAAATTCAATTTTTCATTTAGCACCAAACAAAGAGTTGTAGTATGACCAGCCGCAGCCGATTCATGGCTCCAGTGATTTTAGTGGCTCTACAGGGTACAAGAGTAAAGTTATTGAATAAATGTGCAATGTCTCTTTTCGCTGTTGCAGCGGTTTTGCTATTTGCAGACGGTCCCTGTTCACTCGTTGCACCGCTGGCTGCTCATAGACGCCAATGTTATTTCTGTAGCTTGAAAGACAGCGACTTTTGATAAAATTGGCCTTGTAGCACATTGTCTACCTTACAACGATTTGAAAGAGGCATCGTTCATGTTTTGACAACATATATCTCATGAGTTATTGATGCCGGAAGTCCGAATCTGTGAATATCTTTCCAACTTTACCGAACTCCGCCAGATTCATTGTAAACTAAACTAATGCACGTGTCTGAGTTTGCAAAGAACTAAAACTGGACTTAATTTACAGCAATTTATGCTGTACAATGGGCTGATTCATACGCCAATTGCCACGATTCATAATCTCAAATTATGTTTGTTTTGTTATTAAGCCTCCTTAGCCTCCTCATTAGCCTCCTTGCATTAGAAGGCTAATGTGTCACCGGCCCGGCTCGTTAGCGTGCAAGCTAAGCAGTACCGTCTTTCGTCCATAAACTGTATATCAATTAAAACAGTACAGTTTCATGAAATAAATAAATTACAAGAAGTTGGATGTGTTATGTACTTGACCTGTGAGGCGTCACCTGCCCCGGTAGGTCCACCGGGTCCACCCGGCGTCTACTCTTTATAAATGGCGCATGCGCGTTTGGAGCAGTCTGTGTTCGATTACCTTCCCCTGTGACCTATGTGACGTCATTCCAGTATTTTTCTACTCGTACCCATAAACTTGAATTCGTCCTCACAGGGAAGACTTCGTAGTCGTAGAAATTAGAGTTGCACTCACAACTTTTAGGTTCATACTCGTAAAAACAATCCTAACCCTTAATTTATCAAACTCATGCATATGAGAGCAGAATTTTGTGTACACATTTTTTATTAACATACAAATGTTTAACATTACGAATACGAATGGTTAGAATCGTGGATGAATACTTTTGACAGTAATCTTATTCCATACTATCAAAAATGATGCACTTTTAACGTACATGCAGGTTGTTTAGCCAAAAATAAGACTCAGGAGAAGTTACCAGTTAATTCTATTATGGTACATGTTTTTTGATATCTTCAATTCTTTGTTTAAAAAAAACTCAGTTTTATTACACATGCTGCCAAAAAAGTTGGATGAGCTGTCCAATAGAAGCCCAGTGTTCATGTCTTTACCTGCCATTGACTGAAAACACGAGACCACAGACAGATGACTGCTGGGTAATGTGACTCCCAGTTTGAACTTACTGATTACTGGAGTGATGAAAGCGTATTCAGACAGAAAGCGTCTGATTCATTCTTTCCTCACCTCTTCATCAGCCAAACACCACCAGGACTGCTGTTTTGGTTTGAAACTGTTTTCTGTCTAAACGATGAAATTTACCAAAACAAAATGCTACTACTGTATGAGACAGATCTATGAACAAAAGGTGAGCGATGGAAGCTCATTTCTGCCAGTAACAGAGAAGGTAGAGGAGAAAGTTTGGTCCTGATTTAAAAAACAAAACTAATTTATCCAAAGTCACACAGATAAAATTTTAGAAAATTTGCAAGATTAAAAGTCCCAATCATGTCAAAAAGGCACAATTACAAAATAGTGTGATAAATAAAATCCAAACAATAACACGGAAAAGTCAAAATTCTGGAAAAAAAAAAGTTGTCCTTTTCAATTAATGGATCAACATTATCAGAGAAAAAAAACTAAATTACGAATTTAAAAATGTGTGTAATTAAAAGCAAAATATTAAAATGCAAAAAATCAGACACAAAATGTTAAAAATGATATAAAAAGTCAAAACTATGTGAAGATAATCAAAATGGTGTAGAAGAAAATCTAACTAACATTTAAAAAGTCAACATGACTTCTTGGCTCAGAGCTACAAAATGTAAAAGAATAGGAGCAAAAAAAATAACAGGGAAACAAAACGAAAAAATCTAAATGGCACAAAGTTATGTAAAATAAAAGTCAACATTTTGACTAATTATAAACGAGAAGCGATGAGAGAAAAAGTGTAAGCTGAGTTAACCAGGCAGAGCTGTGAAGTAAAAAGAAAAAATCTAAATCATGCATTTATTCTTTATCCACATGTTCCACAACGTAATGACTGTAGAAGCAAATAAGACTCAGACAACGTTTTAACATTAACAATTATTTAATTACATCACATATGAAAAACACATCCACGTGTCTGATGTCACAACCTGAACAGAAAAAATCCCAAACTGCCTTGCTCCATTCACGTGAGTCAACAAGCAGTCACTTCTGGTTGCCATAGCAACGGCAGATAATTAGTTAAGGCAGGTTCTGAATTTAGTTCACTAAATAAGTCAGTCATTGTCTTATTAATCTGAAACCATTAAGCCACTCTCTTTATGTTGACATCCTGAAACGTGAAGCTGCTTCTGTAAATAAAGAGTTAACGAGACAGACTGAGGATGCTGGATGATCCGGGAGATGCTTGGTTTCTCCGCTGGTGGAGGTGGAATGTATCAGGAGCAAAGCATCATGGGAGCGGAGGATGGGCATACAGAGAGATGTCTTGTTTTACATTTTATGCTTACCAGCGTTCATGAACATGTGGAAACTATGACCTGAAGAATCTTGAACAGAAACAGTGGAGTGTGTCGGATTAAAAAGTATTTCTAAACATCATCAGAACAAAGTAGAGACTCCATCGTTGAACAGCCAAGGAGGACATTTAGAAAGATTTATTCTGGTACATTTTAAGACAGACAGACTGAGCTCAGTCACTGTGGACGTCTTGTCAGTCCAGACGTCCAGCATGTTGATGAATTCATCTCAACACCGGGGGTCGACGTCTCGGGGTCAGGGGTCGCTGTAATGTGTGTTCATGTGTGTGTCACTGCTCGTTCTGCTGTGTGTCTGTGATGGTGGACACGGCGCCCTGGCCTTTGCTGACATCACTGATGCACGCCCACTGACCGTCCATCGACTCCTTCCACAGCGTCACCTACAGACGGTCCAGAAAACAGCAGTCAGACATCAGAGGCCGGCATGACGACGACAGCTCAACACAACCAGAGGACCTTTTCATGATCCGGCTTCTCCTCGACCACAGCTTCAACAACCAGTCAGCACCATGAAGCTGGTCATCAGGAGGGTAAATGCTCCTCAGAAGACCAGAGAACAACATGGACAGGTCTAGAGCTGCAGATTCTCACAAACTAGAACCCCAAACCAGCATGGAGGTTTAAAAGCATCACAGCTAAAACAGATCACAGCTGCTGCAGTCAGATCAGGATGGAGAGATGGTAGAACATTTCTAACATCAGTTAACAGATGACTAGTTAAAAGTAAGTCGTGTGTTTTAAAATGATGACATATTAGAGTTTACCAAAACCTGACCTACATCTGATTCTCACCTGAACCACAAAACTGAATACAAATGAAAAATAAAACAAACAAAAACATTTATCCTTTTGAGAGACTAGATTAGAACAAAACACAGAAACAAGTTGCACATACAGAAAACAAAGTAGGTGAAACATCTTCTCTGTATCGTCGCCTCACATCAAGGTCACCAGTTACATTTCTACAGTTAAACCTTCATTCATATCAGTCCAATAATTCATGAAAACTACAGCATGTCAGACTTAGAAGACTACACAGAGACCAAAACAACACAAATAAAGCTTCTGAATTCACTGATAATTCTTTGGCAAAATACCTTTTAACAAAATGATTATTTTCTGTTATTATTACAAAATAATAATCATGACATAACCGTGTGTAAATCTGCACATGGTACCTTGTTGTCTCCTCCAGAAACAGCCAGGATATTCCCAGTGATGGACCAGCTGACATGCCACACCACATCGTTGAACTTGTGGAGGAGTTTAGCCGTCCAGGTGTTGCCTGCAGGGTCATCACAGGTCCAGATAAAAACACGACCGTCCTGGAAGAAGAAGGTGAAAAAAATGCTTCTCACTGTACTCTGTTGATGAGTTTTCAGGAAGCTGCACACAAAGCCTCTGAGTCTTTAAGAATTCAAATGCAGCCTGGATAGGACAACACACATCATTAGGTTTGTAAATTAGACTTTTTAAAGCAATTTCAAGAAATGAAGTAGAGGTTTTCTTTGGCTCCACCCAGTGGTACATGCGAGTAATTTCACACCGAGTAAAAAAAACTTCTGATCCAGGTTGATTTTTTTTTTGTTAATAAGGAGAAGAAATGAGTCAACACATTCTGGATGCTGCTGAGGGGCAGACAGATCAAATCTTAGAGTAAAACCAAACATATGATTCCTCTAAGTCCATGAAATCTCACCTGAGAGCAGCTGGCAATGGTGCTGGTGGGAAGACCAATAGAAGGAGCCCAACCGACGTCTCTCACCCAATCACTGTGAGCCTCGAGCTTCTGATCCTCCTTCCACTGACCGTCCTCCTCTCTGAGAAGATGCACATAAATGCATTAAGGTTAATATTGACTTTACTTAGAAGAGACACCCAGTGCAGCAGAAAGTCTCTCCCTGTTAACTCACTTCCACAGTTTGACCAGGTTGTCGCAGCCTCCGGACACGAAGCGTTTGACGTAGTTTGGTTTCTGTCCTGACGGCTGATCGATCAGACTGCCTGGAACTACAGCAGGAGCCCAACTCACTGCGTTACAGCCAATCTGCAGCAACATCACAGCAAACACACGACTGAGTGAAGCAGACATTCTCAACATCCAGCGCGGTATTTGATCTGTGTGTCGCTGAGCACTGCATCAGACTCACAGTGTGCGCGTTACTGATCTTCTTGATGTCCCACTGCTGGTCTCCAGTGAAGGTGAGGAGGGAAATCGCTCCATCTGAGCTGCCACAGGCCAAGATCAGACCAAAGTCATAGGGACCCCAGCAGACCGAGTTCACTGTAGACACAGAAACAATTAAAACAAGACCGACTTCTCCAGAGACAGTCAAAGAAATGGGTTGAAACAAGTGTAGAGCACATTTTATTCAAATATAACACAAAGTGCTTTACACAATAAAAACAAAGAATGCAAATGACACCCCTCAACCCTAAATTTAAATTCCCAAAAGACAAGAAGTCCTAATGAAGGACTTCATGAAATGCCACCACAAACAAATGCAATGAGAAAACATCAGAGGTTGGATAAATCAAATATTTAGAATTGCAAAATAAGACAACAATAAAACAGTGAAGTGTTCAAAGAAAGAAATGTAGAAACAGGCTAATTAAATAAATAATAATCATGTGATAAACAGACTAAAAAGGTGGGGGTCTCTGCTGCCTTCAGGTCTTCAGATAGGCTATCCCAGAGGCATAGACCACACAAAGAAAAGGAAGTTTGTTTTGACGAAATTAAAACCATCAGAAAACCACAAGGTTACATCAAATCTCCAGTAGACCACTTGTAAGCAATGAAAAGGAAAAAACAACAAGAAAGAAACCAATAGAACTGAACGGAAACCAAGGAGAATCCAGAACCTAAGGCCAAGTGATTTAACAACGCTTTATTGTGAAAAAATTCCCACAGCAGTGATAATCTGGGGAGTGATTTACAACAGAGAGAGCTGCTGTAGCAGCAGGGCTACGTAGCCGACACCTCCAGGGCCCAACCAAGGGGAAAGAAAAACACTGGTGGCATGAAAGTGAACAACAATGAGGAGTCAAACACCTCAAAACAAGGAAATAATGGTGTGACTAAATGTCTGATTTGGAAACGGTCTGGACTTCTAAAGCTGGATAACCAGCGGAGAAACAAATCCTGTAGGTGACTGAGACGCTAAGGACGTCTGCGGTTCCTCAGACCGCTACTACAAAGAACCTGAGCTCACAAACAAGCCTCTTGTTTTCAGTTAGTCACAGCTGATCATGTTTACCTTTTTAACCGTTACCACAAAGGACACGATGAGATAAACATAAAAGTTCTGATTTTATGGATGCTTTCACAAACCTAAAGGAGCTCTGATGCTGACATTTCTAACAGGTTGTCTAAAAATAAAATGATCGAGCATCAAATCTCTAAAATGTATGCTATGCAAATGACCAACACAGATCAACATAAACGGAGTACGTCCCAGCACCCAGACGTTTCCTCCACACCGTCAGGCAGGACAAACAGGATTCTGAACCTCACACTGATAAAGCTGAGCTACCGACCTGAAGACTCGTGTCCGGTGTACTCGTACATCTTGTCCCAGGCTCCGTTCTCCTCCTTCCAGATGATGACTTTGCGATCGTAGGAGCAAGAAGCCAAGATGTTGCCGAACATTGGGTGAGCCCAGGCGACCTGCCACACGGGGCCCTCATGGCTGCACAACACCGGCACAAAAAACAGGACCAAAGTATGATTCAATATTTTTACCAAAACTAAAAACAGTAGTTACAGGAGACAGACTTTCACCCTCGAATCCTAACCAACCACCACTAATGGTTACAGTTGTGTTGTCTCATGTGTCTGATGTCATTTATAAACCTAAACCACCACTGTCCCAACACAAACCAGAAAGGAGAGGAAAAGTCTGTTGTAAAATGTTATTTAATGCATTTTCACTCATTTTCAGTGGGATCGGGGCCCTTATTAGCTTTAGCCTGCTGGTTTGGTTTCTTACCCTCTAAGGTCTGCGACCAGGATCTGTCCTCCATTCCGAACATCAAAGATCTTGACAGTTCGGTCGGAGGAACAGGTGGCCAGACGAGTGCCGTAGTAGTCCATCTGGGCATCGTGCTGAAACAGAACAAGAAAACATCAAGACCCACAGTATGAGGATGATCTCTCCTACCGTCTTTCTACGTACATTTTCTTATTTCAGCTAAAAAAAACACCAAACAAAAGTAACATTAACAGACACATTTAATGCTGGAACACAGTGAGGAGAGCTGGTGGCATTGTCAAAGTAGAAACACCAGCCTACAAAAAACACAATCAGCTGTTGAATAGGTCCTATTACCGCTAGAACAATCGTTCAACTCAAAGAAAAGCAGTTATCAATCATTTCAAGAATGTATTAACTGTTAATTGTTGGTCTTACATAACATTAAAAACGACTATTTGAAAGTTTTGGATTGTTGGTTAAACAAATCACAACACATGAAGAAGTTCAGCTGATAGTCTTCTCTGTTGCTGATCACTGAGCTGCAGATTAATGATTTTAGGTACAATTACACTCCAAATCAAATGGTTCTCTGATGTGTTGTGTTGAAATGCAGATGTGTGAGTCTTAAATCTTTGACCATCATGTAACAACGCTGAACATCTGCACTCCAGTCGCTTCTCGCTTGCTTCATTTCAAACCTTTAACAGAGTTAATCTCATTGAGTGCCTTTAAATCAAAACTGAGAGATCTTGAGGCCCTTTCCACAACATGCACTTGTATTTTAGAACTTCCTTGGAAATGTATTTTGTTTGGGTTTTTTTGTTCATATTTTAATTATGTTTTAACTGTGCAGTTTTATAACTGTACTTTGTAGTTGCTATTGCCTATCTTGGCCTGGACTCCGTTGAAAACGAGGTTCTTAATCTCAGCTGGTCTCTCCTGGTTAAATAAAGGTTAAATAAAATTTTAAAAAATCTACTGTGCTTGATTATGGAGGTAGAATGAAGAAATTGTGTCACTGGCAGCAATTCTCATGGACCTGACTGCATCAGTTCATGAACTGACGACTCTTCACCTGAATTACACGTCCTAATGGGTAATTAATGTCTAACAATTTAATAAGATCTTATAGGGAGAAGACTGCACCAGACTATGCACCTGTCACATCTATGTTTAATTTTAAACATTTTTAACATTTGTTAAGGTTTGGTTAGGTTCATCTTAGCGTATTTATCTATTTTCACTTTAAAATAAACCAACTGCAGAAGTTTGCACAAACTATTGCACTCAGTTTTACAGGAAGAATCAGATGTCACAGCAGAAATGTTTGTGACGACTTTTACCACAAACAGGAGTGACAACACAAAATATGTTATTATAATGCAGATTTTGAAAAAAAGTATCTGTTATTCTGGTTGTGTATTTTGCCATAGAGGACTATATGTGTATCACAAGTTCCAAGTAAAAATACCCCGTTTGAACTGACTGGTTTACAATTACAGAAAACAGTGACGGTAGCAAACCCTCTAACTGAAGAGACCAAGGACCACAGAATACTACACGACTGATTATAAATTAACTGGAGTTTATTTTCTGTTAATCCACTCTGACATGATGTTATTGAGCTGCCACGGTGTCAACCGTCAGCGAAAGTAATTTTAACACACAGACATGAAACATGACGCTACAAACATGCCAGTGGAACCTACATTAATGCCACATTGTGCTGACATATGAGTTTGTGCTGATTAGGAACAAAAACTACACTCATTTAAACTGAATGCTAACATTAGCTTCGAAAATCTACCAGTTCGGGTTGAATGAAAAGACGACACTTACGATCATGTCCTCGTGGGAGGTGTCCACCGTGTTAATAACGGAAACCTGAAATTCACAAAGAAACGAATCAGCATAAAAATGACGCTTAAATAAATAAAGGTGAGCTGTAGATTAGCCTCCTGCTGTTAGCTGCTGTGCTAACAAGCTAGCAGCTTGTTCACGTCAGCAGCTAAACATTAAAAACCGCAAATAACAGTTAGCAACTTCACTCACAGAGTAAATTAACAGTTAACAGACTCACCATGACTGCAGATAAAGGGGAACACTCCAGAAATGTGTTACTTATGCTTTCTTAAATTGAATTAATCCGGTACCCCGCAAACTACTCCGACGTGGCAACAGCTTCCCACTGAGTCCCACCAAACTTGCAACCGGCGGAAACGGCACAAGCGCAGAAACGGTTCCGCCTTTCCCGAAGGCCAATGAAAAAAAAAAGTATATTCCTTGGCAGATTCTGGGTTATTTTAGATTCTGGATTATTTTAGATGCCATTCCCAACTTAATAAACATAATTTAGATTTAAGTTTTGAATCTAAAGCCACAACATTGACTTTTATTTTAAACAAAAAAAGATTTAAAAGGTTTAATCAACGCAAAAGCATGAATCACAATAATTTATTTTAAGACTGTTTCGCATTTAAATATTTTATTTTAATTTTTTTTAATTATTCAGTGTCTTTTAAATGATTTGATTCTAATGTAATTCTAATGTAAATTTTATAATTCACAAACCAATGTTAATATTTATTTTTTTGAGCCGACATTTTATGCTAATTAACTACTTAAATGCTTCATTACAGATTTCAGCTGTTATTGTGAAACTGTCCACACAGCGGCGCCATAAACCTGGAACTCTTTCCTCTCCACGTCTATTTTTATCGGAACCCACCGGGTGTCGGGTTCCACCGGCGGCTCTGGCCCTCCTCTCTGCCCCGGCAGCCTCGCCATGTTGTCGGCTTAAACCTGCTGTCAAAGTTTCCTGACTTTATCGAACAATAAGTTTGCTGTCGCCGGTGACACCTGTCAAAGCAGCGACATGTCGAGTGTGTCCTACCACATCTCCAACCTGCTGGAGAAAATGACATCTACTGACAAAGACTTCAGGTAAGCAGCAGCTCTGACAGTGAGATGACACTTTTGAGTCCTGACTCATGTCATGTGTGACATTTTACTACCCAGGGAGGCTTTTCTGTCTTCTTTATAAACTTTATTTGATTTATAAACCCACTGGAGGTCTGCTTTTAACCAACTGAATTTAGAATTTTAATGTTTTATTAACAGACTTTCAGAAAACAGTATAAAACACAAATATATTTGGTTTACTGTTTAGCTAATAAAAACAAACATCAGATCCTCCATTTTGAGAAGCAGGAAGCAGCGAATCTGACCCTTTTTTATTCACTTTAAAAGGACTAATGCAAGTAATAATAATAACTTTATTTATATAGCAGCCTTAAGAACAGTGTTCACAAAGTGCTTTGAGAGTTAAAACATGCAACACAATCAAACAAGCTATAGGAGACAAATCAGAGCAATCACTTACAAATAAATAGTGAAAATGACAATAAATTAAATGAATAATTTGCTAGATTAGCACACAACTCAAACCAAGGAACTAGGAAGTTTGAAAATTAAAGAACAAGATAAAGCGCTAAAATTAAAAGTAAAAAAAGTCGAGAATTTTTTTAAAAAAGAGAGAGATGACATCACACCAAACAACCAGGTAGCTGAACATCAAATAAAACCAGAGAACATCTAAAATAAACAGGACAGAACAAAACACTAAAACTACATGAAGCTTAAAGCAAACCTCACATGAAAGGAAGTCTGTAAAAGTGGATTTTAAGAAGAGATTTAAAAGAACTCATTGACTCTGCAGGCTTTATCTCCTCAGGCAGGTTGTTCCAAAGTGGAGGTCCTGATGGAGAACGCTTGGTCTCCTTTAGATTTAAGCCTCGACTTTGGAATGACCAGAATAGATCCACCTGAGGTTGTGAGCAGGATCATACGGGGTCAACAGATCACAAATGTAGCTTGGGGCAAGAACCTGGCAAGCTTTAAAAGTGATCAGTAAAATCTTAAAATCAATTCTGAAACGAACAGGGAGCTGGTGGAAGAAAGCCAGGATAGGTGTGATGTGAGGTGGTCAGTTGAAGCCGGTTTTGGACACATTGGAGGCGACAGGAGCTTTTCTCTACAAATAATCTCCAACTTCATGTTTGTTGAAGACATTTCATTCTTAGTCCTTGGAGGTTTGCTGTAGTGGGGTGTTTACTGGTACGCCCGCATACGGTGGACTGACCAACACAGAGCATGAGTCTGAGCCCACACAGGACATTTCTATACATTTTATAGGGATGGTTAGAGAGTAGGGAGGGGGCCCTATGTAAATACAACAGTGAATAGTGATTAATTTGGTTGCTAATCAGTAACAGAGGGTAAGACAACAAAGAACAAAATGTGGTTGAATCAGGTGCAAATAGCAAAGGTACGACAACAAAAGGTAAGAGGAGGTCTGACAGTAACAAATAAAACATGAAAGAAGTGTGGATAACCATGGGAAATGGAATGAAGGAGTGACACTGGAAGGTATCTGTAGCTAAAGGTGTGCTATTTTCTTCATGTTGCATGTGCAGGTTCATGGCCACCAATGACCTGATGCTGGAGCTGCAGAAGGACAGCATTAAACTGGACGAGGACAGTGAGAGGAAAGTGGTGACCATGTTGCTCAAACTGCTGGAGGACAAGAACGGAGAGGTGCAAAACCTGGCTGTGAAATGGTAAAACTTACTATGCATTCAAACTATTCTGCTGTGCTTCGTTCCCTTTTTTTAAAACACAAATTCTGTGAATCACCAGGGAAATCACTTACTTCTGCACATTTCTCAGCTTCGCTGTCTTCAAGGTGGCGCTGTAGTCTGGAGCTGCACAGGAAACTGATGTTAAGTCTAATGATATTTTAACATCTACAATTATTCTGGTCCCTTTGTCTGTTCTTAAACAGGTATTTTTAAAAATTCTTTCTCTATAAAACCGGCTTTTGAAGAGGAAAATTTAAATTGCACAATAAATGGGCTTCAGTTACTTTGTGTGAACACTGAAAATAAAATGACTGAAGTAGTGCTGCAAAGATGAATCAATGGATTAATTACTGTTCTGATAAAGAATGAATCATCTGGGGGTTTTCTCCAGTTATGAACAACTGCACGATCACTGAACTGACTTTTCTTGAGGCCTCGGTCTTGAAAGTTTGAAGAATTCAAAGACATCTACACAGCTTTTTTTAACGGTTTGAATGTGATCAGTTCAAATTCAGTTCCAATTCTTGGCAGCACAGCAGAGCACGTATTTAATTACCCTAAGTAGTCCTGAAAAATAAATCACTTGATTGCTTGATGACAAAATATGACTTACTTAATTTGCCAAAAGATCATGAAAGACTCACAACATAAGAGTGTTATTAAAGCCTGCACAGTCATTAATTGAACCGTATGTATTGATGTGACGTGTCAGTTCTCAGAGCTTCATCAGGAAAAAAAACTTTCAGACAAAAACACAATACAGCAACAACTACAGAATAAAGGTCAGCTCTTCCACCTTACATTAGAGTAAATGAAATAGCCTTGGGTTGTGGACTGGTGGTTGGTCAAACCAGCAGATTAAAGCTGTCACTTTGAGCTTTGTAAACCATGTTGAATAATAAGAAAATGACAAATAGTTACATGTATAGGCTGAAGTATGACATAGGTGGGTTTGATTTTCAGTCTGGCCCCTCTGGTGAGTAAAGTGAAGGAGCCTCAGGTGGAGACGATGGTGGACTTGCTGTGTTCAAACATGACGTCGGACAAGGAGCAGCTGAGAGACATTTCCAGCATGGGACTGAAGACTGTTATTGCTGAGCTGCCACTGTCTTCATCAGGTGAGGGTTGACTGCTGTCTCAGAGCTGGTGATGATCAGCTTCTAATGGCAGCTTTTGATCTCACATTGAAGCCAAATGGTTAGCAGGAAACTGTGGCCTTAAATGGTTCCTGTGATTGTTGGTAACAGGAAAGCAAAAATGTTCGTTAGACATTCACTCAGGTTTCACTGTCACTGACTCACTAGCCAAGTTGTGTGTTTTTGAGGGATTTCCCTGAAACTTGTTAGGGAGTTGTTTCCTCAAGCGAAGGAGTTCAAGTAATCTCTGGATCTTGTTCATGAGTGATGGGAAAATGGAGCGAGAGATGGACAGGCGTCTTGGTATGGCATCAGCAGTAATGCGGGCGTTGTACTGAAACGTCGTCACAAGACGAAGCCGTCAGTTTACCATCCATCTACGTTCCAACCCTCTCCTATGGTCATGAGCTCTGGATGTCTGAAAATAGCTCAGACATCCGGATGGAGCTCAGAGTAGAGCCACTGATCCTTCACCTCTACAGGAACCAGTTGAGGTGGTTTGGACATCTGATTCAGATCCTCCAGGGAGGCTTCCTTTGGAGGTTTTCTGAATGCCTGGGAGGAGTCTCCAGGTAGACCCAGAACTCGCTGGAGGGATTATATATCTCATCTTTGAACATGTTTCGGCCCTCAAAATGTGATTGTTTTGGGCAAAAAATAATTCCTTGCCTTCCTGTAGGGTCCTACTTACTGCCAGCGCTCGGGCCCTAACAAGGAAGGCTAAATACAAACTCTCAGGACTAGCTCAGAGTAGATGACCAACTACTGGGCAGGTGGTGAAACACTGAGGCCAGCAAGTGGGTGTGAGTTGAGGCTGGCCAATCTAGGAAGTCAGGCTGGAGGAGGAGCAGCTGATCAGAGCAGAGGAGGTCAAGACAGGTATCCATCTATCGGTTCATTTTCTTCTCCTCATCTGGGATTTCCTTACAAAGCTTATGAACAGATCCAGATGTGGGTTTAGCTGGAATAAATCCAACAACCTTTGGCCAATCATCTCTGTCAGTGCAAAGTACACACCTATGGAATTCCTTACCATCAGAAATTAAATCCCAAACAGAACTGAAGAGGTTTAGTGTGAAAGTTAAGTTTTGGCTCAAGCAACAGCAGAAGTATGAACATAAACTGTCAACATAACAGCTTATTACTAATGTTCAATGTTAAACCCAACCCAGTTTTCTTTTATCAGTGATTGACAGCTGCAACTGTTTTTATTTATTTATTGTATTATTCACTGTAGTATTTGTGGCATTGCATTTTTTAATTGTATTAGTATATTTCATTGTATTTTAAGCACCTGACCAGGGACAAGGACTGCAAATTAGCCGAAGCTAAACGTCTTATGTGCATCACATTTTCCTTTTTTTGTGGCAATGTTGTATTCATCGTCCCTGTCAAATAAACATTAAAAATAAAAATTGGTTCGACATTGATGTTGAAGTGATTTTTGTTTTAAGTTTTACTGAATTACATTAGATTTTGTCAGCTGGTACAGATCCCTTACTCTGAAAATTGAGACAGATTGCAGTGTATTGTCAAAGTGTGCAGCAAAACTCTAGGCATGACCTTGAATACCCTTTCTCAACAGTACGAAGTTAGGATGATTAATACACTCTTTAAAGTCTGCTACAATCAGAATCTGGCGGCTGAGAATAACAGAGCATGTGCTTTACTGCGACTTGTATTTCCTTCCATGTGTTTCTGTGGGTTGACAGGTTTGACTCTGACTGCCAGTGTGTGTAAGAAGATTACCTCCCAGCTGATTGGAGCGATGGGGAAACAAGATGATGTGTCAGTTCAGCTGGAGGCCTTGGACATCCTGTCGGACATGTTGGGAAGGTAATAACATGTCTGTCCTGATTCACACAGGTGTGGTGTTGAGCCTTTATGTGTCCACCATCTGAAAATACCAACATGCACGGTTCATTTAACTGTACTTAAAGCAGTTCTTTCAATAAAACCAGAATCCAAACAAAAACACTTGATAATGGTGTTTTCACTGATTGTTGTGCCTTTGCTTTCTCTGCAGACTGAGCGGTGCACTAGTCAGTTTTCATGGCTCTCTGCTCTCCAGCCTGCTGCCTCAGGTAAGAAACACTCAGCCAGACAAGCCTCAGCTGACACTGAAATGCAGTTTCTGGCTTTTTTCTTTCAGTTGTCCCAGTTTGTGCTGAGGAACCCTGCATAATATGAGAAAATTTTCAGTATTATGAGACACCAATTTATTCTGTTTTTGCAAAAAACTTTTCTCTTTATATGTAAAAATCTGCATTACAATGTTGCCACAAGGTATTTTTGACCTTTCCCTCATTTTACAATAATTTGTACTTGGTTTTGTTTGTTGATGTGATCCTTATGCAGGGATGTGATTTTTCCGCGAATTCGCGGAATTCCGCTTTTTTTTCAGGGATGGGAATTTACCGCGGATTTCCGCCGATTTCATTTGTTTGAACGCCGATTTCACAAGTTTGAACACTTTATTGTCCCTGATACTCCCGCGCGATGGTAACGACGTTAACGATAGCTTGTTAACGACGATTGTAAACGGCCCAGAGATTTGAAGTCGCTGCGCCGCCGCCGCTGCCGCCCCGTCAACAACCTTCCGCTAATATCAGAACTTGCTGATCCCATCCCTGCTTATGGAGTCTAATGCAAATTTATGAGGATAATAAAAGATACCTTAATTGATGTAAACTCTTTTTAAAACCTAGTTTTTGCAATCATGTTAGTTTCGGATACAGTTGTGCTTATATCTCGTACAGATGAGAAATGTCATAATGTTCATTACAGCAGCAGTTAGAAACAGAGTAGTCATAAAAGTAACAGTAGTAGTAAAGTTCTTCTCAGTGTTAATACAAATTAAGTATCAGATAACATGTCATGGTGAATGTCTTGCTATATAATATTTATCATTTTATTCAGTTAAAAGCAAAATATAGTTTGTTCTGTTTAAGAAATATTTGGATTGCAAGCTTATGGCCAAAACGATAAATTATGATCAGCATTGAGATTGAAATCATTTGTTATGATTATTAATTAACTTTAGGGACAAAATATTTTTATTGCACTTTTGAATTAAAATAAACTGAGCACTGCTGTCAATTTCATTTTTTTATTGAGAGACCCAACAATTTCCTGATGTTCCCTAAATGCCTCACATGCACTGATACCAGTCATGCTGCTGTGCAACAAGAAGCCTCTAGTTTCCAAAGAGTTACTGCAGCACAGCATTTCAGAGAGGCGTGTATATTAAATGACTTTGAAAAGAGTAAAATAAGGTGTTCAGACGTCAGATTTATCTACGCAGAAACCAGGTGATTTTATCTACATGGGCTGCTTCCTTTTTTTGTCAATATCGCAGTCGATCATGTTCATTTAAATGTGTGAATCTAAAATCATGATCACAAATAATATTCTATTCATTGTGCAATCCTAAGAAGTATATGTTTATATTATCAAATTTGTAATGATACCTGAAATCTATTTTAAGTAAAATGCATGTCATAACGACTGCAAAGTACAAGTTTTCTACTTTTTGTTTGTAAGAATACTGTTACAGCATTGTCACTTGCAGCTACATTTCATTTCACTGGATTTTATTTTGTCATGCCTCACCTATCTTGTCAGCTGTCCATTCATTCACCCGCTGCACGTTATATATTTATCTAATCTTTTCTTTTTCACCTTCCGTTAGCTAACCAGCCCCAGAATGGCAGTCAGGAAGCGCTCCATCTTGGCTCTCGGTCACCTGGTGCCCTGCTGTAGCCCCGCCCTCTTCTCTCAGCTGACTGAACACCTGGTGACGGAGCTCTCTAAGGGCCCGCCCACTTCAAACACCAGGACGTACATCCAGTGTCTGGCGACCGTTAGCCGACAGGGCGGCCACAGAGTTGGTGAGATCTGTCATCACATTTATGCTGCAGTTAGTTAAATTCAGTGTTAAGGTTTATTACCATGCTCTGAAGTGACTTTTTTGACCTTCTGATACGGTGATGACACAATAACTGATCCTTTTCGTGTTAAGTACTTATGTACTTAAAAAACTAGCCTCAGTTGTACTTTGTCTTCAGTGGTAATTTACATATATCAGCATGGTTACCTACAGCACTAAGGAGGTAAACATTATACCTGTTTCCTTCAGGATGTTAGCGTTGAGCTTGTTAACACATAAGTTGACGTTAACACTTCTGCTTATTTACTGATAATCCCGAAATGGATTACATGCAACCATGTTGTTGAGCACAGAGAAGCCTCTAGTTTCCACTCAGTAAATTAGACAGGTGTGTGATCACAAATTACTTTAAAAAGAGTGAAGTCAGCTATGTTAATATCAGATTTGCCCAAGATGAAACCAAGTGAACTTGTGTTTATTTCTAACCACAGTAGATCACACTAGCAGAGCAGTTAGCATGTCTTGCTTCACGTGTCTTTGTGGGATTTAGTGCAGCTGAACTGCAGATGTTTTTCTTCTGGTCTGAAGGTGAGCATTTAGAGAAGCTGATCCCCATGGTGGTGAAGTTCACTGGTGTGGAGGACGATGAACTCAGAGAGTATTGTTTCCAGGCCTTTGAAGCCTTCATACGCAGGTACACACAAACAGTCATGCTTCAGAGGACATTACATTGACCTTCATTTATTTCCTGCAGATGTGCACTTACCGTAGCCATAAGCCCAACTTCTCTAACCCTAATCACCCTTTCCTCAACTTTAAGCTAGTTTTTTTAATTTAAAATTGTAATTTACATTATGGGAACATTTGGTGCCCATAATGTGATGGTTGAAAGAGATTCAGTCCTTGCATTGTTCCTGTCCTTGCTCTGTGACTCGTGTTACGTCCATGTGATTGTCAGGTGTCCAAAGGAGATGTCACCCCACGTTGCCACAGTGACCCAGCTCTGTCTCAAGTTCATGACCTTTGACCCTAACTATAACTACGATGACACTGAGGAAGAGGAAGACAGCATGGACATAGAGGACGGACTCGATGAAGGTTTGTGACATCTGTCCGTCCGCTAGCTCGATCTGTAGCAATCGCTCAGCAGAACAAATGATCTTCTACAGTAGCTCCAAACAGCTTCAGTTTCTGTCCGTCGTTGAATTCGTTCCACATTATTCCTTAACAGTATGTTGGTGTTCAGATGTTTCCATCACATGTTGTACAGAACAGACAAAACATTTACAACACACAGACAAGGCTCCTGATGGGAAAAAAGTCTGTAAATATTACTGGAGAGGATATGATGGTAAAACTCACCTTCCCCAGAAGACACAAATCCAAACCCACTGCCCTTTGTTGTTACTTTTGACTGACATATATGTTTATACAAGATAAGTCAAGCTGCTACAATTTGTTAGTTGTCAGCCATTAAATTAATCATCATTTATATCAATATTGATAAAAAAGAAATGGTTAATTGGTTACTCTAAATTGTCCGTAGGTGTGAATGTGAGTGTGATTGTGTGTCTGTATATGTAGCCCTGTGACAGACTGGTGACCTGTCCAGGGTGTCCCCTGCCTTCACCCGAGTCAGCTGGGATAGACTCCAGCACCCCCCATGACCCTAGTGAGGATAAAGCGGTGTATAGAGGATGGATGGATGGATAAAAAAGAAATGTCAAATTTTCTGATTCCAGTGTCTTAAAAGTGAATATTTTCTGAGTTAGTTCCTCCAGGCATAGATGACTCCCTTACTAATGTGACGTGAATGGAAAAATGCTTTTAAGAGTGCTGCACAAAATGTCACTTTTTCATCATAATTTTTGTATTTGTCTGATAAAACGGCGTTTCAACTTTTCAAATGATCATTTCAATCTGCAAGCTGTTCTTTAAAGCTGTTAAAAACTGTTATAAACACAAAAAGATTGTTGTAAGTACTTTGAAAGAAGCATTTTGAGAGGTGTTTGTTGCACTTATTTTGTGAAGTAACTGCTGTCTCGTCTTATTTATTGACTTCACCCAGAATCAGACGACGAGTACAGTGACGATGACGATATGAGCTGGAAGGTGCGTCGCTCCTCCATCAAGTGTCTGGAGGCGTTGATAAGTACTCGCCGAGACCTTCTTCTGTCGTTCTACTCCTCCATCTGCCCCACACTGCTGACCCGCTTCAAGGAGCGCGAGGAGAACGTGAGGGCTGACGTCTTTGCAGCCTTTTCAACGCTGCTGAGACAAACTCGCGTGGGATCGAGTCACCATGGCCTCATTCTGGCCGGTGCAGACACCGGGGCGTGCAGGGAGGAGGAGCCGGCCGTCACCTTACTGAAGAAACAGGTACCGACTGGAGGCATCAGCAGGTCCAAAGCCTCTTAAAAAGCACTAAAGTTGGCTTTCATTACAAAGAAGCCTGAGAAGGAGTAGAAGCATTTTAAATTACATTTCAGAAAGTCTTAACTATCATTTACAGACATATCTGTACTGTTGTAAGTAACATTTTTTACCTTATTTTTTCTGAGATAAAATCATCAGATGTTTGGTATATATATGACTAAAGTACTGCAACTGTTAAATTTATTCATACAAATTGCTGCTGATTAATTTTCTCCATGGAAAGTTAACACACTAATTGTTGCTGCTCTGAAAAAATGAATTGATTTTAACTGGATAATCCATTCATCCATTTTCTGTTGTTTGTCCGGGTCCAGCTCATTATATCGTTAGGATTCACTGTTGTATACTATTGGAAATATGATAGAATGACTGATGATTCTAAACATAAATGAATAATGTTGCCTTTCATCTTGTTTTTCAACTTCAGACAGAAAAAAGAGTAAACTTTAAACAGAGCGTTGCGTTGCCAGGTCACTCCTTTGGGTCATTGTGGTGGTTGTAAACGATGTGGATAAATGTTGTCAGGTGTTTTGGAAGAGTGCTCTGATCAGTTGTTTTGAGGATGATTATCGATGCCTGGAGGCAGCATTGGCCTATTACCATTCACAAGGTCTGTTTGAAACCTTTTGTTTGTCATGTAGCCCTTTTTATCAATTTATCTAGTCCTAACAACATTGAACATGAGGTATCGACATTAAAACATGAGAGAGTATCATTAAATGACAGTTTCTTCTTTACTGACAGGCAACATGTTCAGCATCTTCCACTCTCAGACAGAACCGAACTGTGCCCCTGAACTTTGAAACTCACAGGTGTTTCTGTTGTTTGTGTGTGGGCCTGTAAGCTTGAGACATTGCAGTTTGATGCCTTATTTTGGGACTTTTTTGGTGTTTTTACATTCTGGTAGCGTGTGTATTATTTGCTAACTTACGGTGCTCTGTCTGTTTCCAGCTGTCACACAGTAATGTACCTTCCTATTTGATATACCAGCTGTTGATGCCAGTATCATGTCTGTATCACTTTTTGGTGTGGGGAGAGGTCAGTCGATCATTCCATTTGGGAGAGGATGGCCAGTTGTCCTCAATAATTAGAAATGCACCGTTGACCAGTCAAACCCTCCACTCATTCCTGCTGCTAGCTAAGATTTTGAATGTGAGATGAGTTTTGTGGTGCTGAAATGTTTTTCTTTGCTTTTTATCTTTCTTTCCTTGAAAATTACAAATTTATTAAATTTAGCTGCCCATGGAGAAGTCCCCCAAAATTACCATCATCTGATCAGCCTTTAAAGAGACTTCAGCTCAAACTCTTTAAATGAATACGGACCATTGATAATCGGTTGCCAATGGATTGGGGCACCCTCCTTTTTGCAGAATTTACCAGTATCCAACACCCTCACACCTCTAGTCAGAAAACCAAATGTAAATTCTACAACATGGCTTCCAGTGTAGGTCTACAAGCTGCTGGGAAATCTGTATTGCAGGGATAAATTGTGTAAACGTTTGTATGTGTGCAGGTGCCAGCGATCGTGAAGGCGATCCACAGGCAGCTGAAGGAGAAGAGCATTAAATCTCGACAAGGCTGCTTCTGTCTCCTCACTGAGCTGGCACACACCGTACCTGGAGCCCTGGAAGAGCACATCCCTGCCCTAATACCTGGTACACAAACAGACTACCTGGTACAAAAACAGACTACCTGGTACAAAAACAGACTACTACTTGGTACACAACCAGACTAGTACCTGGTACACAACCAGACTAGTACCTGGTACGCAAACAGACTAGTACCTGGTACGCAAACAGACTAGTACCTGGTACGCAAACAGACTAGTACCTGGTGCGCAAACAGACTAGTACCTGGTACGCAAACAGACGAGTACCTGGTACGCAAACAGACTAGTACCTGGTACGCAAACAGACGAGTACCTGGTACGCAAACAGACTAGTACCTGGTGCGCAAACAGACTAGTACCTGGTACGCAAACAGACTAGTACCTGGTGCGCAACCAGACTAGTACCTGGTGCGCAAACAGACTAGTACCTGGTGCGCAAACAGACTAGTACCTGGTACGCAAACAGACTAGTACCTGGTGCGCAAACAGACTAGTACCTGGTGCGCAAACAGACTAGTACCTGGTGCGCAAACAGACTAGTACCTGGTGCGCAAACAGACTAGTACCTGGTGCGCAAACAGACTAGTACCTGGTGCGCAAACAGACTAGTACCTGGTGCGCAAACAGACTAGTACCTGGTACGCAAACAGACTAGTACCTGGTGCGCAAACAGACTAGTACCTGGTACGCAAACAGACTAGTACCTGGTACGCAAACAGACTAGTACCTGGTACGCAAACAGACTAGTACCTGGTGCGCAAACAGACTAGTACCTGGTACGCAAACAGACTAGTACCTGGTGCGCAACCAGACTAGTACCTGGTGCGCAAACAGACTAGTACCTGGTGCGCAAACAGACTAGTACCTGGTACGCAAACAGACTAGTACCTGGTACGCAAACAGACTAGTACCTGGTGCGCAAACAGACGCACACTAACAAACATTAAACTAAGTTTTAACCCTCACACAGAACTTTAAAGTTGTGTCAGAATGTGGTACCTTTGGTATCAGACTTGCTATCTGGCGTCCTAGTAGATCAGCAGGTTGAGCGGGCCACCCATAAACAGAGGCTATAGTCCCCCACACAGCGGCCATGGGTTCACATCCCACCCATGGCCCTTTACTGCAGGTCATTCCCCCATTCTTCTCCCCACTTTCCTGTCTTTGTCTCTCTACTATCCTGTGAATAAAGCTGAAAGGCAAAAACAAGACTTGCTATCACTTCCAAACATCTATTTATCTTTTGCTGAAGCTGCTTCATCTTGTCTTCCCTGCTCTCTCTTCTCTTTCATCTTTCTTTCTGTTTCTTCTTCCTTCCCCTCTCCAGGAATTGTCTTCTCCCTGACAGACAAGTCCACCTCCTCCACAATGAGGATCGATGCTCTCACCTTCTTCCACGTCCTGCTGCTCTCCCACCCTCCTCAAGCCTTTCAGACTCACATGCAGGTTCTTCAACCTTATTTTCATGCTTTTGGATTTTTGTGTTGGGATGCTAACGTGCATGTTTCATTTCTTTTTTTCTGTGGTTTTATTCTTCACACTGTTTGTCATCAGGTCATCTGCAGGTGTTCCCACTTGACTCAAAAAGGCCTTTTAGTCCTTTTGACCAAATAGCTGACAAAAGCAGCTTTTAGTATCCGTGTAAAGACATCTTTTGGTCACCTTTGTGGTGCTCTCTGCAGGTGCTGCTGCCTCCGGTGGTGGCGTGTGTTGAAGACACTTTCTATAAGATCACCTCAGAGGCTCTGCTGGTCACCCAGCAGCTGGTCAGAGTGATGAGGCCGCAGGGACAAGCCACCACTGGTGGAGGGTTCGACCCCAAACCATTCGTCAGGGAGGTACGATAACTCAGCGCTGTTCCTCTGATCTTTAGGCACCAGAGACAATGTGATGCTCTGGGAAATGTTCTGCTGGGAAATCTTGAATCCTGGACCCTCCTAAACATTGCTGCAGACCCACTAAATGGGTCAGTTGGTAGAATGGTCCAGTCACCTGCCCCTCCAGAGGTCAAAGTGGGGCAAGACACTGAACCCGAAGTTTCTCCTACAAGCATCTCCACCTGTTCATGGCAGCGATACTCCCTAGTGGACTCAGCAGGACAGTGCTTCCTCTCTCTGCCACACTGTGAACAATGTTCAGGAGTGTTTGAGGATAACTAAGATTGATGGGTCACAAATATTTTGGTGGCATAAGAAAGGCCTACCCAGTAATAGATAGGTGGTTTTAGTGGCGTGGCTGGTATGGATGAGGAGTAAACATATTGGACAGCAGTTGTATAAACCTGCTGCCACAATCCTCCCTGCAAAACGATTCTATTGAACCAGAATTCAAAAGAAATATCTGATTTTCATTAGTTAATTTTCAGTACATTTTTATTTATTATTACTTTTGTCACTTATTTCAGTGACCATTGTGTGTTTTTCTTTCTTTAACCAAAGGATACCAACATTTTGTCCTCGTGTGATTTTGTAAACAGAAAAGTGAACTTGCCCTCTCAGACCTTTTCATGGATTGCTCTCAAATGCAGAATAAGGATTTAAATTAATAACTGAGAAATAAAAACTCATTTTCTTGCATAATGTAACAGCACTACAGTTTATATTTAATTTATCCTTCCCCTTTTTTGTAATATTCTCTTGTTTTATTGATTTGTTTTGTGTTTTGTTGTTTCTTATTGTCACATTTTCATCGTATTCCATTTCCCCAAGGTGTTTTCAGTAACAATGAAAAGGCTCAAAGCCACGGACATCGACCAGGAGGTGAAGGAGAGGGCTATTTCCTGTATGGGGCACATGGTGTGTCACCTTGGTGACCACCTGGGGGCGGAGCTGCAGGGTGTTCTGGCAATCTTTCTGGAGAGATTAAAGAATGAGATCACAAGACTTACAGCAGTTCGGACCATCACTCTCATATCTGCCTCTCCGTTAAAGGTTCAGTATGTCCCTTTTTTAATGATGCCTTTTTATTTCCCTTTTATTTTTAAAATGACATTAACTGTGTTCCCTGTCCAGACTGACCTGTCATCCATCCTGCCAGAAGCCTTGTCTGTGTTGGGATCTTTTTTGCGGAAGAACCAGCGGGCTCTGAAGCTTGGTACACTGGCATGTCTGACTGCGCTGGTCACCCATCATGCTGCCAGCATCAAACCTGCAGCCCTGGAGCCCGTGTTAAGTGAACTACCTGCTCTGGTGGATGAAACTGACATGCATGTATCACAGGTGCTCCTCTGAACTCAACACAGACACACTTTAAGTACACTCCCTCCACTGTGTTCACATCAGTGATGACAAAATGTTTCTTAATTTGTCTCAAGTTCCTCAATAGACATAGATATGCTCAAAATGTGTCGCCTACAAACTAGAAAACAGATTCAGACATTTGGAATCTTTTAAGCTTTTTATTTTGGTAACGGAAGTCATTTAGAAAGTGTGAGTGGATGAAATACATACAGGTCACACCAAGAGCAATGGACCTTTCTTTGCAGTGCATTGTTGACATGAATGCAGTGATGGATGGATGGTGGAGAAACATCCTGCTAAGTTAAATATAGCTGAATCACCTTTCCATGACACAAAATGCTGTCCAAGGTGTAATCAAAAAGTTACCAGACTCTGCCTTTGTCTGTGTGATTATCTATATTACCATACTATGCAGCACACCAGATGTACCCAGATGTTCTACTGCACCCAGTCAGATTTTGCAGTTTTCAAGCCAGTAGCTTTTCTGGCCATTCTGACGCACAATCCTCTGCACAGTTTCATTACATACATCGCGATATCTTGTACAAGAATAATCGAGTTTTAGCTGCCAAGAGCCCAACGACAGACTGGGACAGTCAAAGTTCAGGGCGCAAAATTATGACAAGGTAATATCTCACAGTTTTATACATACTGCATGAAACAGTATGTACTTTGTGGGACGGCTGTAGTCAGTACTGAATGTAAAAAACAAAACATTTGTGACTTTAAACACAGCAATACCTGATTTAAATTTGGACGCCTGTTGAAATAGTTCTCCTGTGCAGCACTTTGACTGCTTCCTCATCCCTTGTGATGCTCTCTGGTCCTGTGTGTAAACAAACACCATCTGGGATGAGCACTGAATCTCCTAAACTGTGTCAAAACAGTGAAAAGTTGAATGTCATTTTGGGAAAGAAGAAGATTTCAGGGAAACAAATCTGAGTGGAATAGGGCGGGTGTGGAGTAACGGTTGTGTTATAGTAAAATATCCTGTGTGCAATCTCCATGCTGTGACTGCCTGCACAGCACATTGTTCCAGCTACATGCTGCTGCACCACAGTTCAGCTCACTTCCTGATGCCCAACTCTGTAAATGTTAAAGAACACAATCAGCATGATCCTGGTGCTTCTGACCTCACACAAATTCTTCAGTCTTGGAGACTCTTCCTCTGTGCAGACTACAGTTTCTTCTCTCAGGGTACCTGCAGACCCTCTAGTGATGATCCTTCACATGAAGTCCATCTCATCCTGACTGTCACAGATTGTGATTTGTGCTCTGCTCCAGTCTTAGCTCCACTGAGAAATCTCAGATGTGAACCTACCAGTGATCACAGAAATGCGTGAAACACAGGTTCTGATGCTGCACATGTTGCAGCCGTGTGATAGTGGCATGTTCTGTCTGTGTATATTTATCTGAACTATTTGATTGCACCATGTATGTAGATGTTGTTATATGTTGTGGTATGTCTCTGTTTAGGTATCCATCAGCCTGCTGACCTGCATGGCCAAAGCCTGCCCCTCCTCTCTGGCTAAGATCAGCTCCTCTGTGCTGCCAGGAGTCTTCAGACTTGTACATTCTCCACTGCTGCAGGGCGGCGCTTTGGTTGCCATAGTGGACTTCCTACAGGCACTGGTGCTGTCCAAAACCAGTAACCTGGGTTACAGGTAAGATGGTGTGTGATGGGGAGTCTCTCAAATGTCTTCCCTACAATGGAAAGAACAGGAAGAGTGTTCACTCAGGTCGACAGGTTTCTGGTGGGAAAGCTGCTAAGGGTCAAAGATAATTGCTAATGGTTTCTATTGTTTTTGTTGACCCACAAAGCTTTTTAATTGCTGACTTGATTCAGATCGATTTCAGTGGCAATTATTTTATGCCAAAATTTTTTAAATAAGTAATAATGCTAAAACATCTGTTTCCCTCCAGCTTGTAAACAGTTATTATCTCATCAAGTGACATGAAAACCTTCCAAAACCCACAAAGCTGCAATTTCTGTGGGTGATTAGAAGCCATTATATTATGTAAGAGGATAGTCCAGAATGTAAAACAGCAAAAGGAAAGCTGATCAAAGTCACGTTTTCAGGGTGTGGACATTACTCTGAGTCTTTGTTCTTTTTAAGAAATTAATATTGAAGTGGTTGCAGTCTTCAAGGGGATCTCCACAAGTTTTATAGGTCAACATCAGTTCACTAGTAACAGGGAGTAAGACTTAGTGGAGTTCAACTGTTACAATGTCTTCTGTGGCCGAGAAGGATCTCTGTAAAGTCTGAACAAGCCTTGTTTTTAAAGCGAACCAGCTTTATGGCACAACCATACCTTTAACTAATCATCATTGGTGACCTGTGGTGGTGACAGGATGCTGATCCACCATCCAGTCTATTAAACCTTCAGGACTTTTGGCTGCAGCCTCCAGAACTGGGTGGGGTTCAGAGTTGAACGTACAGTCCTTTCCACTGTGACCTGATTGGTTTAAATTTTAAGTTTTGGCCAGGTTGAACACTGATTTCATTGGTATGGATTTTGGTTTGGATGGGGTAAAACAACACAAGTTAATAGAATTAATAAAATACCATACTTGAGTACAAATTTGAGGTTCTTGATCTTATGAATCTCCAAATTCTTCATGTTTGTGATAAACTAAAGGACTGAATGCTCCTGTAAGGAGTGAGAAAATTCTCCTACTTTATAGGTTCAGCATGACCTAACTCTAACCCTGTGCTTGAACTATACGAAGGTTTACACAGTATTTACACTGAGCTTACCATTAAACATCTACAGCAATGAAAAGCAACATACACATTAATGCTGCAGTGATTTTAAAACCTTCATTTATCAAAGTGACACTGAGAGGAGACGTTTGTCTGCACAATGGGAGTTTTCATACTTTGGTTAAATTTTCCTGTTTACACAAACTAATGTTTAACGTTCAACAATCGGTGTTTTAAATTCCCCAGCTAAACCAATCAAGTCACGCAGGGGGAGAATAAATGTTCACCATTTTTTTCGCTAGACCACAAGAGACAAAATCTATCGAACCTGGACCTGATTAACAAAGAGACTTCAGCAGCAGTTTTGCATACAATGTCAGGGTGATTTTAGTGCTTTTTGTCCATTTAAATGACGTCAAACTAGATGTAGATCAAAAACCACCATTTAGACTTATTAAATCTGCACAGGATGAACAATGAAATATACAGTTTAAAACACTGTGTGAGCTGTCTTTGTGACAGATTTCTTCTGATTGACACTTTTTTCTGCCTCTATGAATAAAAAAGTTAATATAAATTCTTTAAACTCAACTAGCCTCTCTCCTACCTCCCACAGCCTCTGATAACCACCATCTCTGTGTAATGCTGTGTGTTATTTTGTTAAGTATGGCTGCTCTGCTCTCCTCTCCAGTCAGCTGCTGAAGTCTCTCACGGAGCCGTTCCACAGCCCTCAGTCGTCTGCAGATGGCAGCATTATCCACAGACAGTCGTACCACTCTGTCGCTCGCTGTGTGGCTGCTCTGTCCTCTGCTTCCCCCAAAGAGACTCCCGGCACCGTGGCCGGCCTCATCCAGGAGGTGTGTGAAAACCTTCATGTTCCCTGCTTTTGTTGCATCTTTGCAAATCCACTGCTTTATTTTTCATAACTGAATGTGTGCCAAAGAAGTACAAATTAGAATTTTTAAAAAAATCATTTTTAACAAGTCAGAGTCATGCCAGCATCATCAATGTAGAGAGTAAAGGAGCCATTTTCCATTTCCTTAAGTGTGTGAAAGCTTTTAATGAATGTAAACAAGTCCAAAGTCCAAACCTTTTTTTATTTGTGCCAAGAAACACTGCTGCTGATGTGCCTGAAACACCTCATTTATAGTCAGTGGTCTTCAGGTGAAGGCACAGACACGTGAGGCGGTAGTTCTACTCTATGTGGAAAGCCATCCCAGGCGTGTAGTAGTGATACACATACATGAGGTACTTTTTAAACCAAACTAACTTTAAATCGGAGCTGTGGCTGTGATAAGTGACAAGATGGATGACAATGTGGCTGTAACTTCTGTCCTTGTTAAAACCAATGGTGGGTAAAAGCTCATTGCATTTACTATAAATTTAGGTTCAATTTCATGCACTTTTGCTTTTGTATTTCCATGTTATGCTAAATTCTATTTTTCTTTCACTACATTTTGGATGCAGTTCAGTTATTGTCCTGTACTAAACTACATTTTAAAGCTCTTCTCTTTTCTCTCCTCTTTTCTCTCCTCTCCTCTCCTCTCCTCTCCTCTCCTCTCCTCTCCTCTCCTCTCCTCTCCTCTCCTCTTTTCTCTCCTCTCCTCTCCTCTCCTCTCCTCTCCTCTCCTCTCCTCTCCTCTCCTCTCCTCTCCTCTCCTCTCCTCTCCTCTCCTCTCCTCTCTCCTCTCCTCTTTCTCTCCTCTCCTCTCCTCTCCTCTCCTCTCCTCTCCTCTCCTCTCCTCTCTCCTCTCCTCTCCTCTCCTCTCCTCTCCTCTCCTCTCCTCTCCTCTCCTCTCCTCTCCTCTCCTCTTTCTCCTCTCCTCTCCTCTCCTCTCCTCTCCTCAGGTAAAGAGTCCCAGCTCTCCAGAGTCGGCTCGTGTCCTCGCTCTGTTGTGTCTTGGGGAGGTTGGAAGGAGTGGCAGCCTGGGAGGGAGTAAGGAGGTTCAGGGAGTTATCTTGGATGCTTTTACATCCCCCAGTGAGGAGGTAAACTGTGCTGTACAGAGGTCCAAGACTAAAAAGTGAACATTACTTTCATCTTCAGCTGATGTTCGTCATTTTCATGATTAATCGGTTAATTTATCAGTTCAAACTGCAGCAGTGACAAATATAGAAGTTGATCAGCTGCCAATAATTGTCTGACAAACAAGAACACTCATCAGTTTCCGCAAAACCATCAAAGCGTACTGGTGAAGAATTGAGGAGATGTTTCACCTCAAAGTTAACTGGAAGAAAATCCCAGCAGCTGGACCAGCTCTCTGTACAGCCACTAAACACTAATGCTGTCAGCAAAAAGTCTGGTCCAGGAATCTAATTTCTGTTTGCTTTCAATTAGACTCGAAAATAAACATTTAAAGTGACTCATGTATGAACTAGCTTTCTTTGGGAAGCTGCAGGGAGCTCAGGCTCGTTAAACCCGTTTCTCCTAAGCTTTACAGTGGAGGGGAAGAGTGCAATGTTAGCATGACACCGAGAGCCACAATAACCAAAAAATACCAAGTTCAGCCTGCTTTTTCCTTTGATTTTTGCCTTTATTGACCATTAATAGTTGTTTTGGACATGGTAGAGAGACATGAATAAATAAAAGGATTAAAGACCAACAGTCCAACAATCCCAGAAAGAAAGAAAAAAAAAAAAAAAAATCAGCAAAACGTCTGAGGATTGTATGATCTGTCGGGAGGTACCGGTCAGTTGCACCTTTTTCTGTATTCATGGAGGTCAGTAAATGACTTCACGTGTCTGACGATTGTTGGATTATTGTGTTTGTGGTTTAAGGTGAAGACGGCAGCCTCCTGCGCTTTAGGCAGCATGGCAGTCGGCAGCCTCAAAGACTACCTGCCCTTCCTGCTGAAGGAGATCTCAGCCCAGCCACGGAGACAGTACCTGCTGCTACACTCCCTCAAAGAAGTCATCAGGTGAGTGTTCACTGGACTGTGTAGCAATGAATGTAATCTCCTCTTACTGCTCCACCAAGGAACGCGGTGGAGTTCTGTGATGATCGTCCTGCGCTGTGGGGAAACATCGGTAAATGTGGCGTCTGTCGATAAGCAGATGTTCAGATAGTGATGTGTTTTGAATGTGACGAGGTGGGAGGTGACCTGATCAGAAAGCTGGTCACACCGCTGCTACCAGAGAAACAGCTAGACTGAAGATGTTTCAGTTACACCAGCTCTTTTCCCTGTAGCGTCATAAGCTCTGAAAGAGCCATTAAACTTGTTGCCACCCAAATTTCTTTTTATTCTTGTGCAGCAAAAGTGGAAGTGAGACAAGTAAGTTAGTGAATCCACTGCATCATGTTAGCAGATATGTGATTCTTGTCTGCTGCAGTCCCGCTTTAATATTAGGCTCATAAAACTCTTACCAACTGAAGCTTTAACAAATTTCCTTAGAGTTTACTTTCTTCTTACTGAATATCTTCTCCCTCTCTGCTCAGCGCCTGTCCAGCCTCTAGTCTCTCTCCACATGTGGAGTCTATCTGGGCCTTGCTGTTTCAGAACTGCGAGTGTCAGGAAGAAGGGACCAGGAACCTGGTGGCTGAATGTTTGGGAAAACTGACCTTAGTCAACCCTGCACAACTTCTTCCTCGACTTAAACAACAACTCAAAGCTGGTAGGATGGGTCATAGAGTGCTGTACAGTTCTAACCCTCTGAACCCCAAAACCTCCTGGTTGGTCTAAAGGCATGTCATACATACAGGGGGACTTGCGTACGAGTTCTGTTCCTACGATGTGACGTAAGTCGATTTTCAGCATAAGTCGTAACTCGAGTGAAATGTAAACAAAGCTATTACATGCATCACAATATCTATCAGTTTACATATTTGTACAACTACAGTAACAACAAACAGTTATTAGTTCACACTGAAACACAACTCGGTAGGAAAATACCGGCAAAAATGTAAACTGTAAGTCTGACTTACGCCTGGGAGCCATAATGAAGTTAGTGAATGTAGCATAATCCAATATAGTGGCAAATGTAAGCAAAGCCGTCTTATACTTACTGCTGTACATGCAGTATTCATCCGCTCTGCTCGCCAAAGAGTTCCACTGAACCAGTCCCAACGTAACAACGAAATGCCGAACGTTAAACCGAGGACCAGCCTGTAATCGTTTCTGATGTAACGGCAAAGCAACGCAAGTCATAAACCAAGAACCTCCTGTAGAAAGACTGCCCAAGTTACAGAATGTATCAGCAAAAAAGTGAAAATGTCAAAGGATTTTCAGCTGTGATGGTCCTTGAACTACTCATCCGTGTTGCACCATTAGGTCAGAAATCTAAGCTAAAATCACTTCATTCTGCATGTCTTATTTAAAAATGCACCAAAAATAAAGTTTGCACCAGACTGTGTTCAACAGCAGAACTGTAATTTAGATTGTAAGCAACAGACTTTATCCCTCAACGACCGAGTGGGTTCATTTATGACCCCAGCCATATAATTATATTTGCCGTTTTTATATCTTTTATCTGAAAAATGTTTCCTACCATGAATTTGTCAATCTACTTGTCCTACAGCTGCTCATAGTTTTTTGTAGAGATCGGCCAACTGGTGTGACAAGGATAATGGAAACTTGTCTGGAGTCACTTATGACCCAGAAAGATGTATAGGTTTTTCACTATTGTAGGCCTTAGTTTTATTTATTTATTTCTACCTCTAATCGCTATATTTCAGTGTTTTGCACTATAGCTGGCAGACCTACATTTTTAGCCACAGCTGCCCTGGGGCAGACTGACTGGCTGCCAATCCACTCCTACAAACCCTCTGACCACCACCAACATTACACAGCATACACATTCATACACCAGTGTAAGTGGCAGCACTGGAGGTAAGGTGGGTAAAGTGTCTTGCATTGGACGAACGGCTCTGCCCCCTGAGCCACAGCCGCCCCTAATCTAAATACTTCTCTGCATGTTACATCGCACACATACAGACAAGATGTTTGTGTAGATTTTGTTTTTATGTGCTTTTGATTAACTATTGAGGAAACAAAAGGAATAAAGTTTTAAAAGAAGTGGCAGACAGACATGTCTAAATAAATGTTATTGCGTTCTTACAATGCATCATATTGTTCATATGGTTTTACTTTAGCTCTGAGTCAAAAATGATTAAAATCCATGAATAATTACAGAAGGTTACTTTAGAATATCCATCTTAAAATGCAGTGGAGTGGAACAGGTAAGAAAGCACAAAAAGAGGCACTAAAGTAGACATATTCCTGTGTAAAATATGGTGGAGTCATAAATGACGCCAGTCGGTCATTTTAGTCGCTAAAATAGCTTGGTCGCTTGAGGGTCATACCAGTGGGTCAGTAAACACAGATTCTATTCATCTTGTTCCAAGAACTCTCAACACTACCAAATTAAATTCAAAGTGAACAACAACAGTACAACATCTGCTTCAGTCGTGGTATCACCAGTGGCTTGGTCTGGTGGTGGTTGTGTTTTTATAGAGTTCAGAGGGTTGGTCTGGCTTTTGTTTTTTTCTTTAATCACATTAAAGGTGGTTGGAATTGTCCAGATTTAGACAGATTAATAATATGTAATATTAATCAAGTCACTTCACTCAACAAACATTGGTGAACCACATATGGATGATCTTAAGCCAAAAACATCTAAAGGAAGGGAGGGAATAAAGGGGTATGTTAATGGGTGGTTTGTGAATGGTTTCAGGAAAGTGGCATTCTTTTCAAACAAAATACAATATTCTTAAGATGTGGATCCCACCAACAGCTAAGCCTGAGCCAGCTAGCAGGGGATGTTCCTGCTACACTGACATTCCTGTCCACTTAAAATACTGTATCATGTAATAAAACATTTCCCTCTAATTGTTAAGAAAAAAGCTTTAAGGTATTTTTAAAATGTTATTTCCACTCATGTTCTTGTGCAGTTCAAAGTTAAATAAGTCTTCATGTTCTAACATTCAGAGGATGTTGTCAGATGATGATTAAAAAGGAAAGACATGCAACGTTAAACTCTGAAAACATTACTTGCATTGTGATCATTCTGGATAAACAAAACTGTGATAAGTGGATGTTTTTTGTACCTGGAAACACTTCTTCTAACACTGTACTTGTCCCTGTACAGGTTCTCCTCTGGCTCGCAGCACGGTGGTGACAGCAATCAAGTTTACTATCGTTGACCATCCTGCTCCCATTGACTCACTGCTGAAAGACTGCATAGGTAACACACACAGCGACAGCACACTTCAGTTTGAGTTGAGGACAAACATGAACCTAATTTCAAAAAAAGGAGAATCCACGTTTTCCTCAGTGTGCCTTCAAGTCCCAGTGACACATAACTCAGATCATCTAAGCTGCTGGCTGTATAAACACAGAAAGAAGATCGGTTTTGAGTCTGAGTGTGGTGCTCTGGCTGTTGCTATGCTGCTGTGCCTGACTCCTGATAATTCAAAAATTAGCAAAGAGGTGGAGTTGAAGTGGGCCATGGACAGTCCTATGATGGTACCCACCTGTGACTCAAAAAGATCCTTAATTATGCATCACTTGAAGCTTTAATAGAATTTCAACAGGAGAGTTAAATAGAAATCATCCTCTATACATTAATGGGTGAATTAGCTATAGAGACCCCAAGTGTTTTTGTAATAAGCTGTAAACATGTTTATTTTGTGCATTGTTTTGGACATTTGAACATGGAGATCTTTGGGGTGTGACTCACTTTTAGGTGCAGCCTCAAGTGGACATTTCAGGAACTGCAGTTTTAGACCCTTCCATGTTGGATTAGTTTTTAGTACTTGAGGATTCTGTCTGGGGCTGCACAGTGGGGTACTGGTTAGCACTGTCGCCTTGCAGCAAGAAGATCTCTGGTTCAAATCCCGGCCTGGGATCTTTCTGCATGGAGTTTGCATGTTCTCCCTGTGCATGTGTGGGTTTTCTCCGGGTACTCCGGCTTCCTCCCACAGTCCAAAAATATGCTGAGGTTAATTGGTTACTCTAAATTGCCCGTAGGTGTGAATGTGAGTGTGATTGTGTGTCTGTATATGTAGCCCTGTGACAGACTGGTGACCTGTCCAGGGTGTCCCCTGCCTTCACCCGAGTCAGCTGGGATAGACTCCAGCACCCCCCATGACCCGAGTGAGGATAAAGCGGTGTATAGAGGATGGATGGATTCTGTCTGACCACAACCTCTAATCTCTGAATGCACTTCATTAGAAGCAACGTCCTCCCTTTGCCTGAGTTGTTGATGAGATGTTGGAAACGTTCCTCTGAGATTCTGTTCCGTGTTGTCCTGATTCATCACATTGTTTCTGATGATTTGTCAGCAGCACATCCATGCTGAAAATGTGCTGCTTCATCACATGACCAAGTTGTCTGGACATCTGTTGACTTACTGTTCCATGGTGCGTTATTCTGCTGGGGTCAGCCGTTACAGGACGGTAAACTGTGGTCATAAAGGGTTAGCAGCAATATTTGCACAGGCTGTAGCATTCCAACCATGACTGCTTTCCAGATGATATGACTTATTATTTTGCTCAAAGTTCGTGTCCGGAGTTTCTGTTTGTTTTCAATTTATGTATCATTGTTTAACAAAGCTTAAATGTGTTAGTCTTGTTCGATACTATAATATAATGTTAGTATGACGTGATATGAAAATTTATTCCTGAGCTCCGCCTTCCTCTCATAGACCCCCATGTTATTCTAAAAAGCGCCGGTTGCTGCCGACCAATCAAGTTCGAGCTTCAGCTTTGTCATGCTGTCAATCAACGGTTACGCGCACAGCAAGCAAGCCCATGCAGAGGTGGGCGAGCTACGCACTACGCAACCGCGCGCACATTTGTTTTGCTTGTGGAGGAGCTGAGAGAGCATCAGGGATCAGCAACTTCCAGAAAAGTTACCAATCCCACGGCTTGTCAGGCCAAGAGACTGCAGGGCGTTTTTTGGCTCGGGGTGCTCGCGTCGCTCCCCGACCACGGCCTCCATAGCCCGCCTGACGGCTTCGTTTAGATGCCCGACCTCTGGAGGAAGATGTTGGGGCGTCTGGGACATACTCTTTGTCAGAGGAGTCATGCAATTCTGAACTCTAGATAGAAATAAATAAACAATGTAGCACATATACACGCGTAAATGCACTAAGTTTGATAAACAACGTCATCGAGAGGGATACACGAGTGTAATCACATATTGAAACTTTACTCGTTCGTCCTAGCAGATTCATGTTATTTTGGTATTAGGACAAGTTAGGCTCAATACAGCATTCTAACGTAATTCCTTTATTATTTACTAAATGTACTAAATGTAGAAGAGTGGAAAACAGGCAAGATACTGCAGCACTCCGGGCACTTCTCTCATGTACTGCGCGCGTGCACAAATAAAGGGGCGAAATCAGAGGGAGGGACCAACAGTGTTTTGGGAGACGCTGCGATTCAAACTCCGGACACGAGCTTTAAAGTGCGTCCTACAGCTGCACTGCATCATGCAGTTTACATGCGACTGGAACATGCTGCTTTTTCATATCATCCAACAGGATGTTGTAGGACATCCAGGTATTTTTGGCATGTTACATTTGACATATTTGCTTTTGGTACATATTAAATCATTTTCTGGCATACTGTATAGTATCATAGTATAGAAATCTGAACACATCCCATGATTGTTGGTATTCAGTTGCCAAAGGTGTCCAAGAAAACCTCCCCCACCCTGTTACACCAGCCTGTACTGTTGATAGAAGACACATTGGCTGGATTTGTGCTGTGGACTTTGACCTACCATCTCTACTCTGGACAGAAATTGAGAATCATTCAAGCAGGCTCTGTTTTTCCATCTTCAGCTGACCGGTGTTGGTGAGGTTGTGAAACCCAACATGGTCTTCTGCTGCTGAGCCCATCCACCTTGAGTCTGAGCTGCTTTTCTGCTCAGCACAGTTGTAAAGAGTGGTTGTCTGAGTTACTGCCTCTGTGTCAGCTCCAACCAGTCTGACATCTCATCAACAAGGAGGTTCCATCTCACCAGACTGCTTCTTCACCAGTCTGAGAGAACTCCAGACTCTGTAGTGGTAAAACTGATTAAAAAAGCATCCTACAGTTCAGGTGAAGCGCATATAAGGCACGTAGCTAATGACCTGTTCTGCTCTTTAAAAGCTAGTACACAAATACCTTGCGTCTCTTCTCCATCAGGCGACTTCCTGAAGACCCTGCAGGATGAGGACATCAATGTGCGCCGTGTTGCTTTGGTGATGTTTAACTCAGCGGCTCATAACAAACCATCTCTGATTCGTGGCCTCCTGGGAGCAGTGCTGCCTCACCTCTACAAGGAGACCCAGATCAGGAAGGACCTCATCAGAGAAGTGGGTTGGCTGGTTGAGAAGCTGCAGGTGTTTATGTTTGTGCTCTGTGCAGATGTATGACTGTATGTGCACTACAGGTGGAGATGGGTCCATTCAAACACACCGTGGATGACGGTTTGGATGTGCGTAAAGCAGCATTTGAGTGCATGTACACTCTGCTGGACAGCTGCCTGGAGGGACTGGACGTCCTGCAGTTCCTGGATCATGTCGAGGAAGGACTCAAAGACCACTATGATATCAGAGTGAGTACAAAACACATAAAGAATACTTTTTCTTCAGATTTACGTTGGGATTAGATCTACTGCTTGGTCAAATCCACAACTGACCCAGAACACTGAAACCTTCATTTAGCTTCTATGATGACCATGTAAAGCTTGTAGTAACTGCTGCATTGTATAGTTTTTATTATCTTAAATTGTTTATTTAGACACAGATTTTGGCAGGGATTTTGACATTTTGAAAATCAGAAGAAAGATCAAAATCAAATCCATTGAGTGACTCGTTTATCCAATGAAGTCTGAGATGAGTTGAGAAGTTTCTACATCGATTGGTTGGTTGACCAAATCCTCAAAGACTAGTCCATTATTTCTGGATGTGGCTGGAGCACACTACTTCTGAGCACTCTTACGTTTTACAACCTGATGGAGACTGCTAGGTCTGACTTATTTAAGGTTTACTGGATGTTTATTTAAATGTTTATTGGCTTCAAAGTAACTGACATTTTGTTTAAACAGATGGCCAAATATCAAGTTTAAACTTTGCAAACAGCAGTTTGCTATTCACAGCTCAGCAACCAAGTCATCCAGAGGTTGATCTAGAGATGTTCAGGTTGCTTTTCTCTGTGACGAATTGATTGAAGAGTAGATAATATTCCAGTTGACCATGATTTTCTTTGGTTGGCTGTAGCTGTAGTGTTGATGTCTGAATGAAGGAAAGCTGTCAATAATCTAGTGACCACAGAAACCACACTGAATATGTAGCAACACCTACAGCCTTCAAGTGTCTCGTATCATTTTCCCTCTGGTCTCACTCTCATGTTTTTTGTAGATGTTGACCTTCCTGATGCTGGCCAGACTCGTCTCTCTGTGTCCTGCTGCTGTTCTCCAAAGACTGGACAGACTGGTGGAGCCACTTAAAGCTACGTGCACTACAAAAGTACGAAAACACAGTCTGAGAAGTCAGTTATTCATTTTCAAAACCGGATTATTTGAATGCTGATACTTAACATGTCAAACAGCAAAAACTACACTCTGTTCAGAACTGGACTCACTCGCTTTGTCTGCTTCTGCATGAAATCAAGAATCCACAGTTTTTGGCATCGTTGTCAAGATTAGACAAAAGATTAGTTTAATCATCTGAACCCCAAAACCTGTCCCATGTTTAAAATGGTAAAGCAGTAGTTAAAATCACATGATTTACAGGACAGAATCTGTGACTATGAAGACTCGTTTCTGGCAGAAAATTTAAATATACCTCAGCTTAACCCTTAAAAAGCCGGGACCGAGTATACTCGTCCCCGCTTACTCGTACACACAGCCAAAACCGAACATTCTCGGCTCAACACGTGTGACTTGTTCATGACTGCTAATTAACATAAAATATGCACACACCCATATGTTTAAGTCGACCAATGGTAAAATATAAACATTGGCCCCAAATTTGCTTATTTCAAACGATAAAGCCCTATGAGCCATTATAACGAATTACGAAGCTCTTATCGGGGCCGTGTACTGTAATAACACAGCCGAAATTCAATGTGGCGAATGTCTAAGACAATGCGACCTCGCAAGACTTGATCAATATTTTTATGGATTAGGTGGTTTTTAGTATATGTTTTAGTATATGTACTTCCCCAGAAACACAGCTGTACATGCAAATATATACAGCCATGGCCATAAGTTTGGACACAGCATGACTTCCTATGTCTGTTTTGATGTCTATTACAGAACATAACTAATATTTTTTGACAGCACCAGTTTAATTAGTCAACAAATCAACAAGGGATATAATATTATCAATAAATTCCAACAATTGGAACAACTTTGTTCCCAAAACATAATATTAGAAGAAAATAACAAAAAAATGCAGTACTTTCACAACCGAATTTGGTAAGAATAACAAAATGACACCAAACTCTTTTGATGTTTTTTTTAAATATGAAACTTAATATAGTTCTCAGGAGTTGTGTACTGTATTTTCTAAGATTCACAAGCGTCATGGTACTTGTGTCCAAACTTATGGCCATGGCTGTATAAAATAACATGGCCTTGTAAGGGTTAAAATTGCAACAAGTAATAGAATTTAATAGAGCCAGGAACTGTAAAAACAGGAGAAATATTTGGATTTTCAACTTTGTGAAAGTACTTGAATGACTTTGCCTTGTATTTAGAAAAATAAAATAAATAATCAAAGATATTCAACTTTACTTTTTTGCTTTGGGATTTATAACATAACTGCGTCTTTCCATAAAGGTGTGAGGCTTTCAACTACAGAGAGAGATCATAGAACTGTGAGCCTCCTGCATGGAAAGCAAAGTGTTACCAGAAGAAAATGACCAAACCTGTTTATTCTTCTTGTAAAATTTCTGTCACATTCTGTGTTTGTGGGTTCGGTGTGAATGAGGCTATGATTAAATTGCGCTAAAGTCTCTGTCTCCTCTGATCACTTGCAGGTGAAGGCTGGCTCTGTGAAGCAGGAGTTCGAGAAGCAGGAGGAGCTGCGGCGATCAGCCATGCGTGCCGTCGCCGCCCTGCTGGCCGTCCCTGAAGTGGAGAGGAGTCCCAGCATGGCCGACTTCGCTAACCAGATTAGATCCAACGCTGACATGGCGTCCATCTACCAGAGTGTCCAGGGAGGAGAGGGTGGAGGAGCCACAGAGAGCATGGACATGAACTAGACTCTGGCTGACAGAGGAGATGTTTTAATGTGTTGTTTTTGTAGATTTGTGGCTGTTTAGTTACAGTTAAAAAAAAAAAAAAAAAAAGAAGAGGAAAAGCACCATGCAGTTAAGGTTTGTTATACAATGACAGCTTTATTCTATGAAATACATCTTTTATGATAGACTTGATTTTAACTTGCTCAAAAGGATTTTTTTTCTTCCCAGTATAAACTGGGTGTAATTCAAGTCAGTTCAAGATTTTCTGATGGATTTGTTGTAGCAAGCAAGCAACAGAAATTTGGTGCTACTGGAGTTTAAATGATTCAAACAGTTGAGCTTTCCATCTGTTAACACCATGATTATGACTTAACCACAGACATCTCTGTTTCACTCAACAAGGAAATGCGGTCATTGACTTGCACCATACGATGGCACAAACACCATGTGACACACTGATCTGTGATAAGATAAGCACAAAGTATTTTTAAAAGGTTTATGAAAAGGTCGTAAGTTATATGCTGAAGTTAGCACATTTCTATTAAAATTTCCCTGCAAAATCTTGTTGAAAAAATGTTTTATTTCTTATCAGTATGTGTTTTATATGAACAGTTGCACAAGGAACAGTGCAGCATTTACAAATGACTTCTACAGCAAATTTCAAACATATGTAAATAAAATAAATAGTAAATAACTGTAGATATAAATCTACGATATACTATCTGCATCAATAAATTGCAATAAGCAACATTATTATTCTTCATCAAATCTAATACAGTTTTGCAGAAAAATACAAAACAAAAAGAGATTCATGAAGGCAAAAAACAATGAGGAAAGAGTAATTTTAAAGGGAAATTGAGTTCAGATACACAGCCTGGAAATAGACGCAACTAAGGCTTCTACTCAGACCTACATTTTAATGTAACAAGAGGGACATAATCAGCAATGAACTATATCTGTGAATATTTCTTTTTTGGCATTAAATGCAGGTGACAGTGAATAAGGATGTGGTTGACATCTAAACACCTGAGCAAAGAACAGCAAAGATGTTATTAAAATACCAGATTACAAGTATCTATTTGCTGATCTACAGATGTTTTTTCTCCAGATGTTGACATTTTCTTGTCTAAATTCTGTAGTTGCTGCCATGTTGGATGACAGCATTACTTTAATGTTGATAACGACATTTGAACTGTCAAAGCATGAACGCAAGTTAGCAAAAGAAATTGAAAGTAAAAGTTGATATTGCTTGATGTTAAACAGCAGAGGACTACATAAGCTGTGTTTTGGGACATTGTAACTCATAAAAAAGTTGAGGAAAACATTGTTTTTACATTTTTATTAAGACGTTTGTGGGATTTTTCCCCACAATACTAACAGTATTAAGCTAGCTTTGTTGTCATTATGGAAATAATAATACAACATCTCAGAACCAATACAAATAACAAATGCCACCTCTTTGTCAACACATTTTATTTACTGAGTAATTTTTCAGCCACATTCATGGTAAAGTTGGTCGCTGGTTTAACCTTTGAAATAAGAATAAAAAGAAGGTGACAGTCTTGGTTGAACACGTATGAGCTAAAATAATGCCAAACTTGATACTGATAGCAGAGGACGACATTTCGTGTTTTGGGATGTATACTATTTTATCAGTATATGAAAAACCCTGGGCAGTGCGGTGTTAGGCTGAGTTTGCATTCCAGGCTGGGATCCTACAGCATGGAGTCTACATGTTCTCCCTGTGTGGGATCTGTCCTGGTCCTCCAGCTATGCAGACATGCTGAGGTTAACTGGTGATTCTAAACTGTCTGTAGGTGTGAATGTGAGTGTGACTGTCTGTCTCTATGTGTATCCCTGTGTTTTACTGGTGACCTGTCCAGGGTGTCCCCTGCCTTCACCCTCAGTCAGCTGGGATGGACTCCATTTGCAGTGAAACAGTGGTGGTTGTCATGACAACAGAAGCTATGCTGGCTGCTGGAGACACTTGTAGTACCAGGGCTAGAGCTAATGATTATTTAGATTACAGAATGCCAGAAAATATAATAAAATGTCCAGAAGACCAAGGTGACATGATTAGATGTTTTATTTTGCCCTACCAGTGGTCTATAATACAGTTGTATGATGTTATAATTGATAATGCCATTTTAAAAAGAAACTGACTTTATCAATTATGAAATAGTTGATGATTTAACTAATAGACTTCTATCTGCAGCTTATTACTTTAACATAGATCCCCTTTTAAGTCTCACTGCCAGTGTTGTGTGAAACCAGTTGATAACTACATAATGATGAGTTATACCTCACAATATGCAGATTTTTTGAGAAGATGAGAGAAGCTTTCGTGGGTAAGAAGACAAAAGGACTGTTGCTACACCTGGAGCAGACGAGGAACCATCCCAGGGTTTGGATTTACAGATGCTGCATTCTTCACTTTGATTACAGCTATATTTTTGTTTTGAGCAAATATTACATAGTGAACTAAATTCAACTGTAGTGGCTATGGATGGCCTGAACAACTGAAAAAAAAATCTGTATGAGAGAAATGAAAAGGCACCTTTTGAATGATGTAACTGTAGAATGGAAGAAGCATGATTTGAATAGAAATTGCAGATCTCTTGAGAGAGCACCAGTTTTATGGCATTTACTTTTGGATAATCAGGACAATTTACTAGGAGTGGTATACTGAATCTCTTAACAGCCTAATCTAAGCCAAACCTGTGTGGGTTTGGACAGGGTATCATTTGTAGCTTCCAACCCTTTTCTGAAGAGTGTAAATATTTAGCTTGTTAGCACATTCAGATAGTTAACATGCACCCTTATCCAAAGGTCAGGCTGATTTAATATACTGAAAATATTCACTTTTTACGTTGATGTATAATCTATTTGGGCCAATAGGCCAAGCAGATAGAGAACACTAAGTGTACTGTGGCCTATTTAGTTTATCTCAAGATAATGTGCATTTTTTTCCACCCTGCGACCGATCGATTGGTTGAAGAATATGTACAATTTCTTTGCTTGAATATTGCCCTAGTGCACACAGAGAATAGACAGCTATGTTTACTGGAATATCACAGACTTTTCCTTTAATAGAAATGAAATGCAGCATCAAATATCACCTTATGCAACCTTTAAAGACACAGCCACTGAAAGTTCAATGTGAGAGTAGATGAGATCGTAACTCTAATAGAGGAAATAACCTAAATGTGGGGAAACTTGCAGGTGTGGGTGTGAGTGCAAACAACAAAGAGCTGGCATAGAAAAACAGATGGTTTTGTATGTGTGGCTGAGTCTATTTAATGTTCAGAAAAAGCTGTGGTTTGCACAGGAAGTACATGTAAGCTGTTCCATCAGTAGGAAGACAGCAGCAGAAAACAACTGTACATTCAAGAGAGAGTGATGACAGACACGTTTATATTTGACAAAGGAATATTTCAGACAGAGATAGTCGAAAGCAAATGACAGCAACTACACTTTTAAACCTTTAGTTCTTTCTGAAGTTGTCACTAAAACTGGTGATACTGAAGCATCATCGAGGCTTTAATACTGAACTTTAATTGCAAATAAAGTTTACAGATTCATCAAGTCAGTACAGGTCAAAGTCCCATCACAAAGTCTGTTATTAATGATTCCTATACACATAAAAAAATCTGTCACTTCGCACAATTTTTGCTTTTGATTTTACAACTCTTTTCCCCAGCTGCTAAAATTAGACTCCTTTGTATATATATATATATATATATATGTATGTATATATGTATATATATATATATATTAGGGGTGTAACGAAATGGTCAACTCGTGAAACGATACGAAATACAAAACAGGGCTCACGATACGAAATACTCACGATATGAAATAAAGATTAAAGAAAATCCCCAACAGTAGGATGCTATGCAAAAATCTCTTTTTCTTTATTTTCTTCTTTATGCAGACATACAAAAAATAATGCATCAGTACAAAATAAATGCTCTTTGAAAAAAAACTAAATTGCATTTTTTCCCCCTTATTTAGACTATAGTGCAAATACAAACATAAAATCTCAATAAAAAGTGCTTTGTTGTTGTAACAATCAGGATAACTACATTCTTGAATTAAAAGGAAAACAAGTAGCAGTCCTAGGAGCTGCAGTCTAGACCTATAAATGTCTGAACTGTGAACTAGTACTCCAGGAGCATCAGCTAATTCCTCAACCTCGTCTTCCTCCGTTTTGAAGCGAGTGTTTTGCTACGGTAGGCGAGGAGGGTCAAAAATCATCAGTCTCAGTGGTGCATGGCGCTCCTTCGCGTTTTTATTTTGTGTTTTTATTTCATGCCTCTTTGAATTTTATTTCGTCATTTTTTATTTCACCCCTAATATATATATATATATATATATATATACATACATACATTTTTGTATGTAAATTTTTTCCCCACCTGAATTTCTCACCATACATTTTGTAAATGTTGTAAATGCCTTACAGAGCTGGTCTATGCTCACTGTTTCCTCAGTTTGTTGACAGTTGAGTACAGCGGTTCCCCTGTAGGTCCTGATGGTTGACTCACAGCCGAGTCGGTTGAACTTCGGCTGTACTTAACAGTGGAGTATTGGCAGGCAGATGAGCTCGGTTTGGGGATCAGCACCTCTCTTCCAGCTCTGTCAGGGCTGCTTTGAAAGTGGATGGTGGAGTAGTGCAGTGAGGGGGTCGGGTCTGCAGGAAGGTTGGCAGTGACGTAAATTGTATTCAATGCATTTTCTGAGTCTGGAATCTGGACCCGCTCCTGAATCTCCTCATAGATATTATTCTTTCAGAGAAGAGTGAAAAATACAGTATGAGCAGTGTCTATGAAAAACTAGTCATTGTACATTGTAGATACAATTAAATGACAAACTGTTTAATAGCTGATAACTTGAATTCCAGGTTTTTACCGATTACAGTGTTGATCAATACACCATAATACGGCCACACACACACACACACACACACACACACACACACACACACACACACACACACACTATGTTTTTCTATCATTGTGGGGACATACCATTGACTCCCATTCATATCTAACCCCTAACCCTAACCCTAACCCTAACCCTAACCCTAACCCCAACCTTAACCTAGACCGAAACAATGCCTAACCCAAAAGAAACGTTTTTGCACTTTTACTTTTTTCAGTAACAACAACATGGCCAAGAAAACATTGTTTAAACTTGTGGGGACCTCATTTGGGTCCCCACAAGTGACATTGTTTATGAGCAACGTAATGCTTGAACATGCTGTCATCTGTCGGCGTCCCAAGTACAATAAGGACTTTTTGAAGGACTTCTCTGACTTTCTAGCTGGAATCATCCCCAACTATGATCGTGTCCTAATTGTTGGTGATTTTATTATCCATGTGTGCTGTCCTGATAAGCTGCTGGTGAAGGACTTTTTAAGTCTTATTGACTCTTTCAATGTGGTTCAGTGTGTGTCGGATCCCACACATGAACATGGACACACCTTAGACCTGGTTCTATCGCATGGATTGTCTGTGTCTAATACTGACATCCATGATAACTTAATCTCTGATCATACGCCTGTGATTTTTAATGTCGGCTTTTCATGTGCTGTACTTAAATGTAGCTCGGCACTGTCTGGTCTTTAACTCCCTCTCTGCCGGCCAGTTCTCTGCTGCTTTTAATCAGCCGTGCGTCCCCTCTAGTCTATCCTCTATGGAGAAGAACTCAGCTCATGGTTTCATTCTACATGTCAGAGTATTTTGAACTCCGCGGCTACTTTAAATACTGCACATCGTAGAGCAAAATTGGAGTCCTGGTTCAATGATGCAACTAGAGCAGCCAGGAAGGAGTGTCGTAGAGCCGAGTGCAGGTGGAAGAAGGACAAGCTGCAAGTGTCATTTTTAATTTTGATTAAAGCCAAAAGGACTCACTTAGCTGGAGTCACTGAGTCAAACCACTGCAACCCTCAAGTTTTATTTAATACCATTGACTCTGTTTTAAATGTTTCCAAGCCTGTTCGCCAGGAAGCATCCATGGAACTGTGCATCAAATTTCAGGACTTTTTTATTGATAAAGTTGTTAGCACAAGGGCTCTGATCTCAGCTCCCACCATCGACCCCTCTGACTCTGTCTGTTGCCCGGCTGTGCTCGATAAATTTGAGTCTGTTACTCTGTAGACATTGTCGGCCACATAAAGACATCAGGGTCCCCTCAGCCGGGTTCTGCTCGAGGTTTCTTCCCTGTTAAAAGGGTGTTTTTCCTTGCCACTGTCGCCTTTGGGCTTGCTCTGGGGGTCAGGCATTTGGGTTCTGTAAAGCGTCTTGAGACGAGTTGACTGTAATTGACGCTATATAAATAAAATTGAATTGAATTGAATTGAATTGAATGACTCCATCCCACCTCGTTTTTTGAAAGAGGTTTTTCCATGTATTGGGCAGTCAGTTTTAACCATCATTAACAGCTGTCTGTCCACTGGCGTGGTCCCCACTAGTTTTAAACACGCTGTAGTCCAACCACTGCTTAAGAAACCTTGGCTTGACACCACAGTTTTATCTAACTTCAGACCAATCTCCAAGCTGCCCTTTCTTTCCAAAATTTTAAAGAAAGTTGTTAATACCCAGCTGAAGTCCTTTTTAGATGAGCACAATGTATTGGAGGTTTTTCAGTCCGGTTTTAAGACTCTGCATAGCACAGAGTCAGCACTGCTACAGGTTTTTAATGATATTCTCCTGGTAAATGACTCTAGTAGGGATTATGTGGTTCTTGTTCTTCTGGATTTAACTTCTGCATTTGACACAGTGGAACACAACATTTTAATATCTCGCTTGTAGCACTCGGTGGGCATTAGTGGTAGTGCACTACAGTGGTATAGGACCTATTTGTCTGGCAGAACTATGAGTGTGAGCCTCGATATCTTTGAATCCCCCCCTGCTCCATTGTCTTGTGGGGTCCTGCAGGGTTCAATTTTAGGGCCTCTCCTTTTTCCCTTATACCTACTTCCTATGGGATCCATCCTCAGGAAGCACGGCATTGCCTTCCATTTTTATACAGATGACACACAAATTTATGTGCCATTGAAAAAGAAAGACTGTCAATCGGTCACACCGCTTCTGTCCTGTCTCGACGACATTAAAGCCTGGATGGCCTTAAATTTTCTATGTTTTAATGAAAAAAAACTGAGGTAATGGTGTTCGGTACCAGTGGCCCTTGTGAGTCTCCCCTTGTTGACTTGGGCCCCCTGGCTCACTATGTTAAGCCGGTGGTTTCCAATCTGGGTTTTAAAATGGACTCTGATTTTAAACTTGACCATCAAATCAGTGCCACGGTGAAGGCTAGTTTCCTTCACCTGTGTCGATTAGCCAAGGTGAAACCCTTTTTAACACAAGAGCACTTTGAGATGGTCATCCATGCTTTTATTACTACCAGACTGGATTATTGCAATTCATTGTACCTTGGAGCCAGCCAGTCTGCCCGAGCATGTCTCCAGTTGGCTCAAAATGCTGCTGCCCGTCTTTTAACCAGCACTCGAAAATATGAGCACATTACACCCGTTTTAGCCACCCTCCATTGGCTCCCTGTGCATTTTAGGGTTGATTGGTTCTTTTATTTGTTTTTAAAGTTTTAAATGGTCTGGCCCCTCCCCACCTCTCTGAGCTGCTCCATCCTCATGCCCCCTCACGAACCCTCAGATCAGCTGATCAGCTGCTTCTGGAGGCTCCAAGGTCTAGGCAGAAGCTCAGAGGAGACAGAGCCTTCTCTGTTGGTGCTCCCAGATTATGGAATAATCTCCCTTTGCACATCAGAGAGGCTCCCTCACTTTTGGTTTTTAAAACTAAAGACCTATTTTTATTCACTGGCTTTTAACACAGCTTGAGACTCTGCTCTTGTTTTATTGTGCTGCTGTTTTAATATGTGTATGTTTTATTTATTGTTTTCTAATGTTTTAATTTATAATTTATTGCTTATTGTACAGCACTTTGTTTCAGCGGCTGCTGTTTTAAAAGCGCTTTATAAATAAAGTTGAGTTGAGTTGAGTTATGGCCAATTTATGACTAGCACAGAGATCCAATCACCCCCCTTCAACTTTCTCCGTCATGCCCATGTGAGCGTTGAAGTCCAAACCATCTCCAGGATTTTGGTTCCAGAACCTTGCTGTGCGTGGAGGTGAGCCCAACTATATCTAGCTGGTATCACTCCATCTCCCGCACCAGCTCAGGTTCCTTCCACGCCAGTGAGGTGACGTTCCACGTCCCCAGTCTAGTCTACGCCACCAGGGAGCCTTGATGCTCCTTCCTACTTCCTGGTGGGTATAGCACCCGACCCCGATTTCCTGCTCTACAGGTGGCTGGCTGACCGAGCCCCATGGGACTCCAAGGCTTGGTCGCCAGACATGCTCTGTCAAGCTCCCCCCCTAGGCCTGGCTCCAGGGAAAGGCCCCGTGTCCCTAACCCAGGTGAGGTAGCAGCTTCACCTTGCTGTGCTTTCATAGGGGTCTTCTGACTTGCTCTTAGTCTGGCCTCTCCCCCAGGAAGAATTTGCCTTGGGAGACCCTACCAGGGGCTAATGCCCCGGACAACATAACTCCCAGGATCACAGAGACACTCAAACCCCTCCACTCCAGTAAGGTGTCAATTCGACAGGGGGGAAAAAATCAATTTATGAACCCTAATGTGTTCTAAACCTTTGACTCATCAAAGTACTACTTTTGGCACATTTAGCAGCTGAACACACTCATTCTTTCCACAATGGCAATCAAGCATTCTTCAGAAAGTTCATCCTACTCTGTAGCAGAAGTTCCCACAAATGTGTGGTACTCGTAAGTTGCTTTGGTTTCACTCTTCTGTCCAGTTAATTCCAAACCAGCTCCATGGGGTATAAGTCTGGAGACTGTGCTGACACTCCCTGTTTTCAAGCTCACTGTCTTGTTCATTTTTCCCCAAGGTAGTTCTGGGATACCTTGGACTTGTGTTTTGGGTCATTATCTTGCTGTAGGATGAACCCCTGACAATTAGAAATGTACCAGAGGGTACTGCATGGCACTCCATGTTTGACAGTTGATATTCCACACTGAGGAATCATCCATTCTCCTATGTGACGATTACAAACATTCTGCTAATGAACCAAAGATTTCAAATTTTGATCCATCAGTCCATAATACCTTCTTCCAGTCTTCAGTAGTCCACTGGTGATGTTTCATGGTCCAGGCAAGCCTCTTTTTCTTATTCTGACATCTAAGCAACGACCTTCTTGCTGCAGCTCCACCTGTCAAACCTGCAGCTCCAAGTCTTCTCTCCACAGTTAAACTGAGACTTCTTACTACGACCACTATGAAGCTGATTGAAGCTGTTGTCCTGTGAGCTCCTATCTCCAAGCTGTAGACTCTCACAAACTTGTCTTCTGGTTCTGTAGTGGTTTTGGGTCTTCCAGATCTCTTCCTGTCAGAGTTTCCTCCAGTTTCTGAGCTTTTTGATGGTGAAGAAACCTGGACTCACTGACACCTGGACTTTCTTTACAGTTTGTCTGTAGGAAAGACCTGCATTTTTAAATGTTCTGATGGTCTGTCTCTCTTCTATTGTTAATTGTCTTTTCCTCTCTATTTTTATAACAACACACTACTTTCTGCAGTACAGTCTTGTTCTAATAATGTTCTGGAGGGTTCCACTTTATGCAGACAGAGGGGATTAGAAGGAATCTAGAAGAGTTGGGACTCCTGTAGGATTTGGTAGCACCAACTTTCAAGGTGTGATCAACCTCCATTGCTGCAGAACAGCTTTAAGTTGTTCATCTATTTCTGGTTCGCTGAAAAAGGCCTTTTTGTGAATAATTCTGAGATGTACATTATTTTTCAGTTTTGGGTAACTTTACCTTTTCTTTTTAACCTCTGGCAGTTCACCGCTTATCTTTGAACCATTTCAGGCTCTTCACTGGACTTGAACTACTTAAATTTCAGTAAAAAAAAGTGGAAAAAGTGGGGCATTCTAAAACCTATGATAAATATAAAATGTTGAAGCACCTGCTGGGGGAAGTGTTTGTAAAAGTCAATGCTCTTTCTCAAGCGTCATTCTTCCACGCTGCTAGCCACAATACATTTTACACACTAACCTCTTTGGGATGCCTCTCTGCTGCTGCATTTGTGTTGTGTTTTGGAACTGATGATCCTGACAAAAGCAAAAGCAAAGAAAAGAAAGTAAAAAATGAATTAACAATCTGAAGGCCACCAAGTTGACTCATTTCGCCCTTTTTCATCAAACTGAGCAGCCGTTACCTCTTTGCCTACTTCATTTACCAACAACCAAAGCCTACAGATCATTATCCAGTCTGATTTAAAAAAAAATCTATAACCTTCAAATACCCCATAAATGATCAATGATGATCAACCTTCAGACTTGAAAAAAGTCCTGTCTAGACACTGCTAATGTCATAACACAGTCTGCAACGGCTTATTTTCCACATAACCTGTACAAGACAGGGAAGTGCGTGAGCGTGGTTTTGTGTGTAACTGGAGCATGTCTGTATGTGTGCGTGCTATACAAATACGTAAATAATAAATGTTCTTACGCTTGTAGATAAAGATCAGAAGTGCTACAAACAGCAGCAGCATCAGCAGCAGCACAGCTACAAAGGAGATCACAGCACAGATGAACTGAAATCCATCTGCAAGATAAACCAAACAAATGATCCATCACAGTCAACACGGCATTATCATCCACACCAGTCTGCGCTGACAAGTTTAAGAACAATCTATAGAAAATGAATGTAATACATACAATACCAGTTTTCCAATCCTAAATCTACTCTTACCAAGATTCTGAGGAGATACAGTTGCAGGGACAGGAGATGTGGACGCTCCTGATGACACTGAAAGCAAACAAATTTATATTCAAGTTTGATAAGAAATTGTTTAAAATCTACTAATAAACTCATGAACCAAAAAGTGCAATGTTTAAAACATTTTTTTTAAAAACTACTCTTTTTCTTAGTTCTCCCTTTGTCCCTCTGACATGCCTGTTAATTAAAAAAACTATGCTTCTGCTTGCATTAACTCTGCCTTGCACAGACTAAAGCACACGTTTAATATAAACACAATATAAGTATAGAAAAATACAGATCAGTCCTACACATAAAACTGAATTGGAGTAAATTCTTTCCAGACGTTTTTGTTGCAGAAGGCTGATATTGTTCTTGCTGGTTCAGTGTCACATGTTCGTAATTCACTGTTTTGTTTGAAATGATGGCCTATGTGCCTTGATAAATAATATAAATACATTCAAAGTAGAGTGATTAAATTTAAAATAAATCCTTTTCTTCTTGTCTTTATTAAAAAGTGTTAATTAAAAATGGTCAGTAATCATCAATATCGGCTAAAATGAAACATTTTTGCAATAATTTGGCCCGCCCCTGTCTCCTAGGCGGTAAATGCTGTATGCTTGTAGTGAGAAAACACTGAATGATTCACGTGGAGTTAGAAAAATTGTTCTAAAATGAAGCTTCAGTGTTGTGTGATTAAGCACGTTATGGAAATATTTAGTAATTTCAAGATGACAGTCTTTGGTGAAGGTAAAAGTAGTTTAAATATTTAAAGTTAAAATCTGTTTTTGACATGGTAGTTCTTCATAGATATCAGGTATGAAAAGTTTACTTGTTTTTGTGTAACAACTTCCTGTCTTACCACACATTGAGTTTCAAGCAACCACATCCTCGTTTCAGGTTAAACCGATTTGCATCTTCAACAGCAGTTTCCAGAAGTTCATTGCTTTCTGTTGCACAACAGAAGCTACTATTTATTTAACCCTCTGAATCCCAGGCAGTTTATGGGTGTTTTCTGCTCCTGTTTCATATTTTTAGTCACTGTGGGCTCATTATTCAGCACAGTATGAAGTGCTGCACCTCTGTGGAAACAACAGAACTGTGGCCGGAAGTAGTGAGAACTGTAAATACAGGCTGGAGTTCGGTCAAAAAGTCTCTGAATCTTTGTCACTTCACTGCTGGTTGCAGCTGAATCACTAATGGCTTCACAAGTGCACAAAGTTGAACACAGTTTTTAGTTTTTGCAGAATCTGGTGGAAAGAGTTAATTAATGGCACATTGTTAAGCCTTTGATGCGCAGTGTGGGCCTTTAGATACACATTTTCCATTGGATATGTGTCACTTTTGACCCATGTTGTGCCTCAAAGGATTAAATGATACATGTAGAGTTGACTTTGAGGCGTTCCAACTACACACGTGGACAAAATTGTTGGTACCCCTCAGTTAAAGAAGGAAAAACCCACAATTCTCACTGAAATCACTTGAAACTCACAAAAGTAACAATAAATAAAAATTTATTGAAAATTAAATAATCAAAAACAGCCATTACTTTTGAATTGTTGATTAACATAATTATTTAGAAAAACAAACTAATGAAACAGGCCTGGACAAAAATGATGGTACCTCTATAAAAGATTGAAAACTATTTGACCAGAGTGACATGATTAACTCAGGTGTGTCATTTAATTGACATCACAGGTGTTTCCAAACTCATAATCAGTCAGTCTGCCTATTTAAAGGGAGACAAGTAGTCACCCTGCTGTTTGGTGAAAAGGTGTGTACCACACTGAACATGGACAACAGAAAGCGAAGGAGAGAATTGTCCCAGGACATCCGAAAAAAAATGATAGACAAACATCTTAAAGGTAAAGGCTATAAGACCATCTCTAAACAGCTTGAAGTTCCTGTGACAACAGTGGCTCATATTATTCAGAAGTTCAAGACCCACGGGACAGTAGCCAACCTCCCTGGACGTGGCCGCAAGAGGAAAATTGATGACAAATTGAAGAGACAGATCGTTGGAATTGTATCCAAAGAGCCCAGAGCAACCTCCAAAGAAATTAAAGGTGAACTCCAAGGCCAAGGTACATCAGTGTCAGATCGCACCATTCGTCGTTGTTTGAGCCAAAGTGGACTTCATGGGAGACGACCAAGGAGGACACCACTGCTGAAAAAAACTCATAAAAAAGCCAGACTGGAATTTGCAAAAATGCATGTTGACAAGCCACAAAGCTTCTGGGAGAATGTCCTTTGGACAGATGAGACCAAACTGGAGCTTTTTGGTAAGGCACATCAACTCTATGTTCACAGACTCAAAAACCAAGCATACGAAGAAAAGAACACTGTCCCTACGGTGAAACATGGAGGAGGCTCAGTAATGTTTTGGGGCTGCTTTGCTGCATCTGGCACAGGGTGTCTTGAAAGTGTGCAAGGTACGATGAAATCTGAAGACTATCAAGGCATTCTGGAGAGAAATGTGCTGCCTAGTGTCAGAAAGCTTGGTCTCAGTCGCAGGTCATGGGTCTTCCAACAGGACAACGATCCAAAACACACAGCCAAAAACACCCAAGAATGGCTGAGAGAAAAGCGTTGGACTATTCTAAAGTGGCCTTCTATGAGCCCAGATCTGAATCCCATTGAACATATGTGGAAGGAGCTGAAACATGCCATTTGGAGAAGACACCCATCAAACCTGAGACAACTGGAGCTGTTTGCTCATGAGGAGTGGGCCAAAATACCTGTTGACAGCTGCAGAACGCTCATTGACAAATACAGAAATCGTTTAATTGCAGTGATTGCCTCAAAAGGTTGTGCAACAAAATATTAAGTTATGGGTACCATCATTTTTGTCCAGCCCTATTTCATTAGTTTGTTTTTTGAAATAATTATGTTAATCAACAATTCAAAAGTGATGGCTGATTTTGATTATTTAATTTTCAATAAATTTTTATTTATTGTTACTTTTGTGAGTTTCAAGTGATTTCAGTGAGAATTGTGGGTTTTTCCTTCTTTAACTGAGGGGTACCAACAATTTTGTCCACGTGTGTATACGTCACATCAGAGATGAATAATTCAACTGGCAAAAAGCTAAAAATCTGATGCTTCTTTCTGAGATGTTTGTACAGTTTCTGGCTCTGATAAATGGTGTAATTTTAGTGAGGTTTTTTTGAAGGACAACATGCCTTTCAGAAGAACAAAGTCAAGATAAAATGTGTGTATAGCTGTTGTTGTTGTTGTTGTTTTTTACAGAATCTAGTACAAATGGTTTACTTCTGAGAAATTGTGAAATAAGTCGACCAAAATCACGTTGATGAAATATTATTGAACCTTAGATTTGGTGATGTTTCCTGGCTGAATGGGCCATCACAGAAAAGTATTTAACACTAGTTCAAAATCCAGTGATTCTCTCAGTTCTTATAGTTCCTCATTCTGATAAACAGTGTAATTAAAAACAAAAAACACACCATGCCTTTCAAACCTCTCAGCAGGTTTTGGGGTTCAGAGGTTCAAAGCAAAAATAAAACAAATATTCATCAGTTTTTCTTGCATGGTTGCCACCTGATAATTGCCTCTGCACAACATGTATCAGGGTCCAATAACATCCACACAGTAAAATGCCATGACTCACCGTTCATGAAGAATTTCTGGACGAACTGCACTTTGTCTTCTGGGTCAAATTTTTGTACTCCACACCAGTAAGTCCCAGTGTCATTTGTTGTTACTTCTGTTATGTTTATGGTGATATTGTTCTCTGCTTTGTCATCGAACATGGAAAACCTTGGGTTCAGATGAGGCTCTTTGGTTGTTGCTACAACCTTACACTCAGATGGATCTTCTCCCTTACAGATGAATTTTGCATAGAACACATCAAAACCAATGTCCTTGTAGCTACACCAGTACGTGAAGTTCTCTCCTGTACTTGGGTGTCGTGTGAAGAATGTAAGAGCTGTAGGAAACAAGATATACATATATATATATATATATATATATATATATATATATACATATATATATATGTGTGTGTATATATATATATATATATATATATATATATATATATACACACATATATACATATATACATATATATATATATATATATATATATATATATACACACACACACACACACACAGAAGAATGTAATATCTGTAGGAAACATATATATATATACATATATACACACACATACATATAGATATAGGTATAGATATATAACAAATAATTTATAAATGATAAAACTTCAGAGGTTGAGGATGTGAACTACTTACTTTTAATCTTCACTTCTATTTTTGTGAGTGACACTTTCTGTACTTTCTCGTTGTGACTTGAATTCACTCCACACCAGTAGAAACCTCCATCCTGTGAGGACACATTCCTGATGGACACATTGAGGCCATGAGCTGTCTCTGAGATTGTGAATCTTCCGCCTGACGTCAGAGAAGAGTTTCCGGATAAAATATCTTCACAGGTGGAATTGATGTCTTTGCAGAAAAACTTTGACTTGTTTTTATTTCCTGAGTGATCACATGTGATGGTGGTTTTAGCTCCACTGTACACATTGTACTTTATGCGTTTTGGACATTTATGATCTGTAAATAAAACAGACAAACAAAACATGCTAATTAAGCAACGTAAAACTGTACTAACACATGGCTGAAATGCATATCATCACACAAGTGGGTGGATAAGTGATGTTAGAGCTGATATACGTACACTAATAGTGAAAATTAAAGTCTCAGTGTCAAAATACAGAATAACCCATCACTGTGCTGAAAGGCCTTTCTTTGCATATGTTTAATCAAAAGAGAATTTTTCAGTGAATATCCACTGGTGTTGATAAGTTTTTACTCTGTTCAACCAGTCAGATTGTTCTGCAGGCGAGAATCACAGTCAATTAGTGCATTTTTAAATAAATAACTTCACTGGGAATCAGTTAAAAACAAAACAAATACTCCATCCATCCATCCATCCTCTATACACCGCTTTATCCTCACTAGGGTCATGGGGGGTGCTGGAGTCTATCCCAGGTGACTCAGGTGAAGGCAGGGGACACCCTGGACAGGTCACCAGTCTGTCACAGGGCTACATATACAGACACACAATCACACTCACATTCACACCTACGGACAATTTAGAGTAACCAATTAACCTCAGCATGTTTTTGGACTGTGGGAGGAAGCCAGAGTACCCGGAGAAAACCCACACATGCACAGGGAGAACATGCAAACTCCATGCAGAAAGATCCCAGGCCGGGATTTGAACCGGGGATCTTCTTGCTCCAAGGCGGCAGTGCTAATCCCTACTCCACTATTTCACTGTTAATAAATCTGTTTTTGGGTTAATTATTTGATTTATAAAATATCAGAAAATGGTTCAAATATCAATTGGTATTTACTAAAGGACAAGTTGACATTTTCAAATGTCTTGTTTTGTCCACAACCTAAAGATGTTTAGTTATTTTGACAAAGGAGGAAAGAAACCCAGAAAGGATTTACATGTAGGAAGTTATCCAAAACATTTGCTGACTTGTTGAACAGCTGGCAGTCAGTTGATTCATCATTGCAGCTCTACTCAGTGAAGAAGAAATGTCAAAATGATTACTAAAAACTATTTGGAAAAATGGAACCACACAAAATGAATAAAGTTATTTTTTTCTTTAAATTTAAGTTAATTTATTTTGTCTTTGCTGCATTGCTCATTTTGCTATAATTATAAATGAAATTAACAGAAAGTAAGCGCCTCTTACCAACTTTAAATTTCAGCTCCACTGTTTCAGACAATGAATTAGACTGCAGGTTACATTGGTGTTTCCATAAGTCTGCATGTTGCTTGATGATCACCGTAAGAGTTGTCTTTGGCTGTTTGTCACGGTGATGAACGGCTGGGGTCATCTGATATTTTCCGCTGGTTTTAGGATATGCGCATGTGAATTTAAACGATCCCTCATTGCATTCCTTTGACCTGACCTCCCAACCTGTACACAGGACAAAGACAAATATTCACATCGTGTCAGTCGTCTCAGACAACTTGTTATGAACAAAACTGCTCTGTCTGTGTCTGCATGTTGCCAAGATGAATCTCTCATAATTAAGAATGGGACTGCACAGAGGCTTGGTCGATAGCACCGTCGCCTTACATTGAAGATCCCGGCCTTCCTGGATCTTCCTGCATGGAGTCTCCATGCTCTCCTGTACATGTGTGGGTTTTCTCCAGGTTCTCCAGCTTCCTCCCACAGTCCAGAAACATGCTGAGGTTAATTGGTGATTCTAAATTGTCTGTAGGTGCGAATGTGAGTGTTTGTCTCTATGTGTAGTCCTGTGATAGACTCTTACCTGTCCTTTCACTCTAAGTAAGCTGGGATAGACTCCACCCCCCATGACCCCAATGAGCATTAAGTGGTGTATAGACAATTGATGGATGGATAATTAAATATACATGATCAGCTCCAATATCACCATTTAAAATGCTCTGCCTGTAGAAAACAGTTCATGTAGATTAAGTCATTTGGTTTCAGCTTGTGTAAATCTGACAGTAGAATGCCTCATTTCACTCTTTTTAAAGTATATTTTCTTCCAACAGCTGTCAGAGCTGCAGCGCTGCAGGAAGTGATGGAGACTAGAAGCTGACCTCTAGTGTCTGTTACAGCCTGTTTGGAGTCAGCATCAGGAAACTGTTGTCAGCAAACACATGTTCAGCGAGTGAAATGCAATTTTCATAACATCTGGCCTGCTGTAGATGCACTGAACTGAGGTGAAGGAGAATTTTAAAGTAGGATGGACGCAGATGTGTACATTAATGGGAATGTTGCACAGAATAAGAGTTAAAGCAGCACTCAGTTTATTTAAATATCAAAATATAATAAAAACTATTTTGCTCCTTAAGGCAATGAAAAATCAGGAAAAATCACAATATTATTTAACATGATTGTAATAATTTTCTAACTGTGCAATCAGTCGGGAAACAATCAGTTCCTCCACAACACTAAAATAATTCTTGTTGTATTGTTATTTTCACAGCTGTCCCTATCTCTAGCAGTCCATGTGGGGTCTTTATGATTCTAATGAACAAATATATTTCAAGAATAAAGCAGCTCTAATAAAATATGAAAGCATTGTGCTTTTTTTACTTGCATTAACTGCATTATCGCTCATACTTCTGCTGTAATATTTATACAAAAAATATTGCTGCTACTGTACTTAAAAATGTCTCTTTGGCCATTGATGCTGTAATATAACAACAGACGGGCAATTTTATAGTTAAAAAAAACCATGACCTGCGTGCAAAGAAATGTAGGCTGTATTCGATTCAGACCATCAGCTTTCATCCATGCATATTCACTTAATACTGGAAAAACTACCTGTGTAACACAACATTTTTGAGGGAATTAGATGCAGAAAATACACCACTGTTCAAAGGTTTGGGGTCACCCAGATCATTTCATGTTTTCCATTAAAACTCCCACTTTTATCCATGTGCTAACATAACTGAACAAGGGTTTTCTAATCATCAATGAGCCTTTCAACAGCATTAGCTAACACAATGTAGCATTAGAACACAGGAGTGATGGTTGCTGGAAATGTTCCTCTGTACCCCTATGGAGATATTCCATTAAAAATCAGCCGTTTCCAGCTAGAATAGTCATTTACCACATTAACTATGTCTACACTGGATTTATCATTCATTTAATGGTATCGTCAATGAAAAAAAATGCTTTTCCTTCAAAAATGAGGATATTTGTAAGTGACCCCAAACTTGTGAATCATAGTGTATATGCATTTGTTTACTTTTTAAAACCTATTTTGGTTTTTAGTTGGTGAACTCGTGCTGCAGGAAGCCTGCGATTGACTCATCTGTTCAAGCAAAATGTTGTTAAAATAGCAGCAGCTGAAACTACACCACAGGATGTACTGAAACAAGTGAATTCCCTAAAGCAGGCTGTAGTAGTATCTGTCAGAGTCTAACTGCAGCAGTCACACAGTAATTGTATTTTACCTGTCATCAGTGAGAGGATGAGAAGGACAAATCTCTTCATTTTCTTGGTCTTGGATGCTGGAATTTGAAATCTATGAGGAGAGTTTTCTTCAGTGGGTAAAGTCAGTTCCTCCTTTCACTGTATGGCTAAGCTCCAGTCTGCACACAAATGTGTTTCCTGAGGTGATATTTTCGATCACCTACAAATCCCCCGCCTTCCTTCCTTCTCCCTTCTGTCTTTCTTACAGTGGCACTCAATGTCGTAGTGGTATCTTATGCTGCAATTTAATATTCCTAATTTGAACTTTATGGTTCTGTTTCAAAGCAATTTAAAAATAAAATGAACAGTTTGTCAACTTTATTTACAGCTTTGTGGAAAAGTGAAGATTTTACATACCAAAGAAATGATGAACTCATAAATTGTAATACACTTTTAGATTACATTTAGGTGAAATTACTTCCATCTCATTCAGCTACTGCAGTCAAATACTGCCTCTCAATGAATTCTAATATCATGACATCTAAGCTGAAAAGACACTAATGCAAAATGAACAGTACAGCTCCATGAGGTAATGAATGTGGTTGTCCCTTTAGCAGAGATAAATACATCTGTAGCATTCAACAGCATTAAAGGACTGCAGAGGAATTGGTAGGTTTATTATTTCTGCAGATAAAATGTATTTCTGCTCACAGAATAATTCATGATGCATTAATTCAGATCAATAAGTCATCCAACCTATTCATTCAGAGTATTCATGCCATATCTTACACTTCTCTGAGATCTCCTCGGCCCCCTGAGCCCCTTATCACAATGGTACAGAGGCAGCAAAGGCAAAAGTCAACCAAAAGCACCAAATTTGCTGAAAGAAATTACTGGTTGAAATAATTACCTCCGCCAGGAGGTTATGTAATAATCAGAGTTTGTTTGTCTGTCTGTCTGTTAACAGCATAACTCAAAAAGTCATGGACCGATTTTCACCAAATTTTTACAGAATGTCCAGAAGAGCAAAAGTAACAATCGATTAGATTTTGGAGGTGATCCGGATAACCGTCTGGATCCAGGATTTTTTTGAAGGACTCTGTACAATTGAGGCCATCTCTCAATTGGTCTGCACTCTCCGAGTGCTTTTCTAGTGAATTTCTTTGACAGTATCAAGTGGAGGTGAAGTGATTGTTGCCCCAACGGATTGTTGGATTAAATATTCAGCATGTCTGGGATCAAATCAAATCAAATCAATTTATAAAGCACTTTTAAAGAACCAGAGATGAACAAGGTGCTGTACAGAAGAGCAAAAACATGATCAAAAGATAATAATAATACAACTGAGATAGAAACAATAGAACGAGAAAAAATATTAGAACTGAAAGCAAAAATACACAATAAAACATAAACAATAAATAGACTAAACAGACCGGACTGTCCATCCCAGATATAATATACATGCACAAAGCCACATGACGTGAAAAGCCAAAGAGGTGGGTTTTAAGAAAGGTTTAAAAATTAGACAGTGAAGGGACCTGTCTGATGAGCAGCAGCAGCTCATTCCAAAGTTTTTGAGCTGCAACAGAAATTGTTCGATCCCCTCTGAGCTTCAGCCTTGTTTTGGACACCCTGAGGGATCATCATCCTTGAAATGTTCTAAATGAGTGCTGATAAAAATAAATAAATGTAAAATGGCTTTGGTTCTGATGTAGCTGTCTCTCTGTCTGTGGTCTTAAACAACGTCCTGCCCTCAGCACCATCTGACTGGTTCCATATCACAGCTAGCAGCAGATGAACATTAAAGTTCTCAGTGATGCAGCTTATAGTCTGGATAGATGGATTTGTTAAAGATTTCTGTATCATTGCCAGATAGCGGCATGGCATCACTGTAACCATGACAACAAGTGAACACTACATCAACTGATTGTGATCCTACTACAAATCCACCACTGAGGACTTATCAGGACTTATCCATCAGAAATGATCCAAGGAACAACTGATTAAATTGTGGGGGTGTTTCTGAGTCCCATCAGTTCCTGCCACCTGCTACATATTTAGGCCACGTGATTCGGTATAAGTACATAACGTACACATGCAGAACAAACGCCTGTGCTCAGTACAAGGTCATTTTGTTTGTAGATACATCTATATTCAATGGACACATTCTATGCTGTCGTCATTTCTGATCATCAACAACTAATAAACAAATGCTGCATTTCTGACAATGCCATATGGAGGAATGATCAGCCTTGGTGGAGTTCTTTGCTCTCTCAGTGCTTTTCTAGTTTATTACTGTACTGACCAGAGGAGGTGTTTACAAGCAGAGAGCATTGTGGGAGTCTGGCGAGTTCAGGACCACTGTGACAGAGACTTGAGGCTCGCTAACTTCAGGACAGTGAAGTGGGTGAGTTTATGCCAATACCTCTTAGTTAATCATTTCTGTGATCAGCCCTCATCAGGAACTAGATATCCCTAGTTTTATTTTTTTCTGCAAATGTACATTTGTTTTAAATATCAGCTACTGGTTTACTTGATTATGAACAATCAGCAAATCTGTTTAAGTTCTATATTTGCGGTGGTTTAGAATTAGCAAAAAAAGCAATAAGACTGTACAGTAAAAATGAATGGACTGGCTTCCTTCACTGCTCTTTGACTGTAGAGTGGAAACAGTCCTTGGAAACTGTGGATGGGTGGTTAACTGTGGAGTAGGAGGGATGCTGGCTGCTGTCCATCACTGTAGAATATACTTCACCAGTAACTTCACCAGGCCGATTCTGAAAGTTGACTGTGGAGTAATCCATGAAGGCAGCGGGGTTTGTGGGAAAGGTGGCAGTGATGTAAACCGTTTTCAGTGAAGTTCCTGGACCTGACTTCAGGGAGGATTCTTGTATCTCCTCATAGACAGCCTTCCAGAATGAAAGCACACAAACAATCGTGTTTATATGATCCAATCGGGAGGATCTTAAAGACAGTTAGACGTCATGTATGAACTGATAAACTGTGGCAGGCCAGCTTACTTATATTACTCTAAACAAACAGAAAGACAAAATATCAGCCTGTCTTTTTGCTCCTCTGTCATTGTGCAACACATTATAGATCAATGAAAAGCATTTATTTAATATTAGCATTAATGTGCAGCTAATACTGTCACACTGAGGCCTGTGGCATCATGCAGGTATGACTAAACTGTATTTGAATACATCTGGAAGCATGGATGCTACATTCACCTCTTTGTTTGGTGCTTCTCCATCTGTGCTGTTATTTGAACACTCAAATCCTGTCACAGAAGAATAAAAATATATAGAGCAAGGTGAAGAGAGTGAAGAAACTGACAGAAAAGTAAAGCAATTGTAGAAATTTCAACCATTCACAACTACATCTGACACAGTTACAGCTGCTTGCCTTCAGTAATTATTGTTTTATGACGTGACATTTGTGTCCCCACACTAAAAACTAAACACATTTCCACACATTTAGATATCTGAGTGTATGAGACTTGATATTTATTCAGCAACAATTCATTTATGTCATTACTGTGTGCTGGCCTCCAAAAAGAAAGTGTGTATTTGAGTATTCGGTAAAAGTTTCACTTACGCTTGTAGACAAAAATCAAAATAACCACCAGAACGAGCACAGCTACACAAACGGTCGCAGCTGTGACTGCAGTTAACCAAGAGCCACCTGTAAGACAAAGTCACAAAGATAAGAATGAATAACAGCCAGCTGTGTGTGTTTAAACTAGGGCTGGGACTTTAACGTTCATTTCAATTAATTACAGAAAAAATAACGTGTTAAAAAAAACTATGTATTTACTCACACCTTACTCAATTCCCTAATTTCTGGCACACCGGTAACACCGATGAACACTCTAGCCCAGTAGGTGGCGCTAAGGAACAAAGTCTGTTTTCCAGCCATGAAGAAGAAGCACAAGAGGCACTGAGTGAATCAGCGCACAAGAAAGTTTGGTGAACAGTGCTGGAAGACGAGACGCATTGAGCTTGTTGGGAGGAAAATTTTCTTTAAAAATGTTCCCGATGTCAGCTTGGATAAAAGCGTGGTTGTTTGTAAATTGTGCAACAAAGAGTTTTCTGATCACCTCAATGCAAAACATGTTGCTGTTAGCACCAGAGCTAACATTAGCTACAGCAGTCCTGGTACCGGCTAACGGAGTAGCTATCCCATAATAGACCACTTTAGAAGACACTGAAAGTCCTTGAGTTTACAAAAAGTTGTAAAATATTGAATATAATCGCTGTAATTACATTTTGAGTTTGCAGTAATCTGTGAATGTAGCAGACAGAGGAAAAATGCAGATAAGTAGAAATAAACATTTTTGTTTAAGTTAATATATGTCTATTCATCCATTCAGTCCTCAACCAACAGTTATTTGAATTGAAAAACTTTGCTTGTGTCAAATATGCTATTTCACAAAAATGCGATGAATTGCAATAAATTAATTGAAAAGCCCCTGAGTAATTAGATGATTTTTTTTAAAGTCACATCCCACCACTTGTTTAACTAGATGAGCCCTCAGTACAGGGCAGAACCACGCCCTCTGCTGGCGAAAACCCTGTCCTCCCTATACAACTGATGCAATATGTATCAATTTGGATCATGTACGTATCTCCCTCCCTACTTGATCTGCTGACCTGTAACTCCACAACTGAGCAGGGGACCTTAGACTGATCTTCAGTGCCAAGTTTGATTATCCTGACTTCAGCGGTTGCAGAGATATCGGACCGGACATAGTCACATACATACATACATACTTACATACATACATACATACATACATACATACATACTTACCCAGCCAGATACCGCACCGAATGTAATAACCCCGCTGACGTTCATCAGGCGTGGTTAAAAATACAAACTCCGTCCAGAACTGTCTCTATTATTGAACTGTCACACCCCTCCTGTGCCAGTGCGCTGACTCAGCTAATTAGGAGCAAGCTGGGGAGAAGTACAGCTGAGCACGATGAACAATCAGAACAATCAGCTCAGTATAAAGCCTGGCGCTTGCCTCATTTCCCTGCTGCGTCATTGCCACATAACTCCTGTATCCTGTTCATGCCTGTTACACGCCGTACCCCGCCGTGAGCACACAGCTCTCTGGATTATTGGATCACCTCGACTGCCACCTCTCTACATGCTGCACCCCGTCACATGCACGCCGTCATCTGGACTCTGTTCACTGTGAGTTACCTCCTCGGCTCCGTCCTCACTCTTCACCCCGGAATCCCTCGTACACTCCACACCCTGCACGCTACACACTGCTCTCTGCCGTGAGCGCCCCGCTCACTGGATTTATGGATTCTTCGTCTGATCGTCCCCCCACCTCTGCTCAGAAACCTCCGGCATCAGTTCCCAGTCAGTCTGCCCCGTCATCCGCACCACATCCTCGCCTCTAGATCATCTGCTCTGCCTTCGCCCAGTCTCCTGACCCCCCTGGACATTCGTGAGTTCCTCTCCCCATTTTTAGTTTAGTTATCCCTCCATCACGGTCCTGTACCATCGCCCTTGGTTTAGTTTAGTTTCGTTTTTCCCTTCCTGTTAATTCCCCTGTGCCTCCCTTATGGAGTGCTTCCTTGCTTAATATTTTGTTTAATAAATCTTTATTTATTCATCCTGCCTGTCTGTCGCCTGCTGCATGGGTTCACACCACCCGTTTCAGGACATGATCCAGTTTGCATGTAATTGTAATCAATGTTGTAGGAGAGAGGAATAAGGTTGTGGAAGAGACCATAAAGTGAGTATAAAACACTCAAAATATATTTTTGAACTCGAGGCTAAATGCTGTGGTTTATTTTCGTATGACAGTGAAGAAACATTTTCATTTATATCCCGCTCCGTAAGGCTGGATGGGATCTGTAGTGACTTTGCGCATCCGCGCCACGGAGTGATCAGACACTGGGACTGCTTCGGGGTTACTGGACTGACAGCCTGTGCTTTGGGACAGGGAGGAGCTCACAGCTGCACCTGCTGCTCGTTGAGGACAGTAACTGCACAATGATCCGAGTTTTCCTGTCAGAGTCTCCAAAACGGCAGAAAAAGTCGCTAGATTAGTCGCCAGTCGCTTTTGACAAAAAAAGTCGCTAGGATGCTTTGGAAGTCGCTAGATTTAGCGAGACAGTCGCTAAGTAACAGGCTATGTACCACAGGCTTTTAAGGTTGCTGTCATCAAACCTTTGCTTAAAAAGCCCACTTTAGATCCAGATGTGTTAGCTAACTATAGACCAATATCCAACCTACCATTTCTCTCTAAAATTCTGGAAAGAACAGTTGCAAATCAATTATGAGAACACTTACAAAGGAATAATTTGTTTGAAGTGTTTCAGTCAGGCTTCAGAGTGCATCATAGCACAGAAACAGCTCTGGTGAAAGTTACTAATGACCTTCTCATAGCATCAGATAATGGACTAGTCTCTATACTTGTTTTGTTAGATCTTAGTGCAGCGTTTGACACAATCGACCACAAAATTTTATTACAGCGTCTAGAACATTCAATTGGCATTAAAGGGACAGCACTGGACTGGTTTAAATCCTACTTATCAGATAGGTTCCAGTTTGTGCATGTCAACAATAACTCTTCTGAGCATACTAAAGTTAATCATGGAGTTCCTCAGGGTTCTGTCTTAGGACCGATACTTTTCACATTATACATGCTTCCTTTAGGCAATATTATTAGGAAGCACTGTATTAACTTCCATTGTTATGTAGATGACACACAATTGTATTTATCTATGAAGCCAGATGAAACTGATCAGTTAGCTAGAATGCAAGGTTGTCTTAAGGACATTAAAACCTGGATGACTTTTAACTTCCTACTGCTAAATTCAGACAAAACTGAAGTCATTAGAAACTCACTTTCAAAGCAAATAGTTACTCTGGATGGCATCACGTTGGCCTCCAGTACTACTGTGAGGAATCTTGGAGTTATTTTTGACCAGGACATGTCCTTTAACTCACACATAAAGCAAGTCTGTAGGACTTCCTTTTTTCACCTGCGTAATATTGTAAAAATCAGGAACATTCTGTCTCAGAGTGCTGCAGAAAAATTTGTTCATGCTTTTGTTACTTCCAGGCTTGACTATTGCAATTCCTTATTATCGGGTTGTCCAAATAGCTCTTAAACATCTACAGTTGATCCAAAACACTGCTGCGAGAGTACTGACAGGAGTTAGCAAAAGAGATCATATTTCCCCTATACTTGCTTCTCTTCACTGGCTTCCTGTTAAATCCAGAATAGAATTTAAAATCCTTCTTCTGACATATAAAGCTCTTAATAACCAATCTCTATCATATCTTAAAGATCTGATAGTACCTTATTATCCTAGTAGAACTCTTCGCTCTCAAGCTGCAGGCTTACTTGTTGTTCCTAGAATTTCTAAAAGTAGAATGGAAGGCAGAGCCTTCAGTTATCAGCTCCTCTCCTGTGGAACCTGCTCCCAGTTTGGGTTCGGGAGGCAGATACCCTCTCTATTTTTAAGACCAGGCATAAAACGTTCCTTTTTGACAAATCTTATAGTTAAGGCTGACTGGGTGACCCACAGGGGTTCGGCTTGTGTCTTCATTTGCACAGCTGACTCCCTCTTGGACGTCCCTTCGTTCTGCCCCTAGTCATGCTGATATAGGCCTATAGGCTGCTGGGGGACTTTTCTTGACGCACTGAGCCCTTCTCTATCTACCTTTACATTTAATATGTATACCGTTATTGCAGTACATTCACTCTGTTTCCCCCTGTGCTATTTCTCCGAGTGTCCCTGGTCCCAGAGCTGGATGCTTCAGATCTGCGGATCTTCAGATCTTATTTTTAGTCATGCCTTAACGACGGATGTGAACTACTCACTTTTAACGTCCAGCTGTACTTTTGTGAGTGAAACTCTGCAAGTTCTGTCAGCTGACTCAATTCCACCCCAGTAGGAACCAGCATCCTGTAAGTACACATTCCTGATGGACACGTTGAAGCCACCAGCCGTGGGTGTGAGGGTGAATCTCCCATTTGGGTTTTCAGAAGATTCGCTTGATAGACTATCCTCAGAGATACAGCTGATGTCTTTGGGCTTCTGTCTTTCAGAGTCACATGTGATGGTGATTTTAGCTGCTTTGGGCACAGTGTAAATAACCAGTCCTGGGTATTTCTCTATATCTGTAAAGAAAACCAAAAAATTAACAGTTTGAGTGCTTTACATTGTATTAATATGTGCATTGTGTCCTTCACCACAAACCAGTGTCTATTTGTCTTTTGGATAGGGAAAGTCAGTATAAACTCTGGGATTTAAGGAAACCTGGGACTCTAGCAGAAATGTCTTTGGATGTCTGACATGTGGATGAACAAAACCAACAACAGTAACAACAACAGCTAAAACAGCAATAGCCACAATGATACCAGCAATAACAGTGACAATAACAATCATAACAACAATAAAAACAACAGTACCAGTAATAACAATAACCACAAAAACAACAAGATTCAGAAATCATGGCAAGATAGAATCTGGCCATTTAATGTAGATCTACTCACCAACAAAATAAATAAATAATGACTTTGCACTGAGCACAGACATGTGTTTTGCATATGTACGTTATGTAAGGATGCCAAATTGTGTGGTTACAGTGATGCCATGCCGCTATCTGGCAATGATACAGAAATCTTTAACAAATCTGTGGATCCAGACTATAAGCTGCATCACTGACAAAATCTAATGAGGTGGTCCTTGTGTCATTTCTGACCTTCCCTAGAAACTTCATCCAAATCGGTCAATCTGTTTTTGAGTAATGTTAACGGAAAGACAGACAGACGGACGGACGGACGGACAGATAAACAGACAGATTTGCAGAAGTACAAACATACGCCGATTGTCACAGAATTCTGCTGCGTTCCTCCACTAAAAACAACTATAATATTAACAATAATAGTGATGATAATTCTGAGAAAAGATTTCTTACCATCATCAATCTCTATTTCCTTTCTATGTTTACCGTTGGATGGTAAGAGAAACGTACAGCTGTAGTCCCCATCGTCAGAACGTTTAATAAGTTTGACGGCCACCCTCAGGCCTTTATTTAGACGGTCAAGGCAGTGTGAAAATCTGTCGATATTTAACCATGCATCGGTTTTACAGGTTTGTCTTTTTGTTTGAATTGATGTTTTGACCCTCTGATCATTTTTATTTTCTTGAGGATATTTGCAGGTGAATTGAATCCATCCTTGTGCACATACTTTCTCCTCAGCTGAGGCTTTAATACCTGTAGATGGAAGAGAAATATTTTTAGGGGAGTTACATAACAACCAACATATGTATATGTATATATATATATATATATATATATATATATATATATATATATATATATATATATATGTGTGTGTGTGTGTATACGTGTCTCTCTCTCTATATATATATATGTATACACATGTAGTAAGTTTCTACATTGTAGATCAATACTGACAACAAAAGAATACAAAATAAAAATAATAGAATAACAGAATAAAAAAGTATCAATCTTCAGTATCAATCTATCATGTAGAAAATGATACAAATAAATATAAAGCATTGCATGTCACGCAACAGAGTAGAACCCAAGCAGCAGGCACAGATGGGAGGGTGAATTAATAAAGATTTAACTGAATTAACCAAGGAGACAGCAGAAAACTCTTAATAAATGAAGCAGGTGGGGAAAAGCAGAAGGTAGAACTAAACTCAGCACAGCCGCTCGTAATTGCGCTGATGAGCCGGCTCGTTGGCACAAGCGGGGCGTGACATTGCACAATGACGTAAAAGCAAAAGCCACTTTTTATATAGTTTGTAATATGAGGAATAAAATGTTAGTGATGTGTTTACCTGTCATCACTGAGAAGATGAGAAGCAGACAGCTCTTCATGTTGTTGGTTTGGATGCTGGTTTAGTCTCACTGGTTTCCTCCTGTTGGATCGTCTTTCCAGTCTGTTTGTCTCCAGAATTCGTTTCCTTAATTTTTGAATATCAGCAAAACAGATTCCACCCTCTTCTGTTCACCCTTCCTTCACCTTCTTTCTCTTGAACATAACTCCTTCCTCACTATACCTTGGTTATGTTCATGGCAGAAAAGAGGAAATAAGTTGCGTGTGATTGAAGGGGAAAAACAGTTTGAATAATAGGAACTCTCTGACACAATATGGAGAATTTCAGCATGCTGCATGTGTCTCCAATCACCTTACTTCACTCTGTACTATTTATGAATCATGCTATTTTTTTCTTTATGTGCATTTTATTTTCTCTCTGATTTGTCTCTAATCTCTGCTCAGTGTAGGGACAGCCCAATCATCCCTAGATGTTCGTCACATTCTGTTGGTCGCAGTTCCTCATTGCACTGAGGAAGGCAGGCTTGTTGGCTTTCTACAGGAAAATGCTTTCCTTTGAATTTTTGAGTGAGACATGGTGCTTAAAGTGATTTTGATAAAATACCACAGTTTTAACTCATTTTTAGTTCCTTTTAACTGTATGTCATACATGACACATTAAAAATCAAACAATTCCTTCCGTTTTGACAGTTTCTGGTTCTTAGAGGAGACATAATTTTGGCATTTCATTAAAAAGAAGACATGTTTTTTAAACCTGATGGCAAGTTTCAGCATAATATAACAATAATATAATATAAAGCCATCAACCAGATCGAGAAGAATCACAGCGTCTTCTTCTAAATCTGTTTCTCAAATAGGATTAAAACTGAGATTTACGCAGCTTTAGAAGCAGTGACTGTTGTTTATTTTGAACCAAAAGCAGTTAAAGCCGTGCTAAATGCGTTTTTCCTGCATGTAAACGCACCGTTTCTGAAAATCGCCTGCTTGGTGGGAGGTCACTAGTGGGCCACTAGGTGGTCACATGACACCGCAAACTTTCTCTTTTATTTTGAAAAAAGGTCAGTTAAAAGTATTTCTGAAAGCATCTGAGACAAGAAATAAGCTGTGCAATAAGCTGTGCAGCAGCTGAATCTGTCCTGGTTGGAGTTCACCAACAGCTAGTTTAGACGTTTGACCAAAGTTTCGCGATGCGTCAGACCTCCGCACGCCAAATTTGCATCAAATTTGCATGAAATAGAATGCCACGTGTTGAGTAGATATGTTTTTCCCACATGTAAATGCGCTGATTCTGAAAACTGCCCCCTTGGAGAGCGTGTACTTGAGGCCAGTAGCTGCCGACCTTCTTCTCCAGCTATCCTGCTCCTGACTGGACAAACGCATCGACTCGGGTGCTGTCTGCTCCTTTATGTCAAGCAAGACCAGCATGGCGGCTCAGTTGGAAACGTTCTCTTTTATTTTGAAAACGGTTCAGTAGTTCTGAAAGCATTTGAGGCATGAAGTAATCTGTGCAGTAGCTGAATCTGTCCTTGTTTAGTTCAGCGACGGCTAGTCTAGATGGCTGACAAAAGTTTTGCGATGCGTCAGACCTCTAGCCTAGCCGCGCTAGACCCAGGTCTGAAGACGCAAGGGTCTAGGAACTCTCGACAGGGAGGGAGGCGGGCTAAAAGGTTGTCTTTCAAATCATTCTGCAGCAACTGGGTAGGTATACAACCAATCAGCACAACGAATGGACTGACGTAGTTCCTAGAGCACCGGAAATCCGAGGATGCGGGAGTTCGGTGAAGCCTTATTTATACAGTCAATGGGTGAAGCTCAAGTATATTACAGACATGTTAATGTCTGCCAGACGACCCTGGCAGAGAATTAAATTCGTTGCCGTGGGTTGTCTAGTGCGGCTAGGCTAATCTTCTTGTCTATCCTTGTTTCTGTGGTTGTTTCCGGTTGTTTCTGTCAGAATCGACCCGCCTCTGTCGTCACTTAGTTACGCCTGCCTTCTGACTCTACACTTCATGGTGATTCGTCGGCCAGTTTTAGGAGCATCCAACCTCGAGGCTTACCGAGGGTAACTAGACCCACCCTGGCAGTGAATTAAATTCGCTGCCGTGGGTTGTCTAGCGCGGCTGGGCTATCAGACCTCTGCATGCTGCATCGAATTTGCATAAAGTAGAAGTTGAGTCTAATTTATGCAAATGAGCTGCGGCCCTCTGATGTGTGTGTTATAAAAAATTAAAGCAGTAATTAACTATATAACTACAGTAATTAAATAATATAATAACAATACTACAATAATATGGTAATTCAGGTATATTACTAATAATACTACAATAATAAAGCAATTAAATAATTACTATAATAAATAATTACTATAGTGTGAAAATAAGAAAAGCATGCTAGCAGGGCTAAGTGACTGAAGGAGCATCCTGTAGTATCTGAGCACCAGAAAGTCCTCACACTGACCTCCAAATACACCATCAGATCACTCTGATTGTGTTGAAACCCACAATTTAAAGCCATCTTTCACAACTAATAACACAGATCGTTTTTCCTGACAATGCTCTCTGGGTATCTTGGCTGTGTGGACTGGGAGGAACACCTCCTTATTTCGCACAGCACTAATGGATTTTGGCCGATGCTGTGGGTTGGGAGCCGATAACGTACATCATCTGCTCCAAGTGAAACATGGAACAATGGCTGAGTGTATGTTTATGGTTTGTGAGTGTATCTGGTGGGACTGCCAGCTCATCTGGAAAGAAAACACAGATAAGATAGAGATTTTATATGACTTGGGGTCTTTAGACCAAATCAAACACACACACATGCTGGGCCTATTGGTGTTTAGAAAGACTGGCTGTGATTTATTGGTCATTTACAACCTGCTGGTGAGAAGAACAAGGCTGATGGAGTAAACGCTGAGGTCTCCTTACGGACTGTAAAGGAACAACCAGCTCTTTGTTTGAGTGGATTTATTTTGTCTGTTTGTACTTCATTTTGTTGATTTCTTAGACTTTTTTCATGAATTTTGAACTTTTTTCCTATATTCATTTGGCAGCAGCATGTCCTTGCCAGTTGTGGTTAAAAAGTAAGTCCAAATGTAAATATATCAAGAAGCATCAAAGACTGAAGCACCTGTAGATGTGTTCTTACACAGCGTATCCTTAAATATACTGAGTGTAAATCCAGATATACTGAGTCTCAATCACACCAGCCTATTTTTCCTGTGAAAAGCAGTTCCCTCCAGCTTTGTGAGCAAAGAAAAACAGCCCTGTGACACTCAGTATATAAATAATGACTTCTAAATAGTTTTATTGGCTAAAGAGGTAGGAACATTTTCTGAACCTATTAAGGAACACTTAAACCATCAGGTTTTATGAAACATTTGAAATCATTCATTTTGGAGACAGCACTGTTTATAATGGACAGTGATGATTTTCTCAAAGTCCTTTAGGGACATAAGGTCCATGTGCAAAGGTTTCATGCACTAAAAGTGAGAAGAAAATATACTATGAAAACTTTTATTATCATTAAACATTATATAAAAATGCAGTAAATACAATTAACTAATTTTAATCTGAAGTGTCTTTTGCTTTTGGAAAAACGTGAAGCACAGGTAACATTTTAATTATTCCATTTTGATAACTAGCAATAAGGTTATCAGACTGAATATATAAAAGCAGAGAGAGCGGGAGAAGCTTAGCAAGTTCTACGTGTCGCGTGAAAGGCTCTGACTATTTCCTGAAGGCAGTCCACAGTACATAAAAAATGTGTTTAATTATTTTTCCCAGCATTAATTGTGATGGATAGAGCAAAGGAACACAAAGATGATTTTATAATGAGAGAGGTATTTGTGTTATGTTTCATCAGGATCTGTGACAGGTTTACACTACTGTACAGTGTGTAGTGAGGTGTGATTGATGAGGGTTAATGTTTCCGTGGGGTAAAGGAGCTGTAGTGTGTTTACTCCGGGATTTAAAAGCCTGTCAGAAACCACAGGCTGCAGGTTGAACTCCGGCAAATTCCCCTCTGTAGCTGTCAAACACACGTTCACTTCGCCTACAGCTCTAAACCCAGTCACTGATTGGCTGGTAACGAGGCCAGATGCTCTGAAACTGAAAACTGCATTATCCTACAACTTCACCCTCATTAAAAATATGTTTCTTTTCTGACATGCTGCTAAAGGAGGCAGATGAACGTGCTTTATGAGCTTCCTTTCAATCACGTTTCTGTGTAGTTAAATCAATGAGTGACCTCATTAAATTTCATAGCTGCTGCTATCAGACTTTGAATAACTTAGATGATAGAGTTAGAACGAAGTAGATAATACGGTATAAACATGATCATCACTAATGGTGGGAAATCCTCCTTTATTTACGCTCTGCTTTTGAAATCTCTGAAAAGCTTAAGCCTTTCTGAAGATGCGACTGCAGTAAATTCCTGTTTTAATGTATTGAGATTCTTTTACTCCCTCCCTGAAAGCATTCCTCGCTCCTTTTACTTCCCTCAGACAGAGTCACTTGACAGGGAGATGCATTCACTTGCTGCTTCTTCTTCTTCTTCTTTTCCTTTCGGCTTTTTCCTTCAGGGGTCACCACAGCGAATCAATTACCTCCATCTAACCCTGTCTGCTGCATCCTCTTCTCTCACACCAACTACCTTCATGTCCTCTTTAACCACATCCATAAACCTCCTCTTTGGTCTTCCTCTAGGCCTCCTGCCTGGCAGTGGGAAACTCTGCATCCTTCTACCAATATATTCACTCTCTCCTCTGGACATGTCTGAACCATCTCAGTCTGGCCTCTCTGACTTTATCTCCAAAGCCTCTAACATGTGCTGTCCCTCTGATGTACTCATTCCTGATCCTATCCATCCTGGTCACTCCCAAAGAGAACCTCAGCATCTTCAGTTCTGCTACCTCCAGCTCTGCCTCCTGTCTTTTCCTCAGGGACACTGTCTCCAGACCAAACAACATGGCTGGTCTCACCACAGTTTTGTAAACCTTTCCTTTCATTTTACCTGAAACTCTTCTATCATACATCACACCTGACACTTTTCTCCAGCCGTTCAGCCTGCCTGTACACGCTTCTTCACCTCTTTTCCACACTCTCCATTGCTCTGGACTGTTGACCCTAAGTACTTAAAATCCTCCACCTTCTTGATCTCTTCTCCCTGTAACCTCACTCTTCCACTTGGGTCCCTCTCATTCACACACAGATACTCCGTCTTGCTGCGGCTAACCTTCATTCCTCTCCTTTCCAGGGCAAACCTCCACGCCTCGAGCTTCTCCTCCACCTGTTCCCTGCTCTCACTACAGATCACAATGTCATCTGCAAACATCATAGTCCATGGAGACTCCTGTCTAACCTCGTCTGTCATCCTGTCCATCACCATAGTAAACAAGAAGGGGCTCAGAGCTGATCCCTGATGTAGTCCCACCTCCACCTTGAACTCCTCTGTCACTCCTACAGCACACCTCACCACTGTCTTACAGTCCTCATACATGTCCTGCACCACTCTAACATACTTCTCTGCCACTCCAGACTTCCTCATACAAAACCACAGTTCCTCTCTGGGCACCCTGTCAGAAGCTTTCTCCAGATCTACAAAGACACAATGCAGCTCCTTCTGACCTTCTCTGTACTTCTCTATCAACATCCTCAAAGCAAATATTGCATCTGTTGTACTCTTTCTTGGCATGAAACCATACTGCTGCTCACAGATGTTCACCTCTGCCCTTAGTCTAGCTTTAACTACTCTTTCCCATAGCTTCATCGTGTGACTCATCAGTTTTATTCCTCTGTAGTTGCCACAACTCTGCACATCTCCCTTGTTCTTAAAGATGGGCACCAGCACACTTCTCCTCCATTCCTCGGGCATCTTCTCACTATTTAAGATCCTGTTAAACAACCCAGTCAGAAACTCTCCTGCTACCTCTCCGAGACACTTCCATACCTCCACAGGTATATCATCAGGACCAAGTGCCTTTCCACTCTTCATCCTCTTCAATGCCCTCCTCACTTCATCCTTACTAATCTTTGCTACGTCCTGGTCCACAACAGTCACCTCTTCTACTCTTTGTTCTCTCTCATTTTCCTCATTCATCAACTCTTCAAAGTACTCTTTCCATCTTCCCATCACACTATTTGCACCTGTCAACACACTTCCATCCTTATCCTTTATCATCCTAACCTGCTGCACGTCCTTCCCATCTCTGTCTCTCTGCCTTGCCAACCTGTACAGATCAGTCTCTCCCTCCTTACTGTCCAACCTTGCATACAAGTCATCGTAAGCCCCTTGTTTGGCCTTTGCCACCTCTACTTTCACCTTACACTGCATCTCCCTGTACTCCTGTCTACTCTCTTCAGTCCTCTCAGTGTCCCACTTCTTCTTAGCTAACCTCTTTCTCTGGATCCACTCCTGCACCTCCTCATTCCATCACCAATGCTCCTTATCTCCTTTCCTACCAGATGACACACCAAGTACTCTCCGACCTGTCTCCCTGATCACATTTGCTGTAGTTGTCCAGTCATCTGGAAGCACCTCCTGACCATCCAAAGCCTGTCTCAACTCTTTCCTGAAAGTCAAACAACACTCTTCCTTTTTCAGCTTCCACCATTTGGTCCTCTGCTCTGCCTTTGCCCGCTTCATCTTCTTCACCACCAGGGTCATCCTACACACCACCATCCCATGCTGTCTGGCTACACTCTCACCTACCACTACTTTGCAGTCACTGATCTCCTTCAGATTACACCGTCTACACAAGATGTAGTCTCCCTGTGTGCTCCTATCTCCACTCTTATAGGTCACCCTATGTTCCTGCCTCTTCTGGAAGAAAGTATTCACTACAGCCATTTCCATCCTTTTTGCAAAGTCAACCACCATCTGTCCTTCTGCGTTCCTCTCCTGGATACCAAACCTGCCCATGACCTCCTCATCATCTCTGTTTCCTGCACCAACATGTCCATTGAAGTCTGCACCAATGACAACTCTGTCACTTCTAGGAATGCTCTGCATCACTTCATCAAGGTCCAACCAGAATTTCTCCTTCTCCAGCTCACATCCTATCTGTGGAGCATACCCACTAACAACAGTGAACATCACACCTTCGATTTCTGGCTTCAGGCTCATCACTTGATCTGACACGCTTTTTACCTCCAGGACGTTCGTAACAAACTCCTCCTTCAAGATAACTCCTACTCCATTTCTCTTCCTATCTACACCATGATAGAACAACTTGAACCCTGCTCCTAAACTTCTTTCTTTTTATTTATTTGATCCATGGGACATTGCACAACTAAACATTAACCCCGAAAGGAGAGATGCATTATGCCAGGTACTTCTAGCTTTACTACCTTTCCACCTGGTCTCCTGGACACACAGTATGTCCACCTTCCTCCTCTGCATCATGTCAACCAGCTCTCTACCTTTTCCTGTCATAGTTCCAACATTCAAAGTCCCTAAAGCAGTTTAAATGAGTTTTTAACCCAAAATCTATTTTACACAAAGAAACAACCTGACATGCATCACACACTTTGTGAATGTCTTGGTTGCATCTTCAGAAGGCAGAAACATTGCATTTAATCAGTGGACACAATTCATTTTTAATTTCACGTATTGTAACTGTTTTCTTTGCTAAAGTAGAGGTTTATAATCTCTATTTTTGCTGCTAAAGGTACTATATAAGTGTAAACACTATTTTTAGCAAGAGATAGTACTTGTATATCCTAAGAAAGTACCAGAAACGTGCAGAAAGTATCCTTAAATGTATTTTTTCATTTCCAGTCTTCTCACATCTATTGAATCGTTGCCCCCACCCATAAGGCGCATAACTGATGACAATAATTAGAATTAAATAAAATAATACAATGATAGAGACAATGTTTCACTTTTTGTAATGTTGGGGTCACTTTAGGAAAAGTCATCGAATGTCAAGTTGAGAAAAGGTCATTTAGGGGGTTTCTATGCTATTAAACATAAAGGCTGGGTCGTTTTTGATCTGAGGACAACATGAGGGCTAAAGCACCCCAGTTCATCTTTGAGATGCTTCAAATAAAATGATAAATCATGTCTTTAATCTTTTTAAAATCTTGCTATCAAAGTTCAACAAATATGATTAAATGACCATAAATCAATCCTTCAGGTAAACACACACAAACACTGGAGCTCCTCTTGATTGATAAAAATGAGTTACATCCTCTCAAGCCCATCTGATACTTTTAAACTTGTCAGCCTCTAAATTACTGACAGAAAATTATATTTATGCACAGTTTGGCAAAAATTCTTTCATGATTAGATAACTGTTAGAATGCGGGGTTTTGTGAACCCAAAAGCAGGCACTCGGAGGCAGGCGGATACTAGAACAAGATTTAATAAACAACAACTCAAAGCTAACCAAAAACTCTGTACAGGAGGTACTCAAAATAAAACAGCACAGGGCTCCGAACCCAACAAGAGCAATAAACAGAAACAGGCCACGACCAGGGCTAGAACTAAACAAAAACAGAATGAGTCACAACATAAAAGTCCAGGGATCGGGACCCGAGGCGGGGACAGAGTTCCAGAGTGGGGTCGGATGGGACGGAGCAGACAGGGGAAATCCAGAGCGGGGGGAAGACCGGAGCAGATGGGGAAATCTAGAGCAGGGGTGAAGACCGGAGCAGAGTGGCTGGTGGAGCGTCAGCAGTTGCCGAGACAGAGGCAGAAGCAGAAGCAGAAGCAGAAGCAGAAGCAGAAGCAGAAGCAGAAGCACCCGTGACAGCAGCAACCCAGACAGATGAACGTCAGGTAATGGCCCAGGCTGAGTGATCGGGTGAGCCAGGTTTTATCAGCCGCTGATTGCAGATTAGGAGCAGCCGCTCCCAATCAGCTGAAGCTGACAGCTGGCCAGGAGCGCAGCACAGAGGAGGAAGGGGCCATGACAATAACACAAAATTATATTATCCAATCCCAGTAAAAGTGCTGCATATATTTGTTCATGACACAGAACAAACAGACAGTATGCAAATATGTGGTTGTAGGAGGCAAAACGATACAAAATGAAAGATGACGTGTCCATAGAGAAGTTAAATATCTCAAGCAGATTATCTATTCATCCTGTTATCCCTCCATCCATCCACTCAGCTTGTAAACCTAAAACTTGTCAGGTTACATTCCATCATATGTTGTTGCAGAGTGTGAGGAGGCTCATGGCCTCATCCTTTACAGCATCATCAGGTTCACGTCCTGGATGTGGAGTGTGTCTCAGTGATGGTGTTTACATGCAGCATTTTCAGCATTGAACAGACTGCAGTGGCGTCCCTGCTGAAGTGTTACTGAAAAAAACACACTATGCCATTCTGATAGCCTCATATCTGACCTTTTAATAGACTCAAAAGACAAGATCAGTAAAGGTTAACACTGAAAATAGAATTTTAAACTTCCTGTTTTAAATGCTGAACCAACAGAATATTTACACATACAGCAGGTATAGACAAGTCGCCTGCATACATTTAAATCTTGCATCGCAACAATGGTTCAAATACACAGTGAGATATAGAGCTTGTTTTGTCATTAAAATGGTTGTTGAAGCTTTTGTTGTGTGTGATGAAAGAGTTTGTTTTATTCACTCAGTGTGGTCTCTTGATGCTTGCTAGCATTTAGCACAGTGAATGCTGAATGTGGTCAAACTGCCTTGTTGCAGGTTATTTTTGGTCCAGGTTGTCTGGAACAGCAGACAGTCTATGGCAGGGATGCCTTTACACCGTGTGCCATGTTTGTGAATTCCCCTAACGACCAAAGCCGTCTGGACCGACTGTTTTGTGCAACTCTGACACTTTGGCTTCACTACATCCAGTTGTGTCATGCCAGTTGGTGCTGCTGAATTTCAACGGAGTAGAAACTACGTCCCCAGTGCCAGTTAGATCCTGGAGTTGGATTTAATTTGCATTTAGTTAAAATGTTCACGCAATACTGATGTCTTTACTGGCACTACAAACATTTTGAAATCATGGTGATCTGTAGCTGCTACTTAATGTGCTATTTAGCTTGAGATGCTACAGGCTGTAGTTGTCATGATCTGTGATTTGTTGATTTTTTAATGTTATATTGTGAAAAGAAGCATGTTCTTGCATGTCTCCAGCTGTTTTACTTCATAATTTTGTCTGTTTTCTCTCCTCTTTTGATTCCTCTCGTGGTTGTACATGGATCTTGGGGCCCAGTCAGCTCTCCTGTATCATCCCATGTCATCAGTCAGTCCATCTTATCTGCTTTACTTGTTTCCACCTTCTTCTTCTTCTTCTTCTTCTTCTTCTTCAGGCTTTTCCCTACCGGGGTCATCACAGAAAATCATCTGCTTCCATCTAACCTTATCCTCTGCATCTTCTTCTCTCACACCAACAACTTCATGTCCTCTTTCTCTGTATCCATAAACCTCCTCTTTGGTTTTCCTCTAGGCCTCCTGCCTGGCAGTTCAAAACTCAGCATCCTTCTACCACTATAATTCACTATCCCTCCTCTGTCCTAACCATATCAGTCTGTCCTCTCTGGTTTCATCTCCGAAACATCTAACATGTGCAGTTCCTCTGATGTCCTCATTCCTGATCCTATCCATCCTGGTCACTCCCAAAGAGAACCTCAGCATTCTAGTCTCTGCTCCCTCCAGCTTTGCCTCCTGTCTTTTCCTCAGGGACACTGTCTTTAAACCAGACCACATCTCTGGTCTCACAGTTCTAGTTCATACTACAGTTCCTCTCTTCATTGTATGTCTCGTCAACTTTATTCCTCTGTAGTTCCTGAACACCCAACCTGCCCATCACTTCCTCATCACCAACATGTCCACTGTACTCTGCCCCAATCATCACTCTCTCTCTTTTGTGAATTCTCTGCATCACTTCATCAAACTCCCTCCAGAATGTCTCCTTTTCTTCCAGCTCACATCCTACCTGTGAGACATAACCACTAACAACATTGAACATCACACCTCCAATGTCTAGTTTCAGACTCGTCACTCCAATCTGACACTCTTCTTGCCTAACATTCCTAACAAACTCCTCCTTCAAGGTAACTCCTGCTCCATTCCTCTTCCTATCCATGCCACGATAAAACAGCTTGAACCTGGCTCCTGAACATTTAGTCTTGCTACCTTTCCACCTGGTCTCCTGAACACACAGAATATCCACCTTTCTCCTCTGCATCATGTTAACCAACTCTCTAGATCAGGGGTCGGCAACCTTTAGCAGTCAAAGAGCCATTTCGACCCGTTTCCCACAGAAAACACCGGGAGCCGCAAAATCCTTTTGGCATTTAAAATGAAGACAACACTGCATATATCACTTTTTTCACTCTATGCCCTTGTTAATCAGTCGTGATTAATTAATTACAAAGCCTCTAATTAGATAGATTCATTTTTTTAATCGTGTCCTACCAGTAATATTTATCTTACTTGGTTAATGTCATTTTTGCTCCTGGACCTTATATGTTACATAATGTTAGCTGGAAATCAATAATTTGAGAATGTCTATTTAACTTGTAAAATCTATTTATCTATTTTTCTTAAGCTAATAACTTTTCTCCGGTAAGTCACTGCCCTATTTTCCAAGACGACACTGCTCTGACACTCTGACCTGCTGCCTGGATGCTGGACGTGTTCTTGCGAGTATCCTGTATTACCCTATCAAAGAGTAAATACTGAGCAAGACAGTTATCCGTAGTTTACCTTAGTATTCATGAGTACTTTTGACTCAAAGACAAGACGTGTCTTTCTTGGAGTGGAGCTTTAATATACAGGTGTTGCTTCTCCATCTTCTCTGCATCAACTTTGCGCTCTCATGTCCCAGGGGAAAACCGCAGTACATCCGGTGAAGTGACATGTCAAAATAAGAGCGGTAATTTCACAATAAAACTCTTTATATTAAAATGCATTGAAACGCGCCTGAAAGGCAGAACAATTTATTTTCCAAAGTTACAGGGAGCCACAACAGAGGGCTGAAAGAGCCGCATGCGGCTCCAGAGCTGCGGGTTGCTGACCCCTGCTCTAGACTTTCATGTTATAGTCCCAGCATTCAAAGCCCCTACTCTCAGTCCTAGACTCCTCACTTTCCCCTTATCTCTTTGCCTACAAACAGGCCTTCCTCTTCTCCATCTTCGACTACCAGTAGTCCAGTTTCCACTGGCACCCTGTGGGCCAACAGTACAGTACAGTTCTTAACCTCGGCATCGACTGATCCAGATTGGAGATCATAGGATTGATTTGCATATTTGATGTGGCATAGGTTTCATTTTGGATGCCCTTCCTGACAGAACCTGCTGTTTTTTATGGACTTGGCTTGTGCTGTCTTGAGGCTGCATTGGTTTCCACTTACCCGTTAACGGCCTCATTTTCTGTGTTTCCTCATCAACTTTGGGTTTGTGCATTTAGTTTATAAAAACTGTTCATGTGTATTCTTGCTCTTTATGCCTTTGGTTTACCTTTTTTTTGTTATGGGCTTATTTCTTCTTAAATTTCATTTGTTCTCCTATAATCTCACAGTGAGTTTTTTTAACACAATGCAGTCACACCTACAGTGTCTTTGACATGGTGTTCATTAGTTCAATAGGGCACTAAGACATCTATGACTCCTCTAAAGGAGTTACAAGCTTCAGCAGCTGAGATGAGAGAGACTGTTCAAACAACTTCTGTTGCCTGTTCTTCAACCAGTCAAATTTTTATGGGAGACTATCAAAGAGAAAGCGACATATTAAATTTCCACTGAAGCTCAGCAGGGAGCATGTGTGAGACTCTGAGGTCAACTGGACAAAGTTTTTTTGTGTTGACAGAATCAAACGGAGATATTTGTCCATCAGACTGGCATTGTGATTGATGGACACCAAACCAGGACATCACCACAAACATCATCTCGATAGTGAAGCAGAGTGACAGCATCATGATGTGGGGGTATTTCTCGACAGCAGACCCTGGAAGGCTTGTAGAGGGTAAAATGAATGCAAGAAAGTCTAGGAAAATTCTGGAGGGCTACCCAACATGGCTTTCAAGAGAACAGCAACTTAAAAGAAGGTTTATTTTCCAGAAAGATATTGATCCAAAGCCAAGTAGACCCAGCCAAAGCTACACAGAAATGGTTTACAGAGTAAAAGCTGCATTAAAAAGTCATCATTACGTGAAGCAAAAAGTCATTGTTTACAGATCTCTGTGACACCTGATTGTCACAACCTGGGCGTTTAGAACCCATGCAGCAGGCAAACAGACAGACGGTTGAATTACAAAAAGGGGTTTAATTATAAAAACTCAACATAAACACTCCATTTGAGGAGGCACAGGGAACAAACAGAATGGGGATAAAAACTAAACTAAAAGCGATGGACCAGTCGGCCGTGGTGGAGATTAGCTAAACTAAACAGAGGAGGGGTGACTCACAACAGTGTCCTGAGGTTCGGGAGACGAGGTGGGGGGAAGAGCTGAGGGAGCTGGTAGCGGAGATGTGACGAAGACTGAGGAGCAGACGGACCAGGACCCGACGGAGGAGGGGTGCAGAGCGGAGCAGGGGTGCAGAGCAGGCGAAGTAGTCCAGAGAGTCCAGGAAGTGGTGTGCACATGACGGAGAACAGCATGTAATGTCCCAGCATCGGAGCAGAGGAGAGAGCCAGGCTTTATACGCCGCTGATGGCTGATTAGTGATTTGCGCCAGCTGTGCGCCAGCACAGCCGCTGGTAATCAGGCTGAGCGCCGAACAGGAGAGGGAGGGACCATGACACCTGATACTCATTTCTCCATCGTGAATCTTAATTTGTTTCTTTTAAATTTATTTATCTGTTTTTATATGCGCAGCAGGTTTTGATTATGTCCTCATTTATTGAGATTTTTGTTTGTATTTTACTGATGGCTCAGACAGTGGCATATAAAATGCTGATGGTACTAGAGTTGTAGTGTCCAGATCGATTGGCTCTCAGCCAACCAAATTATCAATGGTTGAACAATCATCAGTGTTACTTTCATGAGGAGAAAAGCTCTACACCAACACCTTTCCAGGACTAACCAGTTATTTTTGGCAGCGGGCTGATCAGCAGTGGCGCCTGCAGAAATTTTTCATAGGGGTGGCCAGGTGGGGCCACTTAAAATCTTGGTGTGGCAGACCAAAACTAAAAAGTCATAATTTCAGGAATTTTATTTTACTAGTACTATTATTAATATCTTTTTATTATACTGTAGTATGTAGGCGAGCAGAAAACTATCAGAAAGACATGAGGAAGTGCCTATTGATAAACTTGTTGTCTTTATTATGTTATATTTAATTTTACTAATGATCTAATGCGCATAGACTAGCAACGGTACAGTTAACATTTTGAGTCTCAGAACAATCCTTTTTTATTTTGCTATGTATATGTGTTAGGTGATTTTATTTTTTGAATTGGCTAGTTATCATGTTATCATTATTCGTTTACGGTACACATTATTGCAATCAAAACAGAAAAAGCAGGTACTTCCAGATACAAACAGAAACCTTTTATTCTGATTCTGACATGTTTCAGACACAGTCATAACTTTATTTGTAACAATACAAATTTCCCAACAGGGACCAATCATCTTTCTCATTAACAGGCTGACATTTCAGAACAACTTTACTCTCCAGTTGCAGATCCTCAGTGCTGCAGTTGTATCTTCAGAACAATATTTATTCGCCTGTTGCTGTGTTTTTTTGGCAAATGCATCCACAAACTCATCAAGATTTATGTCCTTAGCCCTTCTTGATTCCACACTGAGCACCCCCAAATTGCTTACGCTCATCAGTCATGGTACTTCTCAAGGTTGTTTTGATTAACTTTAGCACAGAAAAACTGCGCTCACAGGATGCGGTGCTCACAGGTAATGCAAGTTTAAACATCTCATGGAATACTTCCCTATATGGCTGCAGAATGACAGTGAGCTCCATTAAACTCTTTGGTGTTTCCTGACGACTAGTTCACTTCCTCTCAAGAATGTGCTTGAGCTGGGGGATCTCATATTGTAGATCCTCAGTGCTGATTAGAAATGAAATTATGACTTACTCATCGTCCTCTGTTCAGATCGGTACTGCTGATCGATGCGGATCAATGGCGAAGCTGTCAGAGTTTGCAACCTACTCAGAACCAATGGAATGGATGAGTGATTGACATCACTGTTAGACAATGAGCCAATCAAGGGAGAAGGAACCGTCTTTGTCGCCTCTGATTGGCTAAGTGTGCGCCATCTGAGCCTTGTCCTTGCCGCCGTGTAACTGGCAATCAATATTTGTGACTGGCCAGTGGGGTGGCCAGCAGATTTGTAGGGATGGCCTTGGCCACCCCAGGCCACCACCTGGTGGCGCCATTGCCGATCAGACTATTATGGTGGCAGCCATGCATGGTGTGGCCGCTACCTCCAACACACAGCCCAGTTCCAAATCAGTTGATGGAATCAAGTTAGACTTACATTTTTTTTCTATAGTTGCCGCATTCCAAATGTTTACTTGATAGTTATATAAAGCACAGCTTCTCTCTTGTTTTGACTTGTGAAGCTCAGATTTGGTGGTGTGTTGAGTGCTCTGCTTTTTGATCATCAGCTGCCACAGCTATTAGTCTGGGCAGTTTATTCTCTCTGGTTTATTGTGGGGAGGACGAGGCTCATGTGGGGAGGACGAGATGCTGTGAGATCGCGAGATTCTGCGAGAGTGACGAAAATTCAACATGGCGGCCCCCAGCTGCTAGATTAGAACTAAACAAATCGCCGTTTTCTCGACTAATTTATATTTAAAAAAAACAACCTAAGTAGCCTGCTCAAGATCGTAGAAGTAGTGCTAAAGGTGGAGGACCTCGAGAGATTTATCGACGACTGCTTCATCCGGTGCACGATGGAGGAATCAGTCACCCAGACCCCGACCCCAAACCCAAACAAGAGGAAGAAGGCCGACTCTGCGACTGACACACAAGACCTGTTGACCACGGATATCCAGGTAAGTGTTCTTGAATCTATTAATAAAAAACTCGATATCCTTGGTCTGCTTCACCAGGAGATTAAGGACCTGAAGACAACCCTGGAGTTCACTCACCAGCAGATAGATGACCTGCAGAGAGACAACTCAGAACTCCGGTCCACGCTGACAGCCGTCACTTCAGAGGTGAGTACACTTAAAAAAGAAAACAAAACCCTGAAGGAGACCGTCCTGGACATTCAGTCGAGGAGTATGCGGGAAAATTTGATCTTCTCTGGCATCGCTGAATCCACACCGGATAATCCAGAGTCTTTGGTTAAAAACTTCATGGTGTCAGCGCTTAAAATCCCTGCGGACACGGTTAAAAACATCACTTTCCACCGCATCCACCGGATTGGACCCCGAGTTGGAAACCGCCCCCGTCCTATCGTCGCAAAGTTCGAGCACTTCCAACAGAAAGTGCTTGTAAGGAGCAAAGGACGGGAGCTGAAAGGTACGTCTTACGGAATGAATGACCAGTTTCCCAGAGAAATAAACGAGAGGCGCAAAGTTTTATACCCCATCATGAAAGAACACAGGCAGAAAGGTAAACGGACCGCACTAGTTGTGGACAAACTATACATAGATGGGCAGTTATTTCGGGAAACTTCTATTACACCCTGGCTCTTCTAATAATAATAATAAGAATGATAATATAGACTTAAACACTTAGTATACCACCTATTAATTTAGTTTAGAAAACGTAATTAAAAAAAAAAAAAAAAAAAATCAAAATCGCATGAATGTAAATGTGTCACCCTCCCTATCTACACTCCCCACTGGAGAACCCCCTCCTCCTCCTCCTTTTCTGTCTCTCCATCTCTATATGTTTCCCTTTACCCCTCTCCCCCTCTCACACACTCACCCCCCTCATTTTCACTTACACCCTATGTACCCCCCATGTTTATTGTGCTTCTATGTTTGATAATGTGTTTGTTGATAATGTTTCAGGCAATATCGTGCTATTATATAATGTATATATAGATCCTGAGTTGCTATGTGCATCGTTCTCCAACGCCCACAGCTCACAGACAGCAACAAACAGCTCACAGGGACACACACAGACGATACTCTATGTTGCGATTTATTCAATGACTGAACATCTCTCTTTATGTTCAAGTTAAATATTGTAGCCTGGAATGTTCATGGCATACGCTCACAAACAAAAAGAGTTAAAATTATGGACTATGTCTCCAAATTAAAAGCAGATATTTTGCTCCTCCAAGAAACGCATTTAGTAGAATCAGAAGAAAAATCTCTATTAGATTGTAATTATAATACCATCTTTTCATCTTGTTATAACAGCAGACAAAGAGGGGTCTCCATTCTAATCCATAAGAGAGTACCATTCACTTTAAATAGCACAATAACAGACTCAGAGGGCAGATATATTATTATCCAGGCAACAATCTTTAATAAATTATATTCAATTGTTAATCTGTACGCCCCAAATAATGATGACCCAGCCTTCTTTCATGTGGTTTTCTCCCACTTAGCAGACCTATCCGCTAACTCAACAACCATTATCGGTGGCGACTTCAACATAGTATTAAACCCGTCACTAGATCGATCTCATAGTCCAATACATGCAAAACAACCACAATCAGCAAAAGTCATGCAGGATTATATGAAAGATTTTGGACTAGAAGATGTCTGGAGACTCAAAAACCCAACAAAGAGGGACTATACCTTTTTCTCTCAGGTGCACCAAACATTTTCAAGAATTGACTTTTTCCTCTCAAATAACTCTATCGCACACAAAGCTACTACTAAAATTCACCCAATCATTATCAGCGACCACGCACCAATATCTCTCAGCCTGCAGACAGATTCCATCCCTAAACCTCCTCTGACTTGGCGCCTAAACATCTCTCTACTCGAAGACCATGAATTTGATCGAATAATAAGAAGTGAGTGGGCAGACTTTCTTAAAAACAATGATTCCAACGATGTATCTCCATCTTTACTTTGGGAAACTGGAAAAGCCGTAATCAGAGGCAAAATAATATCGTACTCCTCGTACAAGAAAAAAAGGATCAACAACTACAGGAAGAAATTGAGGAAAAAATTAAAGAACTTACGGAGAACTATGCAATAAATCCAAGTGATCAATTATGGTCTGAACTACAAAATGTTAAACTAAAACTCGATAATATCTTATCAAAGAAAACAGAGTTCCTATTACAACAGCTGAGATATAATAATTTTGAACACAACAATAAAACAGGAAAATTTCTTGCAAACCAACTCCAGCGCAATAAAGAAAAATCCTTCATAACAGCAATTCAGGATCCCTCAGGAAAATACACTCAGTCACCCCAGGAAATTAATCAGACTTTCTATAACTATTACCGGAGTTTATACTCATCTACAGTCAACCCAAACGAAGAAGATATTCATAACTTTCTTGACAATCTAAACTTGCCCGAATTAACATCAGATTATAGAGACACACTAGATGCTCCATTATCTATCAAAGAGTTACAGTGTGCATTAGACAGTATGCCAGCAGGCAAGGCACCTGGTCCTGATGGCTTCCCTGCTGAATTTCTTAAACAATTCTGGTCAATGTTAGCACCCCTGTTCTTCAGGACAGTGACAGAGATTAAAAATAATGGTTATATAAGTTCACATATGAATACAGCTGCAATTAAATTATTATTGAAACCAGACAAAGACCCTACACTCCCCTCCAGCTATCGACCTCTGTCACTAATCAACACTGACATCAAAATTATCTCTAAAGCACTCGCCTCTAGGTTGGAGAAAATTATCCCGTCAATGATCCACTATGATCAAACTGGTTTCATAAATGGCCGACACTCCACCAACAATATCAGAAGACTTCTTAATCTAATCTCTCTGACGCAACACCACAATAAAGAAGCTATCGTTATGTCACTGGATGCAGAAAAAGCCTTTGACAAAGTCAATTGGTCTTTTCTCTTCGCTGTGCTCCGCAAATTTGGCTTCGGAGAGTCTTTTATCCAGTGGATATCGGCTCTGTACAACTCACCCAAGGCTACAGTCACCACTAATGGAATCACTTCACAAAGTTTCAGTTTGCAAAGGGGAACGAGACAAGGATGCCCACTCTCTCCTTTATTGTTTGCGATCTTTATCGAACCATTAGCAACAGCTGTACGTCAAAGCACTGATATCAAAGGTATATGTGCTCTGGAGACTGAACACAAAATTAACCTATACGCAGATGACATTTTACTTTACCTACAAGAACCGAAAACCTCAGTGAAGGAAGTATTTAACCTCATTACAACCTTCTCACGTCTTTCAGACTACTCCATCAACTGGTCAAAATCAATCATATTACCTTTAACAGAAAACTCATGGAATCCCACAGTCCAAACCTCGAATTATTCTATTCCTACTGGCAACATCAGATATCTAGGCATAAATATTTCCTCCAAACTCTCAGAGCTAGTTCACCTGAACTACACCCCACTTTTGGATAAAGTCTGTGATGATCTAAGGCGATGGAATAACCTCCCCATCTCCCTTTTGGGACGATTAGCTACGGTTAAAATGAAAATATTACCTAAAATCAACTACCTCTTTTCCATGATTCCGTTTAAACCCACATCAAAGTGGTTTCAATCGTTAGACTCTGCCATTGGTAAATTCTATTCAAAGAACAAAAAGGCTAAAATCAGTCTGGCCACCCTCCAGAGGAATAAATCAGAAGGGGGACTGGGAGCCCCCAACTTCATGTATTATTACTTAGCCAACCAACTTCAGTATATCACCAAATGGATTCATCCACATGTAGAATATAACTCCTGGCTGGAACTAGAACAGTTAGATTGTAACCAGATCAAAATCTCTGACCTGCCCTTTATCACTTCCGCCCTTAAACATCACTCCTGCTTCAAGAACCCAATGATTGCCTCCACCTTGTCTGCCTGGTGGAAAACATTGGAGGTCACAGGCTCCCAATTAAAACCCAGCATACTGTCCCCAATCTGGCACAACCCTGATTTTGCAAACAATAAAATAGCTCTTTATTTCAGGACGTGGGCAGAGAGAGGAGTCACCCACCTCCACCACCTTTTTGATGATAACATATTTAGGACATATACAAACTTATTCCAAACATTCGAAATAAGAAATGGAAACTTCCTCCACTACCTACAGGTAAAGAAGACGCTTACAAGTAGAATTCCATCGCTTCAGTCTAATCCACAGCCAACTGATTTACAGCCACCTGAATTTGTCAAATATATTGCGAAACTGTCTCCAAGAAACAAAAAGAACCTCTCAAAAATTTATAGTTTACTCTCAAAGACAGATTCTATTCACCTACCAACTCACAAATGGGAAGAAGACTTGTCCAAATCCTTTGACTCTGATTTTTGGACCCAGATCTGTGAAAACACATTTAAAATGACAAAAAATACCAACTTACAACTGATCCAATTTAAGGTTCTTCATAGAACGCATATAACCCAATATAAATTATATAAAATGGGCTTCTCAAACTCAGACACATGTACTCAATGCACTCAAAACATGGCTGACACATATTTTCACGCCCTTTGGCTATGTACACCTGTCTATCAATTCTGGGCACTAATCACACAGAAACTCTCCGATATTTTGGGCTGTGGGATTCCACATTCCCCGAACATTTGCCTAATTGGTGACCTAACGCTAACAGCCTTACCGGTTATCCACATCCAACCCACACTTGCAGCTATCGCCATTGCCAAAAAACTATTTTAGTCAACTGGAAAGATAAGAAAGCCCTCAACATCATCCATTGGCTAAACCTCCTCACAGAACACATTTCACTGGAGAGAATGTCTGCTACCCGGAAAAACAATTGGACTCATTTAAAGAAAAATGGTCTCCATTTATTAATTCATTAAATATTAACTTATAGCTCCTGCTTGTATGTGGGCGTATGCCACTGCCTCCATTATTTAAAAAAAAAAAAAAAAAAAAAATCTGTAATACCTGTTCTGTCTGTGCATATGGTCTAACTTTCCTCTGTTTTATTTCAGTTTATTAACACTACAACTCTCAAAGATTGATAGCACCATGGACTTCAAGACCGTATGCATGCACTGGTGGTGACCTTCCTCTAGGGTTCCCGGGGTTGCTCTCTGGCTCTGCGGGGTCGGGGTGGCTTGTGCCCCTCTCCCTGGTGTTGGATGTCTCGGGTGTCTCCCCCATTGAGCTCTAGGTCTGCTGGGTCTGCACGCTCTCCCTGGACCTTGGGGTGTCGGCGGCTGATCTCTCCTGGGCGCCTGGCTGGTCCGGGGGGCTTCGGGTGAGTCGGCCCCTCCGTTGCTCCCCTGTCCCTTCCTGCTCCGCTACCCTCCTCCTCCCTCCTCTCCTGCCTGCCCGCCCCTCCTCGCCCCTCTCCCTCTCCCGTGGGGGGCCGGTGGCCCTCTGCGGGCGGGTGGTCTGGCGCGGGGGCTGGGTGTTCTCTCTGGGGGGGTGGCTCTGGCCCACCTGGGCACAGGCCTTCATCCTGGCCTGTGTGCCCCCACTGGAGTCCAGTTTCTGCTGGCTGGGGGCCTCCGTCCGGGCCTGGTGCTGTCCTGGGGTGTGGTGGGGTGGGTGGGGTCTCGGGGGCGCTGCGGGGTGGGCGCCCTGCGTCCTTGTCGTGCCGGCTCCTGGGTGGGTGTGGCGGCTTGTGGCCCTCGCTTCCTTGTGGCGCGGCCCGGTCCCCCCTTCGGGGTGGGGCGCCGCATGTGGCTGACCTGTGTTGGGGCTACGGTGCCTGCCGGGGCGCTGCTCTGATCTGCAGCTCCCGGGGGGTTCTTGTGCCGGCTGGGCCAGTTGGTTCGTGTGGGCCCTCCCCGGTCCCTTGCCTCTTGGCTCTGGGGGCCCTCTGCGTCAGTACCGGTGGTCTTGCTACCTGCCTCCCCCACTGCTTTGTCCTCTTGGGCCAGATCCACACCAGAATGCCTCTGATTGTGCACCTCACATTTTTCACACCTCACTGTAAATAGCAACCTTTAGGCACATATAGGGACACAACATTTAGGGCCCCGAGGGCAGGTGGGGGTGGGAACGATGGGCACTGTGGTGGGGCGGGTGGCAGGGCTATACGGCCCTGTCTCCCCCTCATCACCCTCTTGCCTGCCTCCCCTGCTCTCCAATCTTTTTTTTTTAATGCACCACACACACTCACCTTGGGGCTAGGTCTGGGTTGGCTAACGCCCCCCCAGCCTTCCCACTTTTAATGCACCACATGACACCCAGGGTTACACTACCACGGTGCTGGGATAATGTTTCCCGTTAGGGATCGGGAGACATATTAATAGGAGAATAACGGGTGGGTTTCACCGTTATGGCCTCTCTGGTGGGATCTGGCCCCCATATGGCTTTACGGCTATGGGGCGGCGGGGTGCACCATCATCCGTGTCGCTGTGGCTGGGGGTCCCCGGGGCCGGGGGTCTGGGGCCTGTGGGGGTTCTCCTGCGTGTCCTGCTGGTCCCGGCTGGTGCGGTGACCCTTGTTGGGCTGCGGGATCTGGACTGGCTGTCCTGGTGGGTGCTGTGGCTTTGGCGCGGGCTGGTTGTGTGTGGTGCCTCTATCCTGGTGGGGGGGTTGGTTCGTGTCGCGGGATGTGGGGGCCTTGGGTGTGCTGTGCTCGCCCGGGGGCTGGTGCGGGTGGGTATGCGGGGTGCCCCCCCATTGGCGTTGCCGGGCCCCACTGCTCTGTCCATTTTTGCCCTCTGGACTCGCATTGGGTCCCGGCTCCGGTTCCCTCCGGCCGGCCTCCGGTGGCGGCCTGCCCCGGTGTTGGGCTGGTTGCCGTCCCTTCGGCGGGGCGCTCTGCCCCTGTGTCTGGCTTCCCGGCTGCTTGGGGCCGTCGGCCCCCCTTGGGGGTGGGGGTGGGTGGGGTGTGGGTGGGTGGGGTGGTGGGGTGTGGGGGTTTGGTGGGGGCTGGGGCGGGCGGGGTTGGGGTTTGGGTGGCGGGTGGGTCCGCTTGCCCCGGGCTGCCTGGGCCGGTTCCGGCGTGCTGGGGGTGTTGGTAGCTTCGCCCTCTTGTCTTCGGGGTCCGTGTGGTACATGGTGGCCCCGGTTGCTCTCTGGGGGCGCTGCCCCGTGGCTCCTCGGCCTGTGGGGGGGTGCCCTGTCGGCTTGGCACTGCACTGCTGTGATGGCTGTTCTGGGCTTCGGGGTCTTTCACACTTGCATGTGCATGTTTGCTCAGGTCCCACCAGCTCCTGTCGAGTTCCGCTGTTGAGCAGTGATGGGACCCGCCGGAATGTGCTGAGACTCTCTCCAGAGTCTAATCTCAAACTAAACCCTCTCTCCTTTTCTCTAGTATCTTCCTCTAGTATCATCTGGCCTATTCCACTCTATACTAACATGACACCCACAACTATGGTGTTTAGTACTGTCTGGCTAATTATTCTTTCATTTATTTATTTATTTATTGTTTGTTTGGTTTTCTGTTCTCTTGTGTATGTGTTTGCTTTTTTGTCTTATTGATGGGTAATTATTAGTTGGGAATAGCACAACACCTGATATTCTTCAGATGTAATAGCATTGCTTGCTAGACCCTGTCCCTGTCCATCCCCTCTCGTCCTGTCCACCCCTTTGTTTCCCCTCACATCACCACTGAGGTGTAGCACTGCCCTCCCTGGCTCTTAAACAGGGTAATGTAATAAAAAGTGTCAGCTTAGCTTTCAGGGAGGGCTGGTGATGGTCACACGCATGCACCAAATAATAAGATATTTGGCTGCAAGACTAAAATATGCATTAATCTCATAAAGTGTTGACACCCCTTTCATGGAGTTAAACAATGAGAATAAATGCAGACAAAAAAGAGAAAAAAAAAAAAAAAAAAAAAAAAAAAAAAAAAAGAAACCTTTTATTCTGATTCTGACATGTTTCAGACACAGTCATAACTTTATTTGTAACAATACAAATTTCCCAACAGGGACCAATCATCTTTCTCATTAACAGGCTGACATTTCAGAACAACTTTACTCTCCAGTTGCAGATCCTCAGTGCTGCAGTTGTATCTTCAGAACAATATTTATTCGCCTGTTGCTGTGTTTTTTTGGCAAATGCATCCACAAACTCATCAAGATTTATGTCCTTAGCCCTTCTTGATTCCACACTGAGCACCCCCAAATTGCTTACGCTCATCAGTCATGGTACTTCTCAAGGTTGTTTTGATTAACTTTAGCACAGAAAAACTGCGCTCACAGGATGCGGTGCTCACAGGTAATGCAAGTTTAAACATCTCATGGAATACTTCCCTATATGGCTGCAGAATGACAGTGAGCTCCATTAAACTCTTTGGTGTTTCCTGACGACTAGTTCACTTCCTCTCAAGAATGTGCTTGAGCTGGGGGATCTCATATTGTAGATCCTCAGTGCTGATTAGAAATGAAATTATGACTTACTCATCGTCCTCTGTTCAGATCGGTACTGCTGATCGATGCGGATCAATGGCGAAGCTGTCAGAGTTTGCAACCTACTCAGAACCAATGGAATGGATGAGTGATTGACATCACTGTTAGACAATGAGCCAATCAAGGGAGAAGGAACCGTCTTTGTCGCCTCTGATTGGCTAAGTGTGCGCCATCTGAGCCTTGTCCTTGCCGCCGTGTAACTGGCAATCAATATTTGTGACTGGCCAGTGGGGTGGCCAGCAGATTTGTAGGGATGGCCTTGGCCACCCCAGGCCACCACCTGGTGGCGCCATTGCCGATCAGACTATTATGGTGGCAGCCATGCATGGTGTGGCCGCTACCTCCAACACACAGCCCAGTTCCAAATCAGTTGATGGAATCAAGTTAGACTTACATTTTTTTTCTATAGTTGCCGCATTCCAAATGTTTACTTGATAGTTATATAAAGCACAGCTTCTCTCTTGTTTTGACTTGTGAAGCTCAGATTTGGTGGTGTGTTGAGTGCTCTGCTTTTTGATCATCAGCTGCCACAGCTATTAGTCTGGGCAGTTTATTCTCTCTGGTTTATTTCTGCAGTAAAGACATGAACAGAATCTATGAATTCGTTCTCAGTTGTCATTAATTTAGAAATAATTTGCAACTCCATCTGCACAATTTCAATTCCATGCATGTACCAAGCCACCTACATGCATGTCCCAAGGCCAGATCAATCCAAACCCAGGGCATACCTTGTATTTTCAATACAACACATCATGATGTGTAATTCTGAACTAAATGCTTGCAGCAATTTCTAGATAAATGTGGTATTAATCTGGCTTAATTCAATATAATTTACATTATTGTCATGACAGTATTGCTAACTGATAGAAACAGTGCTGGATGCTAATAATCAGAGAATTTACCATCAGCCCTGACTTTGTACATAAAAACACGTCTCATTTTATCCAGTACACAATTTCTGCAGCTAGTGTAAATGTAAGAATATTTCCAAGTCATAAATAAATATAGACTAACTGACTCATCTTCATACTTGCTCAATAACAAGAGATATGAAGTTGAAAGTTCAGGGCTCACACTAATGCAAGTCAAATGCATTTGCACAGTCTGGACTGTCTTAAAAATGTATGGATTTTGCCTAAAAATTGTGAGTTAATTAAATTTTGTTTTGCTGTAATTAAATGTTCAGAGCTTCCAATCTTGAATTACAATTAGCTGCAGATCTTAAGTTTGAGAACTCCTGCTCCAAACTCCAGCATCGTAGCATCGAGCCTCGATTTTAACCTAGTATTTTCTAACAAAACCTGCAACCTTACAGTCTAGTTCTTCACAAGTTACCAATTGCAGATGACATTAGTGCGCATTAGGCCATGTTAAAGATTTAAAATGGCTGTTTTATCGATCGAGAAGGTTATCAGCATTATGGCTTCTTTTGTTCTGGAGAGATTTCCATCTCATTATTTCAACACTTCAACTCAATGCTTGGATCAAATGTAGTTAGAAAGAGACTTGTATGTCATGACTCAACTACAAAGTCTCTTGATGAGTCAGTGTGGGAAAGTTTGCTTCCTTTCAATTTTCTGTGGCTTTTTTGTCAAGTTCTTCAAATCAGATCATTTCCAATACATGTAAGCCTTTTGGAGTGTCAGCATGCCAAACAATCCCATCTTGGTGCACTGCAGAATTCTGGTTGGAGCAGTTTCAGGATGCCAAAGAAGATTAGAACAACATGCTGTGGGATATTTCTGTCCTCTCCAGTTTGGGGTCTTGGTGTTGTCTGTACTTTCTTCTGTTCAGGCTGATATCAGGACTAACGGGGCACATGAGTCATGAACCAGCCCTTTCACCTTCCCTCTGTGAGAACGGACAGGCGGATGAAGATGTGTTTTTTATTCCAGGATTAGATTTCAGCTATGTCTCTTTTTTGTGTCCCTTTCTAAACTTGATGTTTGTCTTTATTAGTCCATCTGACTTTTTTCTCTCTCTGTTGAACTAATGTGCCACATGATGTTTAGCAGTTTAACTTTCAGCTTGACAGTTCTCAAAGTTGCTATGACTGACTTCAGGTTGTGTAGACACTTACTTGTGATGTTCTAGATGAGCTAACTGAGCCAGCTTCAAAGTTTATACAGTAACTTTAAAAAAATAAAATAAAAGTTTTACAGCTTTTTCTCTTTAACTGATTTTCAACATTGAGTCATAGTCAATTTTGGCTCCACAAAGTAATGTTAAAGAAAAATCTAAAATGTAAAATATGTGATTTCATAGGCATTCATAGGTAGGAATTTACAAGATCTCAAACACAGCATTGAACTTGTGGATAAGTCTCAGTCAGCCTCGTACATCTGGACGCTGGAATTTTCCCCATTCTTGTTTGCAAAATTGCTCAAGCTCTGTCAAGTTACACAGGCCTTGTGAGTAAGCAGCTCACGTCCAGACACAAATTCTAAGCTGGATTGAGGTCTGGGCTCTGATTCGGTCACTCCAGAACCTTGTTGTCTTAAACTGAATGTTCAAAGAATGGTAATGTGTGAAAAAATACACCGTCATTCTTTTTCTCGTTTTTAAAACACAAACAGGAATGATGCAAAAAGTAGGGTTTTGAGAAGGAGCACTATTCTAGCTCTCTGTCCAACCCTGTTCCCATGAGAATGAGCTCCAGTTGGGGCAGAAGCCACTGTGTAACCTCTCTGCTTTCCCCCTAAGGACCAATTGGCTAACTTTAAGTGAGCAACTCGACTCCGCAAAAATGAAGATGTATGCCGCAGCAGTAACAGTAGACAGAGGTCAGGCTGCACTGAAAATACAACTGCATTATATCAAAACAAATAAGTTGTTGGTGGTAAGACCATGAGAGCAGCTTATTTTTATCTTGGATGGTGCAGAAACAGAATGTTCTAAACATAACAGTTCTATCTTAACACACTTTTGTCTCCTCGCACAAATCTGTAAGTGTGCTTCTTATCTCGTGGATTTTCTTTAAGAATTTTGTCCGTGTTTGTATCAGTCAACTCCTGCAGAACAGTTTATCACTGTGCAAATAAACTCTGTAATTGACAACTCACATGGAGAGCTTGTTTTTCATAAGCCTGGGACCAAGCCATCGGTCTGGAACTAATCTTTGTATGTACTTCAATGTAGAGTGAAGAGCAGCCGGACAGATGAGAGGCAGCCAGGAGGTACATCCTGCGAAGGAGAGACCGTTTTTTTAACCTAAACTACGTGGGCTACGTGGTTTGCCTTGGCCCACTGTTCTCCCACGATGCCCCAGAGCATGGCTGTGTTTAGAGGACAAAGTCAGACCTCCAGCTTCTAGTTGCCAACTCAGCATAAATGACCATACAAGGCATCAAGATTTACTTCAGAACTCAAAGATTAGTCAAGAAAGGAGATTACAGCAGCTACTGGATCTCTTTGGGGTCTCTCTTTCTTCTATTTCTTTCTCCATTTCTCCAAAGTTTAGTTTCTTTTTCTATCCTGTCCTTCTTTTATCTGACTCTTCCTCTTTTTGCTTCTGTCTCTCTCTGTTTCCTCTGATAATCTTCCCCTTTTTTATTGCTGGTTCATTCCTTCTTTCCTCCGTTCCTCCTTTCTTTTCCGTCTCAGCCCACAAATAGAGAGGGTACTCTAATAAACCTCCCTCAGGTCTCCTGTCCCTCCACTCCTCCCTCTCCTTCGTCTTTTCTCTCTCCTCCTCTTCCTCCCCCTCTTCCCTCGCTTGCTCATTCCTCCTTTTCTCAGCCAGTCCCAGATAAGAAAGGGGCAGAAGCAACTCTCCTTAGCCACTCTCTTCAGAAACTGGAACCACCAGACAGGAGTGGGAGTTTTCTTTTTTATCATCTTTTATTTCCTTGTTTTCTCTTTCATTTCTGGACAGGTGAAGACAGAGCGCTCCATTTCAGATGCCTTTTATTTACATGCAGCTTTAAATCTTTTCTTCCCACATTGCCTTTTAAACAGCTCCAGTTTGGGCATCACTCTTCATCATCCTCACATCACTTCTACTCCCTTTATTTTCCTCTCCTCTTATCTGTTTAGCTTTCTTTGGCCACATTTTTTCTTGGGTGGATCTGGACCTTCACCGTTTGGGACAAGAAGGAATTGAAACAAAGCCATGAAAGACCTGCCCAATGTCAAGCCAATGGACCCATCCTAAAACAATCTCATCAACACCCCAGGCAACAAAATAACACCCAAGGACGAAAAGAGAAGACAGAAGATCTGATGAACCTCTTTGCTGCACATGAGGAGAGAACAGGTGTTGCTTTCTGCTACTTGTGCTCTACAAGAAAAGTGACCTCTTTAGAGTTATAAGAACACGCTAAAGACATTTTGGTCCAGGGTCAGACTCATGGATTGACTGTAAGGTGCAGAAACTCCTGCACAGATGTTTTCCTAAAGTGAACTGGGGTCAAAGTGTGAATGAGCCTCTCTTGAGTCTCTCTGCTCTGAGTGAAAACGTTTGAATACAGGTGAAGAGCGTGTCATGAAAGGCTTAAATCTGACCTGGGGGTTGCTGGTTCTTCTGCTGCTGTGGACCTTGTCAGCTGTCACTGATGCAGCCGGGGCAGAACGAGGAGGAAGAAGCCAGAGAAGAGGAGGAGGTGGAGGTGGAGGTGGAATCTCAGAGAAGCGGAGGAGGTTTCACCGCATCCAGCATGGCCAGTGCAGCTACACCTTCATCCTGCCGGAGCTGGACGGATGCCAGAGTGGAGGATCACCACCGCAGACGGAGCAATACGGGGGCTCTCGTGGCGGGGCAAGTGTCGTACAGAGAGACTCTCCACCTGTGGACGGTGAATGGTCGGCCCAGAAACTGCAGCACCTTGAGAGAACAATGGAGAACAACACGCTGTGGCTGCAGAAGGTAGGAGATAAACTGGCTTCTTCTCTGTCTGTTCCGTCAAACGCACATCTCACACTGTCACTGATGTGTAGGAAGAGCAAAAGTGGCTCAACAGGGAGAGCAAAATCTTACCAGATACTAGCAGTTATGTTCACCAAAACCCTACTGTCAACCAATGTAGAAAAGTTCTGTAGAAATGACGCATCAGCTTTTATTTCTACTCACCACTGGCTGCATTCATAGTAGTTGAATCAACACTGATTAGAGGCTGCAGACGGCAGGAGAGAATGGCAGAGTGCGTTACCACACGCTGCTGATGGATGCCCTATTCTGCACCATTTAACCCTTTGATAGACACAAAATGAGAAAATACGACACCAGAATAACTCAAGATTCCTTCAACACAAACTCAATTTACTGCTGCCGCTGTGCACACAGTGTGTACCATTATGTAAGCATCTCAGTGTGTGTGTGTGTGTGTGTGTGTGTGTGTGTGTGTGTTTGTTAGGTGAGGTTTTCTTAGGTTTTCTTGCATGATGATCTGTGGGACACAGATCAGAGTTCCAGGTTGTGACTCTGGATAAGTGGCAGCTGGTTGGGATCAGGACTAAAGCAGTGAGTGTTTCCTGCCTGTTGTCCGAACAAACTAGAATCAGAACAAATCTGTAGTTTCAGTAGAGTTTTGGCTGCACAGTTTGTAATGGGAACCTCATTTCTTATTATCTCATGTCTACCTGGCAGAGGTACTGTAAAAAACAAAAAAACAAAACGTACAGTCAGTAGTAAACATGAAAGTCCAAATAGAGATGCTAATGATTCTTTCTTAACCGATTAACTGCCAATGAATTATTGGTGTTGTTCTTTTAATTATTTAATTTATTTAATTTATTAAGAATATATCAGAGAGTAGATGATGCAGGGCATCCGTGACAGAAAATTTATTTTAGATTTACCGTAGTACCTGGCTGCACCACCAGGAGGATTCTGTCACTATTTAATGAGATGGAGTTAAAGGTGTGTTTGCTGACCCAGTGTTGCCAACTTAGCGACTTTCTCACTAAATCTAGCGACTTCCAAAGCGTCCTAGCGACTTTTTTTGTCAAAAGCGACTAGCGACAAATCTAGCGACTTTTTCTGCTGTTTTTCTGTTCTGTTTATCCATTCTTAAGCTAACAATTCCAAATGTTTGTCAGTACTTTAGCTAAAACTTCCAATGGACTATCTGTACTTTTAGCTTAAAATCTCCTATTTATTCATATTTTAGCTAATTTCCGCCAACTACTTGTCCATACTTTCATCTCCCAGTTCTAGCTGTTTCTCCATACTTTTAGCTGATACTCTCCAACTGTTTTTTCCTCATTTTAGGATGCTCTTTCAACTACTTTTCTGTGTTAAGCTTTACAATTTCATCTGTTTTTCCATAACCTGCTGTTCACTAATAATTCAACCTGTTAGCCATACTTTTAAGCAGCAATTTCAATATTTTTTCACTTTTGTACCATTACATATCAATTTTAATCATTGTTGCATCCATGCTGGTAGTCCATATCTACTACTTATTCAATGCTTCTACTTAACTATATACTTTGCTGCTCAATCATGGTCTATTCAGTTCTTTAATTAAATTGTAATTTCTGTTTTGTAACTTGAGCTGAACCTAGATTTCTACATGCCCCTTTGCTACTGTAGAAATACCCCTTCTTTGAAGAGAATAATGTTACGTGTTATTTGCTGTGGATGACTGCAGTGTGTAATACTTTGGATTTTGTCAGGACAACTGTTGAATAGATGAAACAGTTGACAGAATTTAGATGAAACCATTATTTTTTGCTGTTTAATCTGTAATTCAAGTAACCTGGTGTTTAGCTGTTCTTCAAATTCCTAATGCTATCAAGCTGATTTTGTAGTGAACAGTGTGTCATGTTTAAAACAGTTTTATCAGAATATGGAAAACGATCACGGTATTACATTCATTTCACTGACTGTTTATTACTGTCACTGAAAATCAAGCAGCTGTATAAATTTTGCATCCTTACGTCCAAGTCTTTAGTAGGGATGGGAATTTCGACTAATTTCCGAACCGACGAGTCGCTAATTTTATTGGTGACTAGTCGGTTTGGAAAACTTGCAATTTAACCCTTTAAGCGCCAAAGTCGCAATATTGCCACAAGCAACATTGCTGAACATAACAAGCCATAGCTTCAAATATACTGCCTCATGTGCCTCATGTACTGTACACCAGGAGATGGCGGACATCTGGAACTTCAATCTGAGCATCAGTTGTGGGCGTGTTTTCATTCAAAGTTTGGAGTTTACAGAGTTTGAAAAACCGAGGAGACGAGACTCGCCGTCGGAGCGTATCAGAGCGCAAGACGGCACATTTTAGAGTGAGAAACTCACCGTACCGAAGAGGTCTGCTCAACGCTGACAAAGGTACTTTGTCAAGTAATGGCTTACTCATATTCTGAAGAGGAATATTCACCCCACTGATGAAGATGTTCAGTCGTCCACTGAGACAGAAAGTGCCGCTTGTGTCTGTGCGTACGGCAGCGGGTCGGTGTGTCATGACAGTCCACGAGCAGCACATAGTGGAGCCGATGCTTTGCTTCGGGTGTGGCAGGAAGGGACGTGGTGGGTGTAGCTGGAGTGGTCAAACACGCTAAATGATGAGGGGATAGCGGGGGTTGAAAAAAGAGACAAGCAATGCCTACTGGCAGGATCCAACCAGGTAGCCCAGACGGGACGAGCGTGCGGCGCACGGCCGAGCGTAGAGCTGCATGGCGGTGCCCGGTCGGGGGGGGGGCACACTAGCGTTTAACCGACTAGTAAAATACTAACCGTTTAATAAATGAGTCGGCGGTTAAACGATTAAACGACTAGTCCGCACATCCCTAGTTTTTAGCCGTTCCCCGTTACCCACCCTACCCCTTTTCGGTTTTCCTTCAGTTTGGAAGGCTTCGGTCCTGCCCTGCTTTTTTTTTTAAAACTGTTGTCCTGTTCAGGCTACAGACGTGAAAGATGAGATATGAAACATGGCTTCATCTGACAGTGATGAATCTTACAGAAACCCAGACCATTGTGTAGGAATTCTTGTACAAGAACAGCAATAAGAACCTTTACTGGTTTCCCTCTCAGACCAGAATGCTACATGACAGAACCAAGCTTTTTGAAGTACCAGTGCAGATGAACTGAACACTAACTACAACTACAGACGCAACTAATAATCAACAACAATGTTGCTCCTTGTTATACAAGGTGTCCCTAAAGTCTGGACACATAGGAAATCTCATTAACAGATTAAATATGGCTTTGTCGAATGAAGAAAGAGTTGAACTGGTACTTCTCAGTGGATGTGAAGAATGGACATATGGAAAGATAGGGTTATGGTTAGGGAAGTGACATGAATTTTAGTCATGACCAGTTCTTTTATTTTGACACACTTGGTGGTCCAGAACAGGGTTTGTCCATGGCACTGCCCATTTCTTTAAACTTTTTAACCGCCTTCACCACCGTGAAAAAGCCAAGTGGAATCCTCCTAGGATGACGTGTATTAAATTCATCTGCCATCTTTCCATATGTCTATCCTTCCCATCCGCTGAGAAGTACCAGTTCAACTCTTTGTTCTTATCTGTGGAGGCAAAAAAACATCATAGTTAATGAGATTTCCTACTGAGGGACAGCAGACAAATTTCTTGTGAAAACATCGTCTCTCGCTGGCTGCTGTTGCTCTAACTAAATAACAAATGACATCTGAGAGTGACAATACAGCAGCAGTGATCAAAGATAGAAGTGAGTTGAAGAAATACAGAAGCTTCAGACCACACAGAGTCTTGGTGGTATCTGCAGCCTCCAGTCAGACTCCTACTGACGGGTAGGATGAAGTGATTTGGGTGCAGCAGGTGAGGTTGATCCGTTTCATCAGATTAAAGAAAGAAAACATTTGTAAACGCGAGGAGTCGCCATTCATCATCATAAGGATCCGTTAAACATTTCAGAGGAATGAGCATGAATAATGCTGCAGTTACCAGCAGATTTATTTAGCCTTCTGGATACGTTGTCTGCTTCAGTCTTGGCCTCAAGAAAGCTGACACACTGCTGATTACATAAGGAAAAGAATAATCAGCTACTTCTTTGACTTATCACAACTCATCATTTTCAGTCCTGACAAATTAGGAAGGAACCAAATAGCTTTAAACGCTGGCGTTTAAAAGAAGTTGATTCACCTGGTTGTGACCAAATGTGGTGATATTCCACCACACATGAAACCAGCACAAAAAAAAGAGCTCTAGAGTACCTTTAGTAGTGAATGAACTATAAATTACTTAAATATCAGAGAAATGAAGATTACTGTGTTGAAAACTGCTCATGTGAAAGTTGTTCCGATAACTGTTGTGCTTTGTAGATTCTGATGGTGTTCTGTCATTTCTGTTCTACTTTTCAACAGATGTGCAAATGACATGTTCTGTAAAACATGAGGTAGCTAAAGAAAGGTATCATGTAACTCTGATGTAGTTTGCAGCAGTCTCATGTTTTCAGTTATGATAACTTTTATAGAAATTATGTTGAGTATATTAATATATTACGCTAGATAAATAAACATAGACCAACGTTTCCAGCTTTGAATCCGGTAGTTTACATGTTCTCCTCCCACAGCCCAGAAACATGCTGAGGTTAACTGGTGATTCTAAATTGTCTGTAGGTGTGAATGTGAGTGTGCTTGTTTGTCTCTATGTGTAGTCCTGTGATAGACTGTTACCTGTCCAGGTGTCTGTAACCATCATCAGGTTGTTTGATCATATTTACAGTGTCTATTTGGTTTGGTGATTTCTCAGAGTGATGATGTGCCCATGTTCTGAGACGGATGGTCGAGGATGGAAAACATTCACGGGTGCTGTTGTGTATGAGTCCCCCGCACACAAACATACACAACCCAGAGCTGGAACTCTTAAATCGTTAAATCCTTGAATCCGAATGTTGATCATGTGAGGGTTAAGGTGCTGAGGTCTGACAGTATACCACCATATCTCTGAGATTTGGTTTTAATAACACTGACTTAGTCTTTGCCTGATGGGAAGTGTCTGTATTTGTTGTGTTTTCAAGCCTTTTTTTTAAACCAGGATATATCAAACCTTTGAGGAAAATTCAGAACTATTAGAAGCCCTGGGACTTAACGTTTTGCTAATCAGACCTGCTGCAAAGTATGCTTTGATACAGAAGCAAGTTAGGAGGACATTTTTCACTCTAAGTTGAAGGCAGAGGATAGACTCCAGCCCCGCCGTGACCCTAATGAGGATGAAGTGGTGTATAGATGATGGATAGATGGATTACTTCAAATATATCACAAAATACCACAATTAATGAAGCATTGCTTTGCTCCAAAAATGCAGTGACCTACTAATGATATTTTCTAAACGTGTTTGGTGCTAAACATGGCAAGTAATAATAACATTTTAAAAATGTAATCGTTTGCACGTTAAGTTAAAAATGCCTAAACAAAATAATTTATCAGAGCAAGAAACTGTAAAATAAGGAAGAACAGTTGGATTTTTAAGAGTCAAACAGTCCTCGTGTAATGTGCAGCTCTTACAGAGAAAATAACCAAATCTAACCTTAAATTCATTTCATTAAAATCTCTTTATTCTAAAAAAACTGCCCACAAACAACCATTTACACCGCCTAAATTCTGTGTAAATGAAAATTGACAAAAACGCAGTGATTATTCTGCTGAACTGCAGGCTGTGTGTTCACTGAACAAAAGTATGAAGACAAATAAAAATCCAAATAGTAAAATATTTAGCATACATGGATCCACCATTTTTTCCTCCAAGTGTAACTAACACTCATGGCCACTTGGACAATCGTTGAACATATTGATTTCAGGTTTTTTAAAAGGTTTTTTAAAAGAAAATAGACTTTGTAAAGCTTCATTTAACGTTTCTGTGTTATGACTCATGGCATTGCATCATACTACACAAGTACTCATTTTTTGTTTTTGTTTTAGTTCTCCCTAGTTCTAGTCATTGTTGTGCTGTTTCCACAATGGTTCAGTAAAAATAAAAATCAAACCTGAGAAAGTAAAAAAACAGCAGAAGCAAAATACAGCCAGAACTTGCCTGGGCTTTAGAGGGTTAATCACTGCAGGATCAGAGTCTGTATCTTATAAGAACTGTCCTTAGACCAGATCTCCTCTTTTTAACAGTCTGATGCTCATTGATGCATGGCTTAGATACATTCCAGAGTAATTGGAGCGAGTGAAATTTAGTATTTCTGCTGCCCACCAGAGTAGATTTCTTTCCTCTTGTAGCTGAAGGGAGGGATTGAACACTTTCTGGAAAGAAGTTAATCTGCACAGAGTGTAAATCCAGAGTGCTTCATGGATTACACCTCAGCAGCACTTTCAACAAGCCAGTGTGTGCACGTGTGAGGTTACTGTGTATGTATGTGCCTACATTTTACCATCCCACGCTGTTAACCTCAGAGGAGATGCGGGTCAAGTCCAGAGCTGAGTCTGCAGCTCCCCGGCAGGAGACAGAGGAGGACCTTTCACCTTCAGGGTTCAGCCGGGGTCAGCCGTCAGCATCTAATCTGTCCCTCACTTCACAGTATCAGTCCTACGTTGTCACCGTCCTCCCATCACAGCTTTAAATTCGGCTCAGATAACAGATAGCTATGTCTCCTCTTTCTTTCTTTGGCTTGTTGTCTTATCTTGGTTACTGTCCCTCCTTTTCTCTTCTTTTCCGATTGAAGCTGCAGCATCAAAGCACCACAGAGGTAAAGTTTTAGGCTGAACAACACCAGAAATGAATCCCTGAGCCAGACGAGAAATTTTCCTGTTGTAATGTCTTTAGTGTTTCGGTTAATGAGAGACACTTAAATCTTTTTCATTATTTAATCCTCTGAACCCCAGACTAAACAGCACAAACACGACCAGAAGAAGTAGGAACTCCAAAATGTCTTCTATGCAGTAAAATGCATAAATCCTAACCTGGAATTAACATTTACTTGATATTTGTTTTTTCAAGTTCCACAGGTGTGACCAGTACTGGAAAATAAGAGGCCTACACATGTTGCAGATATTCAACTTTAACATTTTCCCAACCTCAACAAACTTTTTCACACTCCTCTGTACATCAGCTGTAGAAAGATGTGAATGGGTGTATCTTCCAGCACTTACATGTCACATGTTCCTCTTGATCTTTCTAATTTATTATCATACTTGTCTCTTATGTTCTCTTGTTTTGTCAAAGTTGGAACAAAACAACAAATGTAAAACAATAAATACAATACAAACAAGAAAAGCAGTCAGAGGGCTGTCCTCTGCCAAAGCTGCTCATTCGTTGCATGATTTCTGAAAAGATTTGCGATCATGTTCAAAGCCATTATGTGCTGTGTGTTTCCTACAGAGGTGCAACTATTGATCAGTTTTGTTAACAAACAATGTGTGATTATTTCCCTGAATCGTGAGCTGGATTTTTGTAACAGAAAATAATAAAACAGAAAAAAAGACACATTATCAACATTAAAAATGTAGTCTAGCAGTGCAAAACTGTAAAGTAACTAGTTTAGTATGATTTGTGAAAAGGCCAGACAAACTATTCTTATATTTGTGCTGCTGGAGTTAGAGAATGTTGGCATGTTGCTTTCAAAGGAGTAACTTTATGGGCTAACTTTCCACCCTCCTCTTCTTTAGAAATGAAGGCTACACACAGACTTTTCTGGACACAACCTGTTCTCCTTGTTAGTGTAAGCAAAAGTAAGAATTTGGAAATGATAACAGAGACAGAAAATAGCAGAAAGGAGGTTTTCCTACAGAAACACAGCTGTCTTGTGTCTCAGTCATGCAGCTGGGTTGCAGCAGAGTACACAGTAGATTCTTCTCAGTATTTGCGTTTCTCATGCGGTCACTGGCGGCTCAGGAAATCACAAATCAAATCTTAAAGCTGGAATCCAAACTTGGTCAGGGTCAAACTATAGAAGAGATGACTGAGCATCACGTGTGGTGTTTGTGATGCTGTGAAGTTTAACCACAGGGATCTGACAGGCAGCCCATTAAGAAGCATCAGGTTAGTGTGATGTTTTTAATGCTACACCACACTCCACTGTACGAGAATATATCAGTTACAGGTATTGGATTGAAATCCTCTGGTCCCTGAAAACAGCTACAGAGTGAGAACTTCTGATTGCTACAGAACACATAAGCCTGTTTCAGATGCCATGTAAGTGTGTCTGCATCATGTCTAAATGGAAGTAATTTCCATAAAAGTTGCGATGGGGATCTTACCAGGTCAGACTTTCAGAATGGCACAAATCCTAACAGCACTAACAAATAAGACATGCACAAGTTATGTATTTTGAGTTGCTGTAAGTGATTTGGGCAAGACTTTTTCTACATTTAAGCACCAACATTGGCCCAAAAACACCACAGACAGCAAAAGACACAGTTTGTGGCCAAAAATCACAAAACACTCGACAATTTTACATATGTTAAAGCTTATATGCCCATAAAAATCGAGCTTGATTGCAATGAAGACTGAGTTTGGAACAAGTCAGACTATCAGAGTCATGAATAACAAATGTGATCCAGGATGTTAAGTTTGGTTTGTTGCTCTCAGTTGTTTTTACCTCTGAGTTTATTAAATACATCAGACAGCAGCAAGATCCATATGAGTTGAGCACATTTACGCATGTGGAACAACAGATGTAACTTTATTACTATTAACTAGAAAAGCACTCAGAGGGCAGCACTCTGCCAACGCTGCTCAGTCGCTGTATGATTTCCAACGGATGAATTCAAATTCGTGGTCTTCAGCGCTGGATTTGTAGTAGGATCACAATCAGCTGATGTAGTGTTCACTTGTTGTCATGGTTACAGTGATGCCGTGCCGCTATCTCATAATGATGCAGAAATCTTTAACAAAACAGTGGATCCAGACTATAAGCTGCATCGCTGACAAAATCTAATCACTTGATCCTTGTATCATTTCTGACCTTTCCTGAAAATTTCATCCAAATCTGTTAGTCTGTTTTAGAGCAACGTTGCTAACAGACAGACAGACAGACAGACAGACAGACAGACAGACAGACAGACATTGATAATCAAATGAAATTATTTACAGTAATACAGTGTATCATCACACACCCTTAATTTGACTTTCAGGTTTCATGTAATTTTCATCAGATATTTGCATATTGAGTTTTCAGTAGTTCTGGTTTCAAAGTTCGCGACCACTTCTTCAGCTGTAATGTCTGTTAAAATCATGCCAATACATACTCTGTCTCTGTACCAGCAGCAGTAAAATGCTGACTTGTTTGTCTCAAGCTTTACTACTCAGATTTCAGTGTGGCTTCTGCAGCTGTTTGGTGGTTTTGAGGGAGTCTGTCTATAAACAGCGGTAAGTGAGGTAGTTAACAGGGCGCTTGTTTAGTTTTCTGCCAAATGACTGACTTCAAATGGACCCGTGCCTCCGAGACCGAGAGAGCGAAACAGGAAAGCCACTGTTGTTAGATCACAGCGAGGCTATCTGCTGCTGATACGACTCTTTGATGTGGTCGAAGGTTAGCTTGGTGATAACCCTCTGCAGACAAAGACAAAGAAGTAAAATAGTAGAAAGAAGTAAATTCACAGTTTGAAGAGTATTGTACAGGTTATGGAAAATATTTGTTTTATATTTAGAATACTTCAGATTTCCCTTATTAAGGAGTTACAAACTTAGTTATGATGATTAACTGTAAAAAAAAAAAAAAAAAAAAGAAGAAAAACTCTGTAGCTACTGAATGTTTTTATTGTAATGTACTATGGTGTATGAACTTAGACAAAATATCAACTCTTGCAAACGAAAAACATTCAGCATTTGTATGTTTGGAAAATTTTAAAGATTTTACAAAAATATGTAAACAGGAAGCGCAATGACACTCTAAGATTAAAGTAAATCCACCAGACACTTCCCAGAACACAATAGGTGACCAGTAGGTGAAGAAAGGGGAAAGTGGATCAGGAGACAGTGAAGACCAGACAGTATTCATTCAGACAGATCATGATGGCTGAAGGCATACGCTGATCCATTTTTGTTATTATGTTTCTAAAGCATGAAAGGCTTACCTTGATTTCCACGCTCAAGCAGTTTTGTCTTGCAATTCTTGCAACCATCACACTTCAGACAGCAGAACTGCTCAGACTTGTTCTGAATGGTTTCACGTGTCCTGTTGCATTCAAATTACAGAATACAAATGTTTTTTACAAGTAGTCCTGACATGTTGGCACAGAAAACCCTCACTAGTTCTATAGCATGCACATTTTTTTATTAGATTTTGGTAGTAATGAAACGTACAGAGTGGAGCAGATAGACATATGGAAACTGTCGAGGTGTTAAATCTCTTTAAAGCAGACCTTCTCACAAGCATCCTTTGAACAGGTGGTATTCATCACACTGCTATGAAACATTTATGATGGGTTTGTGCAATTAAAAAGAGATTTCGGAATCCATCTCGAAACAAGAAAAGCGTTCAGGGAGCAGTACTCTGCCAAGGCTCTCAGTCCTTGTATGATTTCTGATGGATAAGTCCTGATAAGTCCTCAGTGGTGGATTTGTAGTAGGATCACAATCATGTGATCATCAGCAGCAGCTGATGTAGTGTTCACTGGTTGTCATGGTAACAGTGGCACCGTGCCGCTATCTCACAATGATACAGAAATCTTTAACAAATCTGTGGATCCAGACTATCAGCTGCATCACTGCCAAAATGTCATCCCTTGGTCCTTGTGTCATTTCTGACCTTCACTGAAAATTTAATCCAAATCTGTTGGTCTGTTTTTAAGTAATGTTGCTAACAGACAGACAGACAGGTGGACAGGTAGACAGACAGACGGACAGACGGACAGACGGACAGACAGGTGGACAGACGTATGCCGATTGTCACATAACTCTGCTGTGTTCTTTGGCAAAGTAACAAAAGGTAACAGCTTCAGGATAAAACCACATAAAATGTTCCAAGGCCCAAAGTGACTGGAATAATAACAAAGTATGCTGAGGAGGGTTTTTTTGCAGATACTGATTGACCTCAGTCTGCAGAAACACCTGGTCTGTGCTCCATCATTCTTCACAGCCACACATCAAACAGCTCTGAACAGACCCCACTGACAGCACTAATAACAGCCTAATGACAGCCATTATCTAGCAGGCAGCCTCCCTCAGTCTAAACACAACTGCTCACAATTCACCTCTTATTCAGCTGCAACTGGCTCCTGAGTACATCGTCAAAAGTGAGCTGTGTTGTAAAAGGAAACTCAGTTGAACTTTATTCAACAGGAGTAAAAGTAGAATTCCTCAGTGAAAGTAGGACTTCTGGTGGCTCATCAAAGATGCTCCTTTGTAGTAAGCCCAAGCTGAAACAGGAAGCCTGGATGAAACCTTGGTGAATGTTGACAATGGGCATTTTGAGGTAATAACTTTACCATTTGAAGAGTTCATTTGCAAAAACAGGTAACTCCGATTTATAAATTTTCAGAAAACTCTTTTTTATTGTTTACTTAAGATAATAATAATAACACTAATAATTTATTTTTTCTCTATTTTGTCATGTATTTTTCTACTGAGTCAAATCCACTCAACTTCAGTTTGATTGATATTATCCATCCATCCATCCATCCATCCATCCATCCATCCTCTATACACCGCTTTATCCTCACTAGGGTCATGGGGGGTGCTGGAGTCTATCCCAGCTGACTCGGGCGAAGGCAGGGGACACCCTGGACAGGTCACCAGTCTGTCGAAGGGCTTTGATATTATCTCAAGGAAACAATAAAAAAAGTTTTCTGAAAATTTATTAAAACGGAGTTACCTTTTTTTATTTGCAAATGAACTCTTCATTTGCTTTTGATTTCTCTTCCACATGTTTTTGACCACTTTGACCATCTGAATGTTCTTGTTTCTTGTGCTGTTGTTTTGAGTTTTGTGATAGTTTCAAATATAAGTAATATCATCTTTTAAAAATATGAGACCATTTATCAGAGCCAGAAGCTGTAAAAACAAAAAGATTTCAATTTTCTGATGGGCCCATGTCCAAAAAGGATGTTACCTCTGCCAGAGTGGCCAAAGTGTGTTTTTGCCCATTCTTGTTCATCTGCAGCCTGGCTGGGAAGAACATTCTGTATTAGAAGGTAGGATTTGACCGCGGTGAAAGCAGCTCTCTTCCTGGACACCTCTGTTCTGTAGTCAAGGAAAATATGGAGGAAGAGGGAGCCCTTCTCCCTGGTAAGCTTCAGGATGTGTTCTTTGTTCTGGAAGTGGTGAATGTGTGTGATAAATGGACGTGGGGGTCCTCAGGCTTTCGTGATGGTAACTCTGTCCACCACCACCGGCACAGTAAATTAATCAGACTCTTTCCAGAAAGACTAGATTCAGTCTTCATATTCAAGTGTGACAATTTGAGATTCCTCTGTGGCATTCTTTAAAGGTTATAGCAGGGAAATGTTGACCATCCCAACCTTACTGCTGAACATTGCAGCCTGACCTGCTTCAGGATATGTTCCCAGTACATAAGAGCTCTAAAACATCAACTGTCTCTTCTAATCTTCACGTGTGCTCTTATGTTCTTCACATCGTCTATAGAAAGAGTTGCAGGTTTTTGTTGCTGAGATTTTACTCCCCTGCTGGGAATAACTGAGAAATTTATTGAGATTATTGAGAACTGGAGGCAATGATGGGAATGTCTGAGAATGGTTTTACCACAGAAACGTGTTTTATGATGTCTCATGGAGCTCTGCAGTGTGGAAGCTGGAGTGTGTTGGGGTGTTTCAAACCAGCTCATAAAGACGTTTGACTGCTGAGCTGCTGGTTATGGTCAGATAATGTAAAGTCACACAGCTGTGTGCTTCTGTTATGTACATAAATATCATGACTGTGTGATAACTGCAAAATCATCAGCATTTTCTTTCTCTCAGGTTTCATTTGATCTAAAAATAAAATTGGAAGGGACGCCGAGTTAAACAACATAAGCTATAAAAGTAGAAAATAAGAACACAAATAACAGTACTATAATGCAGGAAATGGAATCACAGGGGATGAGGCTGTGGTAATGAGTGGGAGAGAGCCAGTTTCTGTTTGTGTGTCTGCTGTATATTTCCATGAGAATGTAAGAGAGGAGTCATTCAGAAAAAAACAAAAATGCAACAATTAGTCAGTAGACTGGAGTAGGTGTCCTTACATGGTAACAGGATCAGCAATAAATGAGTCACACGCAACATGCTTACATATTGACTTTTGAATTTGGTAATACATTGGTTATGCTGCTACATCTTTACATTATTGAAGGTTTTTGCAGTTTTTTCATATAAATCCTAAAAGGCACAACACTAAGACCACTGACAGTTAAGTGGGATATATTAGGAAGCAAGGTGTGTTGGAAGCAGGAAAAATGGACAGGGTGAGGATCTGAGTGGCCAATCACAAAACTCAGGTGCAAACAGGAATTACAGTGTAACTGATACAAACAAATGAGATTTACGGCAAGATTTTACAAGCTACAAAACACAAGTGAAAGCCTACAAGAGAACTAGACAAAAAAATGAACTCACACTAATTGGCAGTTGATCAGCTACAAGCTAACAGGCCGGAGACTGGGCTTAGTACAAGAGGATGGGAAACAGAATTAGCAAAGGGCCAGCATGCTGAAGCCCTGACTATAAACCACATTTGTGGCACAAAGAACAAAGATCTGACTGAACCTGAACACAGACTAACACACCGTGAAGGCTACAGTTAGGGGGCAGTATATTGGAAATGACTAAAAAAATGGAACAATCAACAGGAAGGAGCTAGGCTAAAGTACTAAATGCAAACACATGAAGTGACTCTTGCCAAAGAATGATGACTACAACAAACAAACATCACTTTTCTTCATAAAAGTTGTAAGAAGTACAATAAATTTCATCAACAGTCAAAACACAAAGGAACAAGCGAGCCACTGTTTGCAGATAGCTGGCTGATGCTGTCTCTTGCCATGTTGTCCTGCAGCTGCTCTCTGGCCACATGTGGCTCAATTTCAGACCTACTGAAGGCTTTTACTGCCTGTAAAGAGGAAAGGGATGAAAAAGAAGTTTCTTTTAGCAGGAGCCAGGTCGGCCTCTTGTATATCACTTCAGCCACTTACTGGACTGTTATCACCACAGCAAATCTGCCTGACTGCTGGAGAGGCTCTTCAAACAAGCTGGCAGAGCTGCAGAGCGAAGGAAACCAAGAAAGAAGTAGAAAAAGAAAGAAAATAGGTGATTCACTAAAGCAAATTATTTTGCTGGGGGAAAGAAAACACTTTTAGATCACAGAATTAACACTAAAAATAACTTTTATTGACATCTAGATATACATTTAGCTTCATAACCAGTTACACTTTTGCAACTGTACCAAATAATTCTACCTTTGAAGACAACAAACTCTTAGACTGCTGTGCAAACCACATCCATACTATCTTCACAGTTGAGTGTTTCCGTTTAAGATGTCTTTAATCTATCTTGTTTGCACAAAAAATGGCTAAAGCAAAATGTCATCAAGATACTGTTTCTATGGGAACTCTAGTGTAGGACTGTGGTGCACCAATGTTGCTCGACTGAAGTCGTTCCTTCAGCAATGCACAAAACAATCTCCACATTATCTCTGGATGAACTATGGGCCACTGCAATGAGTGCACTGTGACTGCTAGTCTTGTTAACCTAAATGAATTATAAATAGACATATACTATGGTTCAAAAGTTTGGGGTCATTTAGAAATGTCACTATTTTTGAAAGAGAAGCAGTTTTTTTCAATGAAGATAACATTAAATGAATGATAGATCCAGTGTAGACATTGTTAATGTGGTAAATGACTATTGTAGCTGTAAACAGCTGATTTTTAATGGAATATCTCCATAGGGGTACAGAGGAACATTTCCAGCAACCATTACTCCTGTGTTCTAATGCTACATTGTGTTAGCTAATGGTGTTGAAAGGCTCATTGATGATTAGAAAACCCTTGTGTGTAAAAAGTGTGACTTTTCATGGCACACATGGCATTTCCTGGGTGACCCCAAACTTTTGAACAGTAGTGTATACTTGCTTATAAACATAGACGTAAGCTGCATATTAATATGTAAGTTAGTTAATTTGAACATTTTATTCTGAAATGACAAAGTCAGCCTGTTGTTTTTAGAGGACCTGGTGGTTGAGCTGTGATATACAAACTGCAGTGTGCAAAGTTTACACTCGACTTTTTGACCATCTGTTTTCATGTAATGCAGCAATGCCAATGACTTCTTTGACATGTTGTCAGTCTGGATCTGACACACTCAGTAAATTAGAATAAATTAGAGCTAGCAGTCTAGCTACATTAGTTTGCATGAGTTCAAAGTTATGAAAAAGCAGATGTTTTAACAGGGAGTTTGTGCCTCCTGCTGACAACAGTTCTAAAAAGTTGTTGATGTAGAACTTTTCTCCTTATGAACGTAGCACCAACATTCATTAATGCATATTAACTCACCAGTCGACAAGGACACTACTCTGAAGTGGGGTAACTTTTTTGAGCTCTTACATGATTCTGTTGTTTTCACTTTTTTTTTCTTTCTAAACCATTATTTGGCCATTTTCAGCTTTTACTTTACTGTTGAGGTTAAAGGGGTAAATGCTATGCTGTAAATTGACACCATTGGTCAGAATCGTCAGATCATTTCTCTTTTTAAGCTCTGAAACTGTTGTACAATTTTAACAAACTTCTACTCCTGTAGATCCTATATGTCAGTGGATCTATAGTTATGTGATTTTATTGAAGCTTTATTTCTAGAAATTTCTGTTCAGCTTTTGTGATCTGGCACACCCACTGTCACGGTTGGCAGTGATTCATGTAGAAACCAGCTTGAAACAATGACGGGAAGCAACTTCTTCCTAATAAGACTAAAATGATGAGGGTAATGAAAGAGGAAGTTCTTCCAAAAATACTTTAGCAGTTAAAATGCATCACTGGGACTTTTAGTTACTGTAAATTTTTGATGTTTTGATTTAGCTCTTTGTCCTCATAAAACATTGTTGTGTAAAGAGATGAAGTAAATGAAAAGGAAGGCCAGTGTCTGAAAGGTAAAAAGATACAGAATGAAGGAGTAAGTGTTCAAGACAAGGAGAGCAGAGAGAACCAAAACAAAGGAGGGTGAAATAAAGAGGAAGACATAGTTCAACACTTCCAGACATGTCGCCTGTTAACCCATAAATCACTACACTGAGGCAAAGCAAGCGAGACAGAGGAACAAAGAGGGTGAAAGAGATAAGCTGAGATAAATGGATGGGAGTAGAGGGAGGTGAGAGGAAGCAGAAGACAGAAACAAAGAAGAGGGAGGGAAGAGAAAATAGTTTCATATTTATGTTACTGTATCGACCCAAATACTGGACCATTTATTTTCTGAAAATTAGGCTTTTAGAAGTGCAGAGTTCATTTGCAAAAACAGATAACTCCGTTTTGATAAATTTTCAGAAAACTTATTTTTTATTGTTTACTTGGGATAAAATCAATCAAACTGAAGTTGAGTGGATTTGACTCAGTGGAAAAATACATGACAAAAATAGAGAAAAAATAAATTATTAGTGTTATTATTATTATCTCAAGTAAACAATAATAAAAAATGAGTTTTCTGAAAACAGAGTTACCTGTTTTTGCAAATGAACTCGTCAAGTCTTTTATGTTGAACAAAGAGACAATTTTGTTCTGAGATGAACACAGATACAGTTATAATGGAAAGTACCAGTGGAACAGAGTGTAGCAATCGGGATTATTGACAAGATTTTAGATCATTTCCTAGTCAGTCAAAAAACAGTTTCCAAAGGCTGCTGTAATATGAAGAAAATAAATTCATGATGCCGTGTTTCCCAGTGTCTTTACTGCAGAAATGAACCAGAGAGAAAATCAAACTGTGAAACAGTCAAGAATGACAGTCTGGACAAGAAAAGCACTCAGAGAGCTCAGTCCTCCTCCAAGGCTGCTCATTCCCCCACGTGGCATTGTCAGAAATGCAGCATTTGATTATTAGCTATCGGATCATCATCAGAAATCAATACAGATGTACCTACAAAGAGGATGACCTGAGCACAGGTGTGCGTTATGTACGGACACTGAATTGTGTGACCTAAATATGTATAAGTTACTCTTATAAAGGTCTGTTGATCAGTTCATCACTTTTTGAAAGACTGTTTTGCTAGTTTTAAAATAACTGTTCCCTCCATGCTTTTATTTTGAAGGCATTTTTTTTTAATGTTACAGGCTTTTATTTTTGGCACAATTCTGGTGTGGTTTCTTGACATGAGGAAGAGGCTGCCGAAAAGTCCAAAAATTCACATAAAGATGGATGGAAAACTCAGAAACACCCCCACAATTTAATCCGTTGTTCCTTGTATCATTTCTGACGGATAAGTCCTGTTAAGTCCTCAGCGGTGGATTTGTAGTAGGACAAACATACACCGATCATCACATAACTTCACCCCATTCTTTGTTAAAGTAAAAAATGGTAATTGTCAGGAAAACTGACTGATGCTGAGGCCTGGCTGAAGTCTAAAGTTCGTGGGACCTTTGCTGAAACACCTAAAAGTGGTTCGGTTTATATGTCCATGTGCAAATACAGATAACTTTGTCTCCCTCTGTGGTGATAGTAAAAGTATCTTTGATGATTTGGCAACAGGAAAGTTTATCAAAGACTAAGAAGAATTTAGGTTATTTCATCTTAAATCATCTGGGCCTTTCTGCACAGCCGCCTCGCATTTGCTTGAACCTTGTTTGTTTCATAAACTGTGGATATTTAACCTACTTTAAGCAGGGTTTTTTTGCACATCAAATTTGGGGCTATATCTGAATATCAGTATCTCAGGAACTGAATTTGTAATGCTGGACAAGTAGACCGAATAATCTCTGTTTATGAGTGAATTGATTCATTAAAAAGGGCAGCCATCATGAAAAGTCCCATATCTGAGCACATATCAGCAAATAAACTGACCAGGCAGAAGTCAGCTAGTGATTTTATGAGCCATATTTTGCTGAATGTCACAATAATACAAACACAAAATACAGAATTCTTTTTAGTAGGAAATACTTGATAATAAAAATGTTTCAAAAAATTTTTTTGTTAAACTTTCATAACTAAGCAGGTGTGACAAATTATCCAAAAAAAACAAAAAACCCAAACTAAAATCACAAGCTAGAACAAAGAGTTAGAAACAAAACAATAAAGAGCTCCAGAAAGAAAAACAGGAGTAGACTCTTCAGGTTTTTAAAGAGGAGCAAAAATGAAAAGAGTGAGAAAAAAATGAAGGAGAAAGAGGGAAAAAAAAGAAGATGTAGAAGAAGAAGAGCTCCTGGGGTTGGTTGCATCCCGCAGAAGAGCAACAGGAAGGTGGAGGAGGCTGCTGGTGTTTCTGCTTCTTCTGCCTCCCCCCTTCTCCACCTTCTCACCCTTTCTGCCTCCTTCACACTCACCTGTTGAGCCTCTCTCACCCTCATCCTCTCTATTACCCCTTTCCTTCCCTCTTCCTTCTCTTCCTTTCCTCTTAGAGATCTAGCGATTATCGACCCAGCTGATTATTGTCGCTAATACTAGGCCCTTTTTAGATAATCAGCATTATTATTTTTAGTGGCCGACCATCGTAAAATACAGAAATGTGCTACTTTGATTCTTGGTTCTAAAAATTCTTTAAGACATGAACTTTAGTGGGCAATAAAAGTGATAGAATAGAAAAAGATGAACAAAACAGAGAAGAACAGCAGATGTAACTGCAGGAGACAAATTGTTATTGATCTCAATCAGCTGATCTCAGTGAGCAGGAAAACGTTTAAGCATCACATGATGCTCAAATATATAATATTTAATGTAGAATTACAAAAAGAGTGATATTATTAACAGAACAATCGAGTAATAAATGACAAGTGGTATCACATTACCGTGATAATATAAAACATTTAATGTATACTACCGGTCCAAAGTTTTAGAACGCCACAATTTTCCTTTTTTTTTAAACTAAAATTCAAGTAGTTCATGTCCAGTGAAGAGCTTGAAATGTTCCAAAGGTAAGCGGTGAACTGCCAGAGGAAAAAACAAACAAACAAACAAAAAAGTAAGGTTACCCAAAACTGAAAAATAATGTACATTTCAGAATTGTACCAAAACATCTTTTTCATGGAACAAGAAATGTGTTAACAACTTAAAGCTGTTCTGCAGCAATGGAGGTTGATCAAGCCTTGAAAGTTGGTGCTACCAAATCCTACAGCAGTCCCAACTGTTCTAGATTCCTTCTGTCTGCATAAAGTAGTGCTGGAACACACCATGGAACCCTCCAGAACATTATTAGAACAGTACTGTACTGCAGAAAGTAGTGTGTTATAAAAATGGAGAGAAAAAGACAATTAACAATAGAAGAGAGACAGACCATCAGAACACTTAAAATGTAGGAGAAACTGTAAAGAAAGTCCAGGTGTCAGTGAGTTCAGTTTTCTTCACCATCAAAAGGCTCAGAAACTGGAGGAAACTCTGACAGGAATTATTCTAACATGGAGAACTATTTCTAAGTAAGTTCTTCATGTTATGCTCTGTAGTTGCTTCTCATCTCACTGAGTTCCAAAAAGTCTCTGAGACTATTTAATAGCACCTAAGTAAACCCAGATACTGAGATATGTTCTATAATCACTCACTTTTCTTCTAATCAGCTCATCTACTGCTGCACTATGAAATAACATGATAACATGATAACCCTAACCCTAACCAAAACAATGGCTAACCCTAAAGAAATGTTTTTGCACTTTTACTTTTTTCAGTAACAACAACATGGCCAAGAAACACTGTTTAAACTTGTGGGGACCAAAATGAGGTCCCCACAAGTGACATAGTCTTCGGTTTTCCTACAGTTGTGGGGACATTTGGTCCCCACAACTGTAGGAAAAGCTAAAACACACACACACACACACACACACACACACACACACACACACACACACAGAGCGTCCGTTTCTAATCAGCTGCTGGGATTCCCTTTGGATGTCCATATTTACTGAGTTCATTTGTCGTGTAGCTTTTCCCAGAGAATCGCTGCAGTCAGCAGAACAGCTGGACCAGAAACCAACAGACTCTGCTATTTTCCCATCACTGAGACCTGCCTCTGCTCTGTGAATAAGTGTTTGTCAGCCTGTCCTCAAACGAAAAACGACCACATAGGTCGTCTGTACACGCCCGTATTACGGCCGACTGTTACGTTTTGACTATGCGACCTCTGGCGGTTGAGTAAATATCGACACTCCGGTGTCGGAGCTGAAACGTCACCATGAACAAACTTTTATCTAACACTATCCCTATCCCTAACCCTAACCCTAACCCTAACCCCGTGCTGTGAAAGTGAGGAAAAAGCCGTTTCGCGAGGGAAAAGCCGTTTCTTGAATTAAATCCCGTAATACGTTCCTTTTCCCCGTAGGGGCGCTAACGTAAATACGCTGTCATGGGTCGTATTCCGGTGCACGTTACATACGGCCGATGTGGTCGTATGAATTTGAGGACTTGTTGGTGTTTGCATATGCACATAAATGAAACAGTTCAAAATAAATTCACAGCGTTACCTGGAATGAACTAATCTCCCACCTCTGTGCAAGGTGCTGTAAACATTCACAGAAAGCCCAGCATCAACCTTCTCAGCCTTTCTGTTTCCACAGCAGTGTAGGACTTTATAAACATGGCTCCAGTTTCATGATGTTTGCCTAGATGGTGACTTTTATGTTGCTGATTGTGATATTGGAGGGCAACAATGTGTGTTCTCTGAATTTAACTGATCACCATGGAGACCCGTGCAGCATTTCTTCAGGGCTGTTCAGTAGCACCGACCACAGCGTGGGAACCTGTCCTAAAAGAGGTCCTAAAAGAGGGTTTCCTGTGGTTGGGCAAACGTGTCTCCACAAAATGATGTTCTTGCTCAACTAAACTTCATTCTTAATTACATTTTGAAAGAATGTAAGTTTGCTTTCAAGTAATCCTGTAGTCACTTCAAAAAAGTGTCCAAGTCTGAAATAGGAGGAAAGAGGAGTGAATGGCAGCATACAGCGGCTACTGGAACTTCACCTACAAAGCTAATGTTTGGCTCCCATGGAGAAACAGGAGACCATCAGTACTAGAATAAAGTTTCCTTTTCTGTCTTTGTTCACTTCTGATTTTCATTCACTTTCTCGTTCAGTTTACTGACCCAAACTATGCGGTTAAGTTCAGGAAGATGTCATGTTAGAAGCTCAGTTAAGTTTAGGTACCAAAATAACTTGAACAGGGCTAGGGTTAGGGTTGGGGTTTTTTCTTGATTTTTTGGGGTTACCAAGGTGTCAAGTCCTACTCCATCTAGTAAGCTGTTTACCTGTAGATGAAGGTACTTTGTAAAGCACTTTGAATCGCCTCATTGTTGAAATGTGCTATATAAATAAATTTGCCTTGCCTTGCCTGTTTGTGGAGACTGGGTTGGACTGGAACATCCACAGAGTTTCATGCTGCTCTCAAACGACATTTCAAGCTCATTCCAGATCTGCAGCTTTGAACTGTAGTAGGGAGACCCCTGCTTTTAGGTGTCTTTATTGTAGCCTGACTGGTTAACTGATGGTTAGGGTTAGCCATGTCATGATGAGGTTACTTCTTTTGCTCACAAGGTAGCTGTCCTTAAAGAGAGAGGTTTGACCAGTGACAGGATCATTTCACCTCAGCTTCCAGCTTCTTTATCAGCTATGAGTTGTCACATGCAATGAATGAAGTAGTCCAATCTGGATCTCTTAAATCACCATTGAGTGACAGACTTATCTGCAAAAACTCAAAATCTCACCAAGCCCGTTTGTCTTATTTTTAGTCAAAATGTCTCATCCCACTTGACTTAAGATAAATTCACTTAATAGGTGACACTTCAGCAAGATGGAGAAACCTGTTTTAAGACAGTACATCTTAAATATCTCTTGAAATTATCTTGTTTTAACCCTCCTGTCGTCCTGCTGGTCAAGTTGACCCATTTTAAAGTTTAAAAATGTGGGGAAAAATATTTTCACAGTGAAGACTTCCATATTTTCTAAAATCTTTGGGGAAATTTTTGAACATTTTTTGGTGGAAATAAAGAAATATTTTTAAAAAATGTTTCTTTAAGAACATTCGGAAAAAATCAACCAAAATCCAGCAAAATTCGCTGGATTTTGGTTGATTTTTTTCTGAATGTTTTTAAAGAAAATATTAGAAATTGTACTGACATATGTAATCACTTTAGATATTTTGTAGGATATTTTTTAAAGATTTTTTTTAGTTTTTTGGAAATATTTTCAATTTTTATTTCTTGTCAAATTTGGGGATTTTTAAATAAATTTCAGGGGAAACGTCTTACTGAAGATTTGGCCATTTTTTATGAATTTGGGGGATTTTTTCTGATTTTGAAAAAAAAATTCAGACAAGGAAACAATATTTTTTGGTACCGTAAATGAGGACAACTGGAGGGACAAGACACCAAAGCTTGACAATCCTGATAAAAATACGGCTCAAAATAAGTTTTCCCAGCTAATTTTAAGATCTCAAGATCATATCTTACTTCAAGAAATCTTACCAAGCCATTTTTCACTTGTTCTATTGGCAGATTTTTTCACGTATTTCAAGGGAAAAGTTCCTTGAAACAAGTTCTTTTTTCTTATTTTGAGAGGGGCATTTTTTCCAGTGTACCAGACCGAAATACAGTAAAACCTAAATCTGCATTCAACAACGTTATTCTCTCTTTTATATCTCAATATTTTGGTGCTCTCAGTGAGGTTCTGTACTCTGAAGCAATTCATCCCTGACTTTACTTTTTAATTTAATTAGAAACTATCTCCTCTAATCTGCTGTCTTTGAGCCCCATTTTTTCAGTAAAAAGCACTCTTGCACTGATATTTTATATTTATAGTTTTCTACCTATTTTATTTTTAATAAATGAAGACAATTTGTCACACTGAGCAGCACCATGTAACACAAGCCACTGTGGAAAATCTGTGGCCCCTCAGGTAGAAGTGCTGTGACTTGAAGTCAGAAATAAATAGCTGAGTTTAATTTTAAATTGGATAAGAAGCCCTGTTGGAATGAAATCATTCTGCTGCTGACACAGGTGGCCAAGTCAAACAAGTATATGATGTCATTTAATCATGATTTAGAGCAGCACTAAGGGTGAAAGTGATTTTATTTGATGCTGCGGGCCAACTATGTCCTTAAACGAGTAAAAATCACTCAGTACATGTAATAGTGTACAAACAAAACGCTATCAAATGCACACAAACACACTGAGCCTGCCAACTCTCAAGCTGGACGCTGATATTTCATCACTGACGTCTTTGGGAGTGTGTGTGTGTGTTGTTGGAGTTGTGCAGTACGTGACGTTTGTGTTTGTAATGATTATTCAAGCTGTCATTGAGCGCTTAAGCTACCACCATTAATTCAGTCCACTTAGGGCTACGTGCTGTATGACAACGCCAGCGGCAGCAAGCTCTGCTTTTATCCAGTTTTTATTATGTCCAATTATCCAAATAGTACATAATGATGTAGAAAAGATAAGGCTAATTTTATTGATTCCCCACAGGCAACCCAGGAGATGAAAGCAGAGCTATAGAGATGTGATTAAAGAGGAAAACTCACTAAAAACCTCAGAACATCATGACGGTGGTTGTCAGCTCTCCTTGTTAACCAGTTTTTCTTCATCAGGCTCGTAAAAGGTGACATTTGACTCGTGATTTGACTCTTCTTCCCCACAGAATGAACTAAATGTGTGCTGCCTTCTTCAGTTAAAAGGAACAAGTTTTTAGAATGGAGAGCTGTGGAAAACATGAAATAGAATTATCACAGTAAAAAGCAACACTGCAAATGATGCAAAAAAAAGGAATGCTGGTATCTCTGTGCAGCTGCTTATTACTTTGCAAAGGAATGGCGGCACGTCTGTCTGTCTGTCTGTCTGTCTGTCAGCAACATTACTCAAAAACAGACCAACAGATTTGGATGAAATTTTCAGTGAAGGTCAGAAATGACACAAAGACCAAGTGATTAGATTTTAGCATAGATGGAGCATTTAGTCTGGATCCACAGAATTGTTAAAGATTTCTGTCTGTAACCATGACAACAAGTAAACACTATGTCAGCTCTCTGCTGACGATCACATGACTGTGATCCTAATACAAATCCACCACTGAAGATTTATCAGGACTTATCCATCAGAAATGATACAAGGAACAGCTGATTAAATTGTGGGGGTGTTTCTGAGTCCCGTCACTTCCTGCTGTCTGCTACATATTTAGATCACGTGATTCGGTATTTGTACATAAAGTACACATGCATGACACACACCTGTGCTCAGAGCAAGGTCATTTTGTTTGTGGGTGTATCTATATTAAATGGACACATTCTATGCAGCCATGATTTCTGCCTCGACTTTTTTCAAGATTTCAGCCGTCAGAAATGATATGACTGAGCAGCCTCGGCGGATTACTGCACGCTCTGAGTGCTTTTCTAGATTCTAAAGTGATAGTTACCATTTGGAACTCTTAACTTCAACTACATTCAAACATGATATTGAAGAAATGCATGAGGGCTGACAGTGTCCTGTAATGAAGGATACATAGTTTTTGGCCTAAATGAAAGAGAAATAATTGCATTGATAAAATGTTCCCTGGGATAAAATAAGTTTTATTGCCAGTATAAAACTGGCTTGGCAAATTAGGACTAAACATCAAACATATTTATGCATTTTCTGCATGACTGAGTACATGTTCTTGTGGCAAAAGGATCCATGCTTTTTGCCTCCTGTAACTGCAGGGCTTTGCTTAGTGTGATTAATGATGTACAGCTTAGCAGGTTTGCAAATAAAACTGAGAATCTGCATCGCTCATGGAGATTATGGTCAGGAAAAGAACTGGTTGAGGGGAGAAGCTTCTTTAAATCCTAAACTCTCAACAGAACCTTCTAGGGAGCAGGTTAGTTGAGTGGAATAAGTTTCCTTGGTGGCCTTAGGCTCAGTCTAACTTGCTAACCCTTCAACCCCATCTCATAGTAGTTTTCACCGCAAACACAACCTAACTCTGCACAGAAATGATTTATTTTAGTAAACTGCATGTGATCCATATGCAGATACATCTCCAGAATTTGTTGAGATGGTTCTGATGAGGTCTCCAAAGTCTTCAGGTCTCCTTTTCATAGATTCTCCACATCTGTGGGACTCTACAAGAACAATGAACTCAATCATTCCTAAACATTTTGCCTGGGTAGTTCACTGATGGAAGTGGAACACAGATAGTCGCAACTTGTAGAACACATGTACCACTCAAACACACACACACACACACACACACACACACACACACACACACACACACACACACACACACACACACACACACACACATGTTTGTACTTCTATCTTAGTGAGGACATCCATAGGCGTAATGCATTTCCTAGAGCCTTACCCTAACCTTAACCATCACAACTGATTGCCTAAACTTAATCCTTACCCTAACCCTAACCAAACCTCAATTCATACCTGTTCTCTAAAAACAAGTCTTCACCCTCAAACATGGCTGTTTCAAAGTGAGGACCGGCCAAAAATGTCCTCACTTTGTAAAAATGTCTTCACTTCAATCTGAAAAATAAAAAAAAATAATAACCTGGACCTCCCACCCTCTACCTCTGCATTCATTAATATTTCCCCAAAAAAACTTCTCTCAAAAATATACAAACTAATATCTCAGTCCGACTCTGCACTTTGCATCCCCATAGATAAATGGAAAACAGACCTCTCCATTGCCCCTGATGCCGACTTCTGGACCCAAATCTGCAAAAACATTTTCACAATGACAAAAAATACCAGCTTACAGCTTATACAGTACAAAATCCTCCACAGAACTCATCTCACTGGTCAAAAAATGCACAAAATGGGATATTCACCTGAAATCTGTACACATTGCACACAAAATTGCACTGACACCTACATACACACGTGGACAAAATTGTTGGTACCCCTCAGTTAAAGAAGGAAAAACCCACAATTCTCACTGAAATCACTTGAAACTCACAAAAGTAACAATAAATAAAAATTTATTGAAAATTAAATAATCAAAATCAGCCATCACTTTTGAATTATTGATTAACATAATTATTTAAAAAAAACAAACTAATGAAATAGGGCTGGACAAAAATGATGGTACCCATAACTTAATATTTTGTTGCACAACCTTTTGAGGCAATCACTGCAATTAAACGATTTCTGTATTTGTCAATGAGCGTTCTGCAGCTGTCAACAGGTATTTTGGCCCACTCCTCATGAGCAAACAGCTCCAGTTGTCTCAGGTTTGATGGGTGTCTTCTCCAAATGGCATGTTTCAGCTCCTTCCACATATGTTCAATGGGATTCAGATCTGGGCTCATAGAAGGCCACTTTAGAATAGTCCAACGCTTTTCTCTCAGCCATTCTTGGGTGTTTTTGGCTGTATGTTTTGGATCGTTGTCCTGTTGGAAGACCCATGACCTGCGACTGAGACCAAGCTTTCTGACACTAGGCAGCACATTTCTCTCCAGAATGCCTTGATAGTCTTCAGATTTCATCGTACCTTGCACACTTTCAAGACACCCTGTGCCAGATGCAGCAAAGCAGCCCCAAAACATTACTGAGCCTCCTCCATGTTTCACCGTAGGGACAGTGTTCTTTTCTTCGTATGCTTGGTTTTTCAGTCTATGAACATAGAATTGATGTGCCTTACCAAAAAGCTCCAGTTTGGTCTCATCTGTCCAAAGGACATTCTCCCAGAAGCTTTGTGGCTTGTCAACATGCATTTTTGCAAATTCCAGTCTGGCTTTTTTATGAGTTTTTTTCAGCAGTGGTGTCCTCCTTGGTCGTCTCCCATGAAGTCCACTTTGGCTCAAACAACGACGAATGGTGCGATCTGACACTGATGTACCTTGGCCTTGGAGTTCACCTTTAATTTCTTTGGAGGTTGCCCTGGGCTCTTTGGATACAATTCCAACGATCCGTCTCTTCAATTTGTCATCAATTTTCCTCTTGCGGCCACGTCCAGGGAGGTTGGCTACTGTCCCGTGGGTCTTGAACTTCTGAATAATATGAGCCACTGTTGTCACAGGAACTTCAAGCTGTTTAGAGATGGTCTTATAGCCTTTACCTTTAAGATGTTTGTCTATCATTTTTTTTTCGGATGTCCTGGGACAATTCTCTCCTTCGCTTTCTGTTGTCCATGTTCAGTGTGGTACACACCTTTTCACCAAACAGCAGGGTGACTACTTGTCTCCCTTTAAATAGGCAGACTGACTGATTATGAGTTTGGAAACACCTGTGATGTCAATTAAATGACACACCTGAGTTAATCATGTCACTCTGGTCAAATAGTTTTCAATCTTTTATAGAGGTACCATCATTTTTGTCCAGGCCTGTTTCATTAGTTAGTTTTTTAAAATAATTATGTTAATCAACAATTCAAAAGTAATGGCTGTTTTTGATTATTTAATTTTCAATAAATTTTTATTTATTGTTACTTTTGTGAGTTTCAAGTGATTTCAGTGAGAATTGTGGGTTTTTCCTTCTTTAACTGAGGGGTACCAACAATTTTGTCCACGTGTGTACATGCAACTTGGTACTGCTCACCTGTCCAAAGATTCTGGGAAAATATCACAAACCTTCTTTCACAAATCATGGGCTGTCGCATCCCTTTCTCCCCATCCCTCTGTTTATTGGGAGACGTATCCGTATCTACACTGGACAGGGCACACAACCATACACTTCTTGCGGCGCTAGCTGTCGCCAAGAAAACTATCCTCTTGAACTGGAAATCAAGGAATTCAATAAATATAACACAGTGGAAAAACCTACTCATAGATTATATCTCCCTGGAAAATACAGACTCCTCTTTCAAGAAAAACAATCAACACCCTGCCTGGCAACCATTTCTTTCTTTCTTACAGTCATAATTTGCTCTTATAGCTGATCACTATATCATTCCAACACCACAATTTATCTCGTATATTTACAATACAATCAACTTCTTCCTTTTTTTTTAAAAAAAAAAAAAAAAAGGTTATTAACTAATGAACTATTATTATTATTGTTTTTTTTTCTCCTGTTGCCTGTCCACCAATAACCTCAATATAAAACTCCATAGAAACTTCCTAGAACACAGATACCTACACATACAGAAGCACATTTTCCAATAGACACACTCACTAGTATTGTTTTCATCTATGTAAATACCCCTTTGTTTGTTTGTTCGTTTCATTAATCTGCTTCTCTTGTGCTTTTATTTTTTATTTTTTTTATGCATTTATTATTTTGCGTTACTGTCAATAAGATATGTATCTGCTTCTTTTTTTTTTTTTTTTCTTTATGGTTTGTTTTATTTGTTTATTTTTTATTTTTATTTTTTTCTCTTTTTTGATTGAATGCAGTGCTTATGGGCTGGGCTGTCTTCGCGCGCAGTGGCTGCGGTGGGGCCTGGGTGGTGGGGCGCGTCTGCCTTGTCGCGGGGCCGTGTCCGGGTCTTGGGTTATTGCTGATGGAGCAAACTCCTTGCCTGCCTTCCCTTCGCTTTTTAATGCACCTCATATGCCCTGTTTTTAATGCACCACATTATCATAATAACACACACACTCAAAGGGAAGGAAGGAGAGAGGGGGGGAGGGCCTACGAAGAAGGGAGAGGGAAGGGAAGGAAAAAGAGGGAGGGAAGAAAGAAAGGGGGAGGAAAGGAAAAGAGGAAAAGGGAAAAGAGGGAAAGGAAAGGAGGAAAAAGAAAAGGAAAAGAAAAAAGAGAGAGAAGATGAGAAGGAGGAAAAGGAAAGGGGAAGAGGGAATGAATGAATGAATAAATAAATAAAATAAAAAATATATAAAGGGGAAAAGGAGGAAGGGAAATAAAGGGGGGGGGAAAAGAAAAAAAAAAGGTGCTGGGTTTGGGCACGGCCTTGCGGTGGGGTGGTCGTGCCCCTCTGCCCTGCCCCCCCGTGTGGTTTCTGTGTGTGGGGATTGTCCGGTTTCAATCACTTGTTTTGACAATTGTTATGTTTTCTATTATTATTGTAATGAGGTAAATAACTGTTATTATTCATTATCTCCTTATTTATATCACTATCATTATCAGCATATATATTATACATCATATATGGAATATGCGCGAACACACTCGCATGCACACACACACACACACACACACACACACTCCCTCCTTCATACACACAGAGAACAGCTATTTCTGCTTTCATTTCCATTTATTTTTTACCTTTCTTTTCTCCCTGTTTCGTCTTTGTTGCATATATAATCGTTATTACTCATTATTATTGTTTGCTCTCTACTTTGTTTAACACTATCTTCTATATTGTAAAAGTGACCTGTTTGTATGTCTTTAATGTTCACTGTTGTAATAATAATAATTAAAAAAAAATAAAAAAAAATGTCTTCACTTTGATAGTTAAATGCAGAAATGGTAATCACCATGTAGCAAGTACAAGAACACACACACACACACACACACACACACACACACACACACACACACACACACACAGTGTTTTTCTATCATTGTGGGGACATACCATTGACTCCCATTCATATCTAACCCCTAACCCTAACCCTAACCCAGACCAAAACGATGCCTAACCCTAAAGAAGCGTTTTTTTGCGCTTTTACATTTTTTAGTAACAACAACATGGCCAAGAAAACGCTGTTGTCACCCGTGGGGACCTCATTTTAGGTCCCCACTGTGAGACGAGTCCCCACCTATATAGCAAATAGTCAGGTCGAAGTCCCCACCGGGTCCCCACCGGTATAGATAAACACGTACACAGTGGTAGTGATATAAATACACTGACCTAGATGCTGCTAATCAAGCTGCTGCCAGAGTGTGAACTTCATAGAAAACAGTGTTTGCAGGTGTTTTTACACACTCTCATATCCAGTGCTGTGTGTGTTGTCTTTACAGTGTCATGTAGGTGCAAAATCTTCCACAGCATTCTGCTCAGTAGACTCATTTGAGTCTTAAATGGGAACTCTGCTGGTTTTATGCATTGCAGTGTATTTACAAGGAAGGACGACAGTATATGTGGAAACAATTTGCCCTCAGTTACTGTTTGGATTATACAGTGTTTGTTCCATCAAGGACTCAGTAGAAGATAAGGGCTGACAGCTGCTGATACATTTCGGGCAACACTTGGATGTAATGCTGATATGTAATTATGCGCTGGATATTTGTAATTATCACTGTTGGATAAACAAACAGCAGAACATCTGCAACACATTTGCAGCTTCGTGCTGTTATATACAAATTTTCTATGTATTTATTATGAATGTATATTAGCAATGCAAAGCAGCTAAGTACATGAGGGTAACTGTTTGTTTTCAAAGCAGCACTTTTGTTTTAGCTCTGGTGCAAATATCTCATAAGTGAGCTACTTACTGGCACTGACATATTTACAGTTTAGACTGAGCAAATAAACTCTCAAATATAGTTCCAGGAGGCACTCTAATTATAATTTTTGCTGCTTAGGCAGAAGTGGAAATGTCTGAGTAGAGACATGCTAACTAGGTATTCCCAGCATGTAGGAAAATCACAAGTTGGGTATCATTTGTATATATGATTGAGTTATTGCTATGTCTTTTAAGCCTTTAAGCTTCAGTCAATTCCAGCTGTTTTCAGTACAAAAAATTGCTAATATTCTATTTTTAAATAAAAAAAATTACGAAAAATACGGGGAATATTGGACGGGCATCGCAAGGTGCATTTCCTTGAAAATGACCGATTTGGGGATTTTATACCGACTTCAGGACATGTTTTGGACAAAATAGTTTACTGGCTTGTGTCATCTGGATGTAAAAGGTTGGATTATGGCCGTTTTTTGTGGAATCTTTTTTTTTTGTGTGTAATAATGAACCCGGAAATGTGAGTCGCGCTGTGTGCGTTGAAGCCGTGTATAGAGAACGGATGGATGAATATTTGTTTTTGTCGGACAAATGTGTTTTTCTCACCCGCTGTGGTAATCACATCTGAAAGTGGTTTATACCGGCGGATTCATGAGAATCTAAGCTTTCCATCGGCGTATAGTGTTTGTATAAGCGCGTTTGCAGCCGTCGGACATTCTTGAAATTCCTATGCAAATTAGTAGGTGTACCGCCGGCGGTACACTGAAGCTTAACGGGTTAATCAGTTGTTAGGACAGTCAGAAGGACAGAAGGACTGCACATACAGTTGGTTGTGTGAGGTGAGTCTATACTGCTGGAGGGGCTGTAAAGCTGTTGTAGTAAATAAAGTTGCTTTAGTCAGCTGCTGCAAACCTAGGTTATGATCATCATTAATGAAAGTAACTAATAAACTGTGATTTTCTCACAGCAATCACCGCTGCCACAAAATGCTTTGCACGAAAACATAAACTAGAAAAGAGGCCACTGTTGCTATGGTGATCGTTACTTTATCTTCACCTGGGATGAGCAGATCAGAGGACAGCAAACACTGCTCTCCTTCTCTGTTTTTCTGTTTGTGCTCTCCAGCTCCTTAAAGCTTCCTTTGCTTCTTCAGCACTTTCTTCAGGTGCAGTCGGGGTCTCAGAGCATCTGTTTGCTGTTCATCAGCTGATCCTGACCCTCCTTCACAGCAGCCCAACACTGGTCTTCCTGGCTCCTCAGCTGATCCTCTGGATTCTCCCAAACTTCACTCACTGTTTATGACCTCCTGGGAGTGGTCTTCTTTCTCCTCTTCTTTGCCTTCAGCTGACACCTGTTTTTCACCAAGGTCTGTTTTTCACTCCTCTGTGTTGAATTGAAGCTGCTCTTCATCGTGTTGCCTCATCCTCTGGAGCCTCTGTGACCGATGTGTCTGGTCCCTGGTCTCAGAGCACCAGTCTATTTTTTCATTTCCTGATCCTGTGGCTCCTGCAGGTTGTCACAGAGATGTTTTGGAGATTCTCCTGTGATTCTTCAACCTGCTCCCTGCAGCTGCTTCTTCAGCTCCTCTGTGGATTTCTTTGTCCCCAGCAGGATTTCTGACAGCTTGGAAATGAGATCCTTGTTTCAGCCTCCATCAGCTGATACTGCAGATGACTGGATATCCTACTTCATCATCTCTGCTTCCTGTGACCCTGCTGCAGCTGTGTCTTAAAATCTCTCTGAATTTTGTTTTGTGTCTTAAGGTTGTCAGCAGTTTTCTTCACCTCACCTAGAGGGGATCAATTTAGTCCCCATTACTTGAGTAATTTTTAGTTCTAATGGCCTTGGCCTTGAGGGCAGCTCTTCCTCTGAGGGCACGAACCCAAACAGGACCAGTTTGGGGTCTACGTGATGCCTCCTACTTTTCAACGTTGGGTTCAGAGTCCAACTGTTTACTGCTCTCACTTTTCTTGTTGTCTTCACACAGTAACATGAATGAAGACTGTTTTATGGTAAGTATGGAATATAATGGAATCAAGCATTTTTAGCTGCTTTTACAGACTGCTGTGTGGTTACTGGGGATCAGTTTGTTTATTCAGGGTCGATATTGATACCAATTATTGTTTTTTTTATTGGATTATTAGTTTTTCATGATTATTAGTATGAAGAAAAACTAAAAACCGATACATGGGCCCAGTCTACATTTAATGTTATACATTAGCAGCATACAACAGAAGGGAGCATTTATGCTAAGACCAAGACAGGACATTAGAGTTAGTGGAGTTGCATCATGGGTAATGTAGGTTCCGGGTTTTGACCTCGACAAATAATGTTGGGAATTAAAAAATGGCATTTAGGCATCTCCTGCCTTGGTTTTCATACTTTATTTTTCCATCCATCATAAATGTGAGAGTGTCATTAAATTGCAAAGCTGAATTTGAGATTGATTTAAAGGTTAAGGCTTCTTTTAGTTTACTAGTTTTGAGTTCTTTTGTTCTAACAAGAAGACAAAATGAACGTTTTTGAGACTTCTTTTAGTTTGTTGCCTGTATGTTGGCACCACATCAACAATGTCTAGATTGGACTTATCATTCATTTAATGTTATCGTCATTGAAAAAAAGATTTTCTTTCAAAAATAAGGACATTTCTAAGTGACCCTAAACTTTTGAACGGTGGTGTACATTTTAATCATTACTCAATATTACTGAATACTACTGAATGACCAGCATGCTGATCCAAGGAAGGATACAGGATGCATACAGTTTGAACCCCCATCATGTTGCCTGCAATTTGAACACACACACTCATAATAAATACATGCACAGCCAGCTACTCCCTCATAAACACACAGCCATCCAAACACACTAGGGTGTGATGGGAAAACCATTATACTGCCATTACTCTGGTTCTTACAGGGCGTGTTGTGATAAACATTTGCTGCTTTTAAAATGTCTTCACCTCCCTGATCCAAAGAAAAGGCTGTGCAGTTGACAAAAGACAGAACACAAACTGCACCTTACACTTGATCACATGTAGAAATGTATTTGTAAAACTTCCAAGACAACAGATATCCTGTAGAACATTCAGAATAAAACGATTTGCTTAGAAAACCCTTGGAAAGTCTAAATAATTAGATGTTGGATCAAACTGTTGTTGTAAAACCCTGTTGACTTAATGTGGTGAACTACTTCCAGGAAAAGGCTGTAACCAACAAGTGTGACTGTAATCGGATGTTAATCAAAGATAAAACACAGTTCAACTGGGGTGTGTGTTTATTCCAGTACAAACCTTATACAGACAGTGTTGGATTTACCAACCCTTACTTTGATGTGCCCCCACCCCACCACCATCAATTACCTCATTCATGTTGTTTTAGTGGACAGTTTCAATGCTACATGGTCAGAAAGGTGGTCATTTCACTTTAGCTTCAGACACTGGCTGACACACTACACCACATTTACATGGTCGTAAAGCCTCGGGTTTTGGTTTCAAAGGCTCCTTGATATTCTGTTTGGCCACAAACAGTTGGTTTCAGCTGGACATTCTGCCGCTGCAGCAGCAAGAAATCTGGCCTGGGACTAGTGATGTCCTGTTCAAGCTTTTTTTGCTTCTGGTCCTATATTTAGTATTGCATGATACAATTTTTCATAACAAATACATACTTCAAGTAATGTAGATTAACTGTAGTACCTGGTTGGGCCACCAGGTGCTGACGAGGCAGAGTTTCTGTGCTTTCTGTGTTTTTAAGCACAGAGCACTTTAGGAGCTTCGCTTGGACAGGAGTTTAGATGTCAGTGAAGGAGCACCATGACTAAGTCTTCTTTGAGGCTTAATGATCTCTGGTCAGTACAGGTGTTAAGTCAAGTTCACATAAAGTTGGGCAGTGATCTTATATCTCAGTGGTTTAATCATGGTTGTTTTAGCCTGTGTGGTAATGGTCACTAAGGATTGGGCTCAATTTCTGCCAATAATCATCATTTAAAACTTGCCATGATCGGCTCCAATCCTGATCTCAGAATGTAGCTTGACACATCTGGGGTATGAACCGATGTTTAGCGCCAATTATTTAGTAATGTGAGGGGCTTAGATCCAATCCTAAACCTGTCAAGGCGCTCACAGACTGATGGGGCTTGTTTTGACAACATCTTTATTCAGTGTTTACGAGTTTAAATCTGGATGATTACAATTTTCATGTTCTTGCTCAGAGAGGCAAATGTTGTTGCCAAGCAACATCAGACATCCCTCAGAGCTATCATCATCTACAGATATTAAAATGCAAAACCTCCAATGCATAACTTGCAATACCCAAACAAGCATTCTCCCAACCCAGCTTTTCATTTTTCTGTCTGCTTTTGTTTTTTCTCACTGCAGTGTATTACTAGCATTACAGCTAGTTGTTGCTCCACACTCTCTGCACTTTCTGCCGTAATCATTTTACTAATACAATCTGGTGTGAGATATGTTATTTTCAAATCGTGTGTGAGATCTGGGTGAAAATTATCAGTGAAGTTTCTGATTCTGTACGTGATACAGCCGGATCTCAAAATCTGCTCGAATTTCACCTCTTGTCGAGTCAGTATGGTGTAACTGTCACTGAATGTGAACATGGATATCTTGGTGCTGCTCATGTAAACATCTTGTCCTGACTTCAGAAACCTGGATGTTCTAGTTGGAGTACTCTGGTGTAAACCAGGAAACTGTGGGCTGTAAACCTTTCTGAATAATGTTGGTTGGGACAGAAAACATGGTGACAGATGGTAAGAAATCAAACACAGCTGCCTGATCAGAGACCTGGAAACATGTACGGAGAAATATGACTCAGTGTTTACATGTAAATGAAGGTTCTGATTACGAGGCTTATCCCAGTTTGGATGGTATTTGGGGTGTGATGCTTACATGGAACACAGAAAATCTGGTTCTGCTGTTCCCTATGGCTGATCAATACAATCCATCCCTTATCTATACACTGCTTAGTCCTCATCAGGGTCATGGGGGCTGGAGTCTATCCAGCTGACTGAGGGTGAAGGTTCACCTGGACAGGTAACAGTCTATCACAGGGCTACACATAGAGACAAACAATCACACTCACATTCACACCTACAGATAATTTAGAATCGCCGATTAACCTCAGCATGTTTCTGGACTGTGGGAGGAAGCTGGAGAACCTGGAGAAAACCCAGCAGGGAGAACATGGAGACTGAACAGAGAAAGATCCCAGGTCCAGGATGGGACACTGTAAGGTGACAGTGCTAACCACTGAACCACCGTGCGGCCCACACATTTGTTTTGTATTCTGAAAATGTTTCAAACTTAACAGAATGTTTCAAAGCCGTGACATTTCCTACTTTTTTCGTGTCTGCCCTAAAACTAGCTCATCTCTACCATAGCTGTGTGTTTTTGTCAACATGGACTGTTGTTGCTCCTTCTGTTCCTGAACTCATCTGGGATCTGTCATCTGATATCAGACAAGTTCAAAACCTTCATGGCCGGGCTTGAACAAGCTGTCACTTTGACTCACTTTAAAATGGATGGATAAATCCAAAGTCCTCCTACACTCCAGTATCTGTTGGTGTCTAGCCTGAACTGGCTAAATGTAACAGGGATCCAAAAATGAAGCAGCCATATATCACCATACACAACACTGTGATGGTCACTGGTTTATCAGGAGCTTCTTGGAGCTACAGTTTTTCACATTAGTAGCTGTGGTGTGTTCTTGTGTCCTCATAGCAGTTTTGTTTGTGTGGCTGAGGTTGCTTTCAGGAAATCAGTTAAAGATATATTATTTTGTGCAGCAGCTTAGAAAAAGTCAAAATTCTTTCTTAAGAGCAGTCAGTGATACAAAAGCAGTTGTGCTTTCTTTATGGTGGATGAAGAGCAATTCAAACCAGAGACTCATCAGCTAATGCATGTTTGTTTTTACAGTTTAACACACTCAGACCTTTATAGCATCACAAATAAGCGATGTGGCACCCAACAAGCGAGCAGGGTGCAGGACTCCCACTGAGTGAAGCATTTCTGCTGGAGAAATGTACACACAGCTGATTCACGCTTATGCAACTTATAAACAGATGAACAAACTCAACATTTTTTAAATTTAGATTGCATTTTGTTCGCTTGTCAGTAAAATTGTGTATGAGGTGATACAAAAGGGATTTACTAAATTTGATTAACATCATGTGTTTGATCACAACTTCAGAGGTCAGAAAAATATGGGAAAAAAGCCGCAAGTTTAAATCAGTAACTGTAGGCATTTTTGAAGCGTGACATTAATAATTTTAATATCTTTACATCCTGTTGCTCAGAGTTGAATGATACTTTACTGAGGTGACATTACTTGTGTATTTCCAGCCCTTCAGTATGTGCCTGTTTGTTTATGTGAGCCTGAGAGAGGAATCTCTCCTCTTGGCCCGCCGCTGCTCTTTCCCTCTGAGCAGCTGGGTCAAAGCACTCAGGCCCAGTTTGGGGGAAGCCAGCACCATCTGAATTGCAAAGAAAACAGAAAATCCACTTCAGGCTCTGTTTTAACTTTATGATAACACATAATTAATAGGCTGGAATCTGCTGGCGCAATCAGCTGTAGCCTTAACCCCGCACCTCCATGTAATTACAAGTAAAAGACGGGGAATATGAAGTATGTTTCTGGGGGGAAATTGTTTTACTCAGAGTCGCTCCACATGAACAAATAACTGAGAGGAAGTGTTTACAGCACGTCTGGGTAGAAAATTTTGTGTATTGAATTTTAGTGCATATTGCAGGATGCTTGGTTTGTTGATTTGCTTATGGTGCTTTCTGTAGTGAATGTGTTTGTCCTGAGGGGAAACAAACACTGCAGAGAGGGTCAGTGTCTGTGCTTCACTTTGTGAACATCTCAGGGGAGGCTGTGTCTGGACAGTAAGTGTCTGTATCAAGTGGATGTTCAGCCTTCAGCGAAGCCTCACTGCAGACTTAAAGGATTAGTTACCTCATTGTGATGTCAAGTCAGACATGGGTTACTAGGGCAAACTGGGCATGTGCACTTAAATGTTAAGGGGGCAGAAAAAACAAGTCTTAAAGGACTGTGTTCATCTTTAGTGCTTCAACCAGATTATGGTTACTGAAGATGTTTTACCTCTAATCCACAGGGCTTCCACAGCTGAGGTTCAGGGGTCAATTTATGATTGCAGGACTTCTTTTTATCATAGTGGACATTTTTGTGTTTTCAGTCTAAAATCAAAACGGCCGCCTATAACAAAACACCAGATGGCATTTTTCCTGAAAGATTCTTCTAAACATTATACATACAGTTGAATAAAATTAAATATCATTTCTGAAGACATTGTAGTAAACCTGTTGACTACTTTATATTAAATAAGTCAGAAAGCCTTGGAGTCTGGCCAGTCTTTTCTTCAGGAGGAAATGACATCATGTGGAGCAGGTCATGTGATCTGGAATAAACACACTTCCTGGAGAGGTGTTTTTGTAATGGGAAACTTAGTGGAAAGGGATTTAATTTGTTATTTTCCATATAAATTTTGATATAAAATATCTGTCATCAACCTAAAAAAAAACACAATCCAAAATATTTCTGAATCAGCTCATTTTATTTTTGTTTAGCTGCTTAGAAGATGGTTGTTATTGAAGTCGAAAGGTAATTTAGTTCACATTTTAGTGACATCCAGTCCGTTTTTTTATTATTAAATAATTATTTCCAAAATGAATAATTATGTACTTTGTAAAGACATGATCATAATGAACATAAAAACATATATTTTTTTCTTTAAATAAAAATATATGCAAGATATATCCCATGAACTTCAAAAGTCCCTCAATTATTTGTTGACCTTCAGGTATTTTTATAGAAATAACTACACGAAGAATAAAGAATAATTTCTGAGTGCTATACTTTGGTACATGTGAGCACTAGTGCTGCTGTAAACTCTACACAGCGTGAAAACCACCTTTTTATCTTTAATCATTTGATGTACTCTCATACTTTTAAAGCTTCGTGTCTCTGAAAACGTTTACACTGAACTGAATCGGTCTTTGTCTGTGGGATTTCAGTTATATCTGCATTATAATTACCTGATAAGTCGAGTCGTGGACCACCTCTCCTGTTTAGAGACGGCCGAGTAGAATAAAATAAAATGGAAAAGTCTAAAAGAAAATCTATATTTAAAAGCCTGGAAAAAGTAAGTAGTCACTGAAAAGAAGCTTCAAAAAAGTTCTAATAATTTTTGGTCTTGTTCTCACTATTTTCATCCTGTTTATACCTGACAGTATTCTGATGAATTAATGCAAATACAACGGACACCATCACAAAATCACAATGTACATTTCTCTCTTCTGGTCATACATCTCGCATAAGAAAAAGCAAAGGAAAGAAAAACTTACTAAAATTGCACATCAAATTTCTCAATTGGATTCGTTCTATGCTTCAACAAAATCCCCAGTACTCTATAAGGAACGACTATCGCTGCAAACAGAGTACGATTTGGTGATGTCACAATATACTACAGAACTTTTGATGCGCTCTAGGTCAAAATTTTACGAACAGGGGCATCGAACTAGTAAATTACTTGCACATCGTTTATGCCAGATGTCTTCCTCTCAAATAATTTCACAGTTAGAGACTCCCTCTGGCATAATATCAGATCCACTAGAAATTAATAATGCATTTAAAGAATTTTATATGTCCTTATATTCTTCTGAGCACTCTTCCACTCCAGACTTTGATATGTTTTTTGATCAGCTTACCATCCCCACGATTGACAAAAATTTACATGATGGTCTGGAACGTCCAATTACACTGGTAGAACTTGAAGCAGCTGTTAAATCCTTGTCCAGTGGCAAATCCCCCGGCCCAGATGGTTTTCCTGTGGAATTTTTTAAAATATTTTGGAAGCAGCTTGCTCCTTTAATGATGGACATGTTTAGTGAAGCTTTTGTTACGGGATCCCTTCCTCAAACTTTATCTCAGGCATCTATAACACTACTTTTAAAAAAAGGTAGGGACCCTTTACGTTGTGGTTCCTACCGACCCATTAGCTTGTTGAACGCAGATTTTAAAATTCTGTCAAAATTGTTAGCACGACGTCTTGAGACTGTTCTTCCCTCTATTATCTCTTGGGACCAGACGGGGTTTATTCGTGGTAGACACTCCTTTTTTAATATTAGGCGGGTACTTAATGTAGTTAATTCAGCTTCATCTGCTCAGCCGGAGGCCTTGATCGCTCTTGATGCGGAAAAGGCCTTCGATAGGGTAGAATGGGACTATCTTTTTTTCTCCTTGCGCAAATTTGGTTTTGGAGAAAAATTTATTTCATGGATTTCTCTGTTATATAGCTCCCCTCGGGCTTCGGTTAGGACAAATAGTATCGATTCCGCTTTTTTTCCACTCTCCCGCTCTACCAGACAGGGCTGTCCTCTTAGTCCGTTACTTTTTGGAATTGCCATGGAACCGCTTTCAGTTGCCCTGAAAACACATCCAGATATCACTGGTATCTTTAGAAGTGGTGTAGAGCAAAAAGTTTCCTTGTATGCAGATGACCTCCTCCTTGTTGTCTCTAATTTATCAGTTTCTATACCTGCTGCATTGTCTGTTCTTGAATCTTTCAGTGCATTCTCTGGTTATAGATTGAATCTGGGCAAAAGTGAAATATTTCCAGTCAACAAAGCCGCTAGAGAACTTTCCTTTCATTCGCTTCCATTCAAACTTGCTGGCTGTGGTTTTTTGTACTTGGGTGTCTTTATTGCAGAAACACTTGATAATCTGTACAAGAAAAATTTTCTTGCACTACTTTCAAATGTTAAACACGATCTTGATAGATGGTCTCTTCTTAATTTGTCTATAGCTGCTAAAATTAACTCAATAAAAATGAACATTTTTCCAAGATTCTCTGACTTTTTTCAAACCATCCCAATATTTCTCCCTCGCTCTTTTTTCCGAAAATTGGACAGTCTAATTTTGAGCTATATCTGGAATAAGAAACCATCAAGATTGCGTCAAAAATCTTTACAGAAACCGAAAGCTAGTGGTGGAATGGCGCTTCCTAACATGCTTTTTTATTATTAGGCAGCTAATATTAGGAACTTAAGTTATTGGTTTTTGTTTGAAACTTTGTAGCCTGTTCCTATCTGGTTACAAATTGAAGCCAAGTCAGTATACCCAGTGTCTTTAAAAGCCCTGTTGCATTGTCCATTGTCTACCTCCCATAAGGCTTATGCTAATAATTTAATTGTGGTATCTTGTCTTAGGATTTGGATACAGTTTCGACGCTACTTTGGTTTTCAGTCTTTTTCTGTTAAAGCGCCCCTGGCAGCCAATCCGGCCTTTCCTCCCTCCTTAATTGATGGTGCATTCTCTATTTGGGAAAGATTGGGTTTGGGTACAGTGGAAGATTTATTTATTGGAGGCACTTTTGCTTCTTTTCAGCAGCTTATAGACAAATTTGCTTTACCTCGGGTCCATTTTTTCAGGTATTTGCAAGTTCGGAGCTTTGTTAGAAACACCTATTTAAACTTTCCTTCCCTCCCTGAAAGCAGTGATTTTGACAAATTCCTAGAATCTCCAGTTTCAATGAAGGGTGTTATTTCACGTAATTATGTATCCATCATTAATATACAGATGGGCTCATCAAATATTCTTAAGAGCGATTGGGAGGCAGAATTGGGTGAATTATTTTCAGACGAATTGTGGTCTGATATCTTGCACAGGGTGCATAGCTCTTCTATTTGTGCTAAACACTGCTTTACACAATGTAGGATTTTACATCGGACTCATTATACCAAAGCTCGACTTGCAAAAATATTTCCAGGGACATCTCCAACCTGCAACCGCTGCAAATTGAGTCCAGCCAACTACACTCATATGTTTTGGAATTGCCCTTCATTACTTAAGTTTTGGTCAGAAATTTTTGATACCCTGTCAATAGTAACTGGTCATAAAATTGTTGCCAAAGCTGTCACAGCCATGTTTGGAGTCTGTCCATCCCCGTCCAGTCTGTCCTCCTCTAACAAGGATGTTGTAGCCTTCACAACGTTGTTGGCAAGGCGGCTAATATTATTGAGATGGAAGGCTCCACATCCACCAACTCATTTTCATTGGATTAAGGACGTTTTATACTATCTAAAGTGTGAAAAGATCAGACTTGATGTTTGTGGTGGCCAGGACAAATTTGCTATAATGTGGAATCCCTTCCTAAATTACGTTCAGAAGATGACAGTGTAGAATGTTTGTGTTTATTTGGAGAATTATATTACTGTACGCTCTCCCTTTTTCTTTCCTTTTTTTCTTTTTTCTCTTCCAGTCAGTTGTGCAGAATTTAGCATGTACAGAGGTTCGGGGTGGTAGTTTAGGCCCTTTTGTTTTGTTTTGTTTTTGTTTTGTTTTTTGTTGCCATTTTGTTTTTGTTTTGTTTATTTCTTTGGAAAATATTATGTCACTTTTGTTATGACTGTATTTTGTAAAATGGGATAAAGCTTTAAAAAAAAATCCCATCAATAAAATGCACCTGTGTTCTTCGTCCATAAGAGACGCCTGCCCATACCATAACCCCACCGCCACCATGGGACACTCCATCCACAACACTGACATCAGAAAACCGCTCACCCACACGACGCCACACACGCTGTCTGCCATCTGCCCTGAACAGTGTAAACTGGGATTCATCCGTGAAGAGAACACCTCTCCAACATGCCAGACGCCATCCAATGTGAGCATTTGACCACTCAAGTCAGTTACGACAACGAACTGGAGTCAGGTGGAGACCCTGATGAGGACAACGAGCATGCAGATGAGCTTCCCTGAGACGGTTTCTCACAGTTTGTGCAGAAATTCTTTGGTTCTGCAAACCGATTGTTTCAGCAGCTGTCTGAGTGGCTGGTCTCAGACCATCTCAGAGGTGAACATGCTGGATGTGGAGGTCCTGGGCTGGTGTGGTTACACGTGGTCTGCGGTTGTGAGGATGGTTGGATGTACTGCCAAATTCTCTGAAATGCCTTTGGAGACGGCTTATGGTAGAGAAATGAGCATTCAATACATGAGCAACAGCTTGGTTGACGTTCCTGCTGTCAGCATGCCAATTGCACACGCCCTCAAATCTTGCCACATCTGTGGCATTGTGCTGTGTGATAAAACTGCACCTTTCAGAGTGGCCTTTTATTGTGGGCAGTCTAAGGCACACCTGTGCACTAATCATGGTGTCTAATCAGCATCTTGATATGGCACACCTGTGAGGTGGAGAAGTCACTATCACAGATTTAGACAGATTTGTGAACAATATTTGAGAGAAATGGTGATATTGTGTATGTGGAAAAAGTTTTAGATCTTTGAGTTCATCTAATAACATCACAGCCAATAAATAAAGCAAACTAGACGAGCCCTCAGTAGAGGGCAGAACCACGCCCTCTGCTGGCGAAAACCCTGTCCTCCCTATACAAATGATGCAATATGTATCAATTTTGATCATCGTATGTATCTCCCTTCCTACTTGATCTGCTGACCTGTAACTCCACAACTGAGCAGGGGACCTTAGGCTGATCTTCAGTGCCAAGTTTGATTATCCTGACTTCAGCACTTGCAGAGAAATCGGAACGGACATAGCCACATACATACATACATACTTACCCAGCCAGATACCGCACCGAATGCAGTAACCCCGCTGACGTTCGTCAGGCGTGGTTAATGATGGTGTGACTGTGATGATAAAACACGCTGAGCAGCTTGAATGCATGACTCCTGCTTTACATCCAGAGTGGATCAACATGTGTCCGACGTTCAATATAAGCACTTGAAAGCGCACATCAGGCCCCAAAGAGAGAGTAAATCTGCTCCACATATTTCATAGAGAGTCTGATGAGTCCCTTTTACGGCCATCGGTTACACTTAACATTGAACAAACGTTGAACACACGCACACACACACAAACGCACACACACACACACGCACACACGCACACACGCACACACACACACACACACACACACACACACACACACACACACACACACACACACACACACACACACACACGTGTGTCTTGCTATCATTGTGGGGACTTATCATTGACTCCCATTCATATCTAACCCCTAACCCTTACCCTAAACCTAACCTTAACCAAACCCTAACTAAAACAATGGCTAACCCTAAAGAAACGTTTTTGCACTTTTACTTTTTTCAGTAACAACAACATGGCCAAGAAACACTGTTTAAACTTGTGGGGACCAAAATGAGGTCCCCACAAGTGACATAGTTTTCGGTTTTCCTACAGTTGTGGGGACATTTGGTCCCCACAATATAGCAAAAACATGGGCACACACACACACACACACACAGCTCTGTGTTTTGTGGATTGTGAAGTTATGGACCTCACAGGATTCTATGTGCAACTGCCAACAAGATTTGCAGCATTTTATTTGAAATGTCATAAAAATAGAGGCACAAACATTCTCTCACAAGAAACAGATATAACTCATGTTTCTCACTGATTTCTCAGAGTTTGGTGATTCTGCTCTCAGTTTATAGTTCTGTGAAGGAAATCTGACGCAGCAGGAGTTCTACATACGACAAACCCATCAGTCAGCACCATGCAGCCTGAACAAACATCTGTTCTCTTTTACTTCCTTCTGACAGCGTTTTCTAATATTTCACAGACAGTCAAGTCACTGGTTAATGCAGAAAAACAGACAAGAGTAATTGATAAAACTTTTTAGAAGCTCATTTGCTCAGTGATGACAGATGTTTCATGAAGAAAAGATCTAAATCTAAATGGCGTATCCAGATATAACATCCATCCATAGCGTTGGCTAGGGTATTTCAGCTAAATATTGTTGTAGCATTTCTACATTTACAATGATACAGTACTACATTAATGCTATTTACTGTGAGTAAAGTGGCACAAGTTTCAGCTCATTTAAAACCTTCAACCACAACTAAGCTAATGACAGAGCAACAGGTGCCTTGAGTTCTTCTAAAATCACTCCATTATCACAGACATTATCACAAAAGAAGCACCAGTTTGTTTATCCAATCTCTATACACCGCTTTATCCTCATTAGGGTGACGGGGGGTGCTGGAGCCTATCCCAGCTGACTCGGGTGAAGGCAGGGGACACCCTGGACAGGTCACCAGTCTGTCACAGGGCTACATATACAGACAAACAATTACACTCACATTCACACCTACGGGCAATTTAGAGTAACCAATTAACCTCAGCATGTTTTTGGACTGTGGGAGGAAGCCGGAGTACCCGGAGAAAACCCACGCATGCACAGGGAGAACATGCAAACTCCATGCAGAAAGATCCTAGGCCCACTCTGGGATTCAAACCAGGGATCTTCTTGCTGCAAGGCGAAAGTGCTAACCACTACTCCACTGTGCAGCCCCACCTTTCAAACAGCAGTTTGTATATCACAGCTCAACAGCCGACATGTAAACACAGCAGCTAGCGTGTGCATTTCATTCCTAATAGTTCTAGAACTGATGAAGTTCTAGTTTCAGATATGAACAGAGCAGTCGATTATCGGGTCAGTATGAAATAACCATTTAATTATGTGTCTGTCTGTCTGTTAGCAACATTACTCAAACACAGACCAACAGATTTGGATGAAATTTTCAGGGAAGGTCAGAAAGATACAAGGATCAAGTGATTAGATTTTGGAAGTGATGTGGCTTATGGACTTGGATCCATGGATTTGTTAAGATTTCTGTATCATTGTGAGATAGCAGCATGGCATCACTGTAACTATGACAACAAGTAAACACCACGTAAGCTGTCTGCTGATGATCACATGATTGTGATCCTTCTACAAATCCACCACTGAGGACCACAAATGTCTTTAAAGTTTTCCTTTGTCAGAAATTCTATAACTGAGCAGTCTTGGCAGAGTACTGCGCTCTCTGAGTGCTTTTCTAGTTTAATATGCTGCAGGTTTGTTCGAATCACATCACATCGATCCTATTCACAGAGCACAACATCAACACATTCCCATAAATGAAAGGTGAGGGAAAGTGACGGGGGTTGAAGAGAGGTGCTCAGTGCATCATGGGAAGTCCTTTAGGAGCTTAACTAAGAGATGGTTCTGAGCATCTGTAACTACAAGCTTTATCAAAAAAGACTGTTACATGCCAGGATCCTGACAACTGTACGCTCTGCCTCCTATTCACCGGTAAACCTTTGGAGTGCAGATAATGTGGTACAATGTGGTCTTTAAGACAACATTAATGTAGTTAGAGCTTTGCATGTGAGGAGAAGGATTGGAAATCCTATTCAGAATTTTACCAGGAGTCAGTGTAGAGAAGCTAAAATGATCTGTCTTACTGGTTCCTGTTAGTGGTCCTTCTGCAGCATTTTGATTAACAGACATTTTTTATTTCATTTTGAGTTTTTGGGATTTCCTGATAGCAAGGAGTTACAGCAGTCCAACCTCAAAGCACGGACGCAGATGTCACTGTTTAGTGTTTAGGGCTGAATACAGTTAGCTTCAGTTTTGTCTGCTCTGCTATAGTGATGCAGAAGAACTCCATAGTTGCATTAGAATTAATGTCTGCTATGGCTGGACAAAGGAAAGAGATGCACCAGCAGGACCAGAGAGAAAGCATCTAACGTCATCTAATCTGAAGTCAAGGCAGTTCAAATCTGCTTGTTTGGGGCCCAGGGCCAGACTTTTAGACCCCAGCACATTGGATGACGAATAGGTAAAAGGCGGAAATGGAAAGAGAGACGATAAGTGAGATTTATCTTCTGTTCAAAAGGCCACCAAATCTGTTAGTGCAGCAGACGGGCTTTTATCAGCTGGACAGGAATGAAGTACTCCTCCTCAGTTTCTCTCTGTGTGTGTGTGTGTGTGTGTGTGTGTGTGTGTGTGTGTGTGTGTGTGTGTGTGTGTGTGTGTGTGTGTGTGTGTGTGTGTGTGTGTGTGTGTGTATGTGTAGGTGTCTCAGACTAAGAGAATGAAAGTGAATGGTGGCGCATTTTGTTTTCAAATCCCAGTTTAAAAAGTCATTTGTCACGCTACAGCTGTGAGTTGGCATTATGAGAGATTCCAGTTGCTATGGAAGTTGACAAGCTAAGAGGAGAGGGAGGACAGACTGACAGAGGAGTAGAAGAGATGAAGAAGAAGAGAGGAGGAGGAGGAGGAGCAGGAATAAAAACAGATGAAACTATAGTGGAGAGATTGAAAGTGGAGGAAAGGGAGAATGATGGAGAGAATGAGGATGGTTTGTAAGGGATTCTAAAGATGGTGGGTGTGATTTTAGATGAATAACAGATGAAAGTGAGGAGGTGTGAGCGGTGGGGGAGTGAGAGGGGGAGTAAAAGAGGGAGCAATTCCCAGTGACTTGTGGCCAAGTGCCAATCTGACCACAACCACGCAGAGCTTCTTGGAAACTCTCTCCTTGTTCTTTCTCATTCTCCCTCACTCTGATTCTCACTGATCACACACACTTACTGCAAATACACTCACAAACACACACATCTGTACTTCTATCTTTGTGAGGACCCTCATTAACATAATGCATTTCCTTGCTGCTTATCCAGACCTCAAAGAGCTCGTATTCTGCTTTTTTTTTTGGAATTTTCCCTCTCCTTTAGTTTGTTACATAGCTTCATGTAGAAGTTCTGCAAACAAACAAATCCCTTCCCAACAGAAAACGCTGCTCCTCACCGACAGAAAGGCCTCGTTTAAAGTCCAGGCTTTTCTTCTGTGACTTATTTAAATCATTATGTAACACATTTAACAGATAGCGTTTTAGCAGCTAGTTTGACCATCAAACAAAGAATGAAGAGGTTTCTCAGTAGAGCCATTTCTGCTACAGCCACACCTCCATATTTACCACATATAACCAGCGTTACCTTTCTTTGTGGTGTCAGGTGACCAATCAGAGCAGACTGGGCTTTCCAGGTGGGGTCAGCCCATAGAAATCATAGAAGCCTCGTGCCACTGTCTAGCATAGGCTGGTGATGCGTCAACGGCCGCCATCTTGGAACGGGAGTGAAGTTGTAAACAAACAACGTCTGGTACATGCGAGACCATTACACAGACACAGTTTTCTGCTCATAACTTACCTTGTAATGCATAGATTTTGACATGGTATGGCTCATTTGAAAGCTTACGAGGTCGTCTTTTGATTACACTGCCAAAGAGATGGTGTCAATCAGCACAACAAGTTTTAGGGACCCTTTTACTGCAACTGTTTGTTGTGTTGACCAGTTGTGATGTCAGGTTTCTCTGATCACCATGATAAGCAGCTTCTAAGTTTTATTTATTTAGTCTACTGATTATTCCTTTTTTGTGCCACATTTCCATATGGGATTAACATCTTTGAACAATTATCTTGAAATTACGTTGAAGTTTAATATTAAGTTAATAAAAATTTTGAGGGTTTTTCTATTTTCTCATTTTCAGTGCTTTACTACTAAAGAATTGTCAAAGCTGGCACAAAGTTGGAACCATGCCTAAATTCTTCAGTTTACTTGTGTTCCATGCGTGCATGAAAAAAACCTAGATATAGTATTGATTTCATTAACTGCTCATCAAAAACAATATATCCTTTTCTAAGTTCAGTATGAGTTTATTTCTGAAACCCAATTTGCCATCTCTGTGTGCACTTCTCCAAAGATATAGCCACAGACTGACAATGTCTTGGTATCATACCATGGGTTTCTGCTACAATATCTGGTGAAATCTGTGAAAAGTTCAATGGAAAGGACATACTCACTTGTGGAATGTGATTCCTTGTGCCCTTGTGTTTGGGTTGCGTTGTATTGTGCAGCCCCAGGCCGCACAAGACTGTGGCATTTTGAGCTTTTTGGCAATCGGTGTGTGATAAACACGCTTATCGCTGGTTTGTTTACTCCCACTCGCTCCCGTTCCAAGATGGCGGTGCACTGACGTATCGCTCATTGGCCGGCGAGGCATCTAGTTTCTATTTATATCTATGGGGTCAGCCATAGAGAGACAGGAGCTATAATGAAGTATTTCAGATTGAAAATGACTAGAGGGGCCTCTGCAATGTACAGTATGAGAAAAAAATATGTGGCTTTTACCATTAAAGCATAGAAACATATTCTAGAAGAACCCAAAAAATAAAGTTCTGAACGTGCAAATATACAGAATACGGGCTCTTTAAAGAAAGTGTGATAATTTCCAATAATACCACACCTTCATCCTTTGTACCTTGGTGTTTAACAAGCTGTGTTTACATATTATTGGATAAATGGTGAGAGTCTACAGCTTGGTGATAGGAGCTCACAGGACAACAGCTTCAGTCAGCTTCATAGTGGTCGTAGTAAGAAGTCTCAGTTTAACTGTGGAGAGAAGACTTGGAGCTGCAGGTTTGACAGGTGGAGCTGCAGCAAGAAGGTCGTTGCTAGACATCAGGATCAGAAAAAGAGGCTTGCCTGGACCATGAAACATCACCAGTGGACTACTGAAGACTGGAAGAAGGTACCATGAACTGATGGATCAAAATTTAAATCTTTGGTTCATCAGCAGGGTTTTTTACGCTGTCCAGTAGGAGAAAGGATGGTTCTTCAGTGTGGAACATCAACTGTCAAACATGGAGGAGGAAGCGTGATGGTCTGGGGGTCGGTTCTTGTACAGAGTGAGAGGAACCCTGAACCTAAACGACTACCACAGCATTCTGCAGCTCCATGCAGAACCCTCTGATATGTTCTAGTTGGTTAGGGGTTCATCCTACAACAGATAATGAGCCAGAACATAAGAACCAGAACTACTTTAGAAAAAAAGAACCAGATGGTGAGTTTGAAAACATGGAGTAGCCGGCAGTCTGCAGACTTAAACCCCATGGAGCTGGTTTAGATGAACTGGACAGAAGAGTGAAAGCAAAGAACCTACAAGAACCACACATTTATGGGAACTTCTGCAGCAGAAAAGGAAGACCTTTCTGAAGAATATTTGATTTCCATTGTGGAAAGAATGAGTGTGTTCAGCTGTTATATCTGCCAAAGGAGGTACTTTGATGAGTCTAAAGTTTAGAATACATTTTGGTTTATAAATTGATTTTTTTTAAACTCTATTTGTTTATTTGTTCTGTGCTTTCATTTCAGAGAACAATTACATTAACATGCAAAATTTAGAAAAAAAATGGAAATATTCAGGTGTTCTAAAATTTTTTGGCTGGTCGTGTATCTGAAAAATAGTATAATTTATTTAACTATTATTTCACAGATTTTCCCTTTTTATTAAATTACAGAATATATTTCATAAAATCACAGAAGAACAGACAGAAATTTATTTACATTTTGAGTGTAAAAAATGTCCACATCAAAAATCTATGCAGTAATTTGTCGTGTGTACACCTCAAATGCAAACGCTAAAAAAAATTGTCGTATCTCATTTTGCTTTTTTTTTTTTTTTTTTTAACAGTTCATGAATATTACAGTTTTCCACTGTCTTTTAGAATATCCTTTCTGGACAGTTTTTCCATATTTTATTTTTTGTTGCTGTGAATGTTTCAGTAAGAATTTTCATTTTGCGTACATTCGAGGCAATGTTTCGTTTTTACAATATTAGATAGAAATCTGTGCATAAATTCCACTGTGGGTAAAAACAGTCATAAGGGCAGTGGATTGTTTTTAGTCTGTGGGTTTCTTAATAAATAAGAGTGTGTATGCTCATAGTGAATAAAAATGTCCCCCAGTGTGACTGTGGTTCACTGATGTGTTTCTAGTTTTTGGACAACACTAGAGCTCTCTAATACAGAGGAAAACATCAGCCATTCCAATTGTGTGACTCAATGTTTTTATTTATTTATTTTAGGAGCTGTATTGCACAGAGAAATAAAATATATCAGGCTGTGGATAGACAAATAGTTCCTTCTAGTGGATCAGTTGTTGATTTTGGTCTTGACACGAGGTTTATTGACAATGAAAATACTGAAAATCACCAGCCTTTTGCTAATACCATCACAGCTAGATGCCAACACTTACCCTAAACCTAATTTTATTCTAAGCTATCAAACCAAGTCTAACAGTCCTCTGAGGATACACCAAAATGTTCTCAGTCCCAAGATCTGAAACTCAGACTGGCCCTCACAAGGATAGATGTAGAAGTAAAACACACGTACACAGTGGTGATGGCGTGAGGCCAAACACAACATCCATCGAGGAGCTCAAACATTCCCGTTTTATTGGCCCTAAAACGAGTGTGCTGAACTCAGGACTTTCTCTCTCCTCTCTCATCTCTCCTTCTGCGCTTCTATGGGGACAGCAGATAGTAAAATCCCAAATCCTGATTGTAATCACACATATGAAATTCGTTTTTCAGCACTGTTGGGAGTATATTTGGCTTTCCGCTGTCATAGTTTGACTCTGAAGAGAAACAGGAAGGATGGGAGAGAGACAAACGTCTTGGACCACATTCAAACCCACATTGTTGCAGTTACTTGATTAGCACAGTGGATCTTAGACAATCCCACAAAGGACAATTCTACCTTTTCTTTAACACCAAGTTACAGTGCAGTCTGGACATATAAAACCTCAGTTAAATCAGAAGCCATTATCACCGATCATCGATGCTGTCAATAACTCATCTCTGGCTGTCTGACTCCTCATGAGCCCAGAAGCCTCCACAGATGTCTGTCAGAAATCCCTGAGTTGAGCCTGAAATCCAGACATTTGGACTTAGAACTGGTGGACAACATCAGATAGAACAAGATCTGTTTCCTCTTTTTAATCCCACATAAGAAGAATTCTAGAATCATTGCTTAATATCACAGTGGTGGCTAGTGATGAATAAACAAACATTAAAGTGCATTAGCTCAGTTCCTATGTCTTCATGCTGTTAACGTGGGCCCCAAACACTGAATAGCAGACATCTACTGAATAAAAAAGTGAAATAAATTTGTAACACGCTTTGATTGAACAAATTACACATGGACCAGCAAATATTTTACCTCCAAACTCAACGAAAGCATCTCTTGACATTTTTCTCGCTCTTTCCTCCTTCCTTAGCGATGGTGCTCGTTAAGCTGACATCAGTTAATCTGAGGGTGGCTCATGGATGCTTTGAGTTTCTTCTGACTGGTCAAATACATTTAGAACCCCATGCCCATAGCTCAATCTGAAAGGTCAGATCTTTTCATTGTGAATGTATGGCATGTGTAAATAAAAACACTTTTCTTAACCCACACATTTCAGGAAGTCTCGTCCAATGTGTTTAGTGCGCTTGTGATGAAAATGGAAATATGAGTTGTCTGAGTTTGGTGACATTGCTATCAGTAAAAAATATATACCACTGGTTCTTTAGTTCTTCAGGCGCTGGGAGTGCATGAAGACTCTTGTGTTCACTCTTGCAGCCAACAGCAGAACATTTGCTGAGACATTTTAGCGTTAGCAGAAGCAGGACAAGAAAGTGAATAAACCTGGTGAAGTGAGAGGCAGCTGCACCTTCTGACAGTTTACTTGGAAGTGGCTTTACTTGAAATGGCAGGATTATACAAAGTTTGAGCTGTTTAGTAAAACTCTCTCAGGGTTGTAAAGCTTTGAGGTTATCTAGTTGAGGAATGGCAGAAGTAAACATCTTTATATCTTAACAGCTTTTACTTTACTCCCCCAAAGTTTCTAACAACCACAAAACATAATAAAAATGGATTTTCACCACATGGGACCTTTAAACTCACCACACCAAAAGAATGAAAAGAGTCCGTAAACATCATTAGCACTCATGTAAGATGGACCCAGCCACCAGCCATTATTTTCTATTGAATTAAGAAACCATACAGGCAACTTCTGAAACAGTTTGTAGGGCCAACCTCTGTGACCACAGAGTATCTGTCTGTCTGTGTTTTCTCCCCACTGAGAGTAGAAACATCTACATCCACAGTCACTTTTTCTCCTTGTTTAACCAAACAATTTTTAGTCCCACTGCCCATCATTCAGCAAACGACTCTATCGTCGGGTGGCGTCCATTCAGCACCATCTGTTCATACACGTTGACTATGATAACACTGGTCATTAATATAAAACACCCTCATTATTTATTGTCTCTGTAAATAGATTAGGACATGCAGGTAATGTTAGACTTGTCTTTCAGCACAGACTTGGATGTTTCTTGTCTGTGTAGTTAACCGCTGAACATACTGTTCTGGACTCTGAGTGTAGAAACAACCACTGCAGCACTTCATTTATTTATCCTACACCTTTCCTGCAGCCATCACAGTCTATTGTCAGATAGACCTCAGGGCTTAACTGCATTTGTAATCCAATCCAGCTACTTCTCTGTTTGCATTCTTCTGCTCATTCTGAAACCCTTTTTGAACATAAGAGCATTAACCTCCTGTTGGGCCATTTTCATTCATTTTCCCTGAACCAGACAGTCACACAGCAGGACAGGTTGTGGCTTTGAACTGTTGCAGTGATTTTCAGAAAACCTCTTTCCTAACCGGCCATCGCTCATCCCGCTGTGTCTTTGCACTCGTATGGGCCTGTAAGATTTGAGTTTCATACAGCGTCCATGCTTCCAGCACCGTGAGGCTGCTGTTCTGTCTACTTTAAAATCTAACATCTGCACACTTGCACAACGTCGTACCCTCACACAAACACACACACACCACTGTGTTGACTTAGCCCATCTGGTCCTGATTGTGGTGAGATGATTGAGATATTTGTCGTGGCTCGTTTGCGGGGGTGTAGTGGCGACCCGGCAGGCTGACTGAGACACACATGAGTATACGTTGTAGACGGATTTACTCATGTGCACTCACTTATTCATTTGCTCACACTCGCATAGAGCTTTGACCGTTAGACACACTGACATCCTGTCAGCATTGGGGATCTAACACACAGCAGACGGTTAGGTCATTAGACTGTAATATTTAGGTTAGTGACACAGCAGACACACACATACAGCTCTGATGCTCTGCACACCAAACAGAAGGAGAAGCTTTTCTTTTTTTGATCTACTCCCGTCATGTGCATTCTTGTTTTTCAGCTGGAGTCCCTGGTGAATTATCCTAGCTCTGACTTCATCTGCAGTCCAGGAATTAAAGTTGAATCATGACCACAACTTCTTCAGAACAAACTTAATCTCAAAATGAAGAGAGGGATGACTTTAGAGCCGACTCCGTTGGTCCAACACTTCCATTTAGAACAAAAACTAGACGTATTAGAGTTAAAGTTGATGCCTACATTGGTGCACACTCTTTCACATATCTGCTTGGCTATCTCGCCCCAAAATTCTGAATAATAATTGGCTTATGGTCACATCAAACCACCAGATTTCACAAATCAGAATCTTATGTTGATCTTTTGATTGCCTTCAATCAAATATTGGACATCTTGGATAAAAGAAAACCCCAAAGACAAAATACCAGGCATCAACATTCACTGCTGTCTTTCTCACAGTCTTTTTAGAAATTTGACTATCATTTTACCACATACAAACTTTAAAATGTAGCTGTGTCTCGTTCAGCAGCAACATCCTCGAAGGCTGTGAGACTGAATGTGTCCCAGCAGCACAAAGGCTCCTTCCTCTGCAGTCACCAGGATGCTTTTTGTGATGACAATTCTATTTTTCCAAAATACTGCAAAGGAAGCAGCGACAAGGAATGCATTTTCAAATGTATGTCCTGGGTTTTGACAAAACAAATGTTAAAAATGTGTCCCTGCTTGAGACAGGAGCAGCAGCAGGAAGGCCAAGAACACCTACTGATGCAAACAGAAGCCCTCCATAGACCATAGAGGGCTGTAGTATGAAGAGAGATTAGTGGGTTAGTGAAGAACGGTGAGCCTAAAGTTAGAGTTTTCAGTGAAATTGGCTCAGGTTTTAACCTGCTAGATCACTATGGTAACTGATGCTGTGAAGCTGCGGTCTGGAGCAGGTTATGTTCACATTTTTCGTCTCAGTTTAACCAGATCATTTCTAGCTATTCTCTATGAGCGATGCAGGTTATCTGCTGAGATAATATGTAATATTTGTAAACCTGTTGATCTGTATGTTACTAGTCCCACATAATGAAGTTACACTATTGCACACTGTCTGCACAGTGCTGCTACGTAGCCCCACATGTATTCAGCTGGTGATGCAGAAATCACCTAAATATGGTTCTATGTTTGGTCCTGATTTGCTGCCTATTTTCTGTTTACACTTCTGGTACTGCATCTGATAGAACACAGATTAGAAAATGTATTATTTTATTGTGTCTGCATTGATTAATAAAATATATATATTAACACTTGGTCAGCGGCTTTCTACCGGCATTACTGTCTTCCATCATTTGCAGTAGCATCACATTTTTTTCTACCTTCCTAATTTTTAAATTTAAAATTCCTCTTTGCTCTTCATGAAAACCACCTGCTGAGTGAAGCAGACAGGATACCATCAGTCCATTTTTTGCAGAAGAGTCAGACGTGCATTAAACACCCACTTTCATGAAGCAGAAGGCCTGAGCTGGCACAGACGGTTGATAACCACTGTTATGGAAGGTAAAAAGTGCTGCTACTGCACATGATGCAAGACAGGAATGATGAATAAACCTGCTGAACCTGGACAATGCCAACTACTTTCACCTTCAAAGGAAGTGGCACCTGAACTGACACACAGTAGTCGAGTGTGTGTTCATGTTTGAGTGATTTTGTTTCTGTAATACCCACAGATGAGACTGCCCTTCACTTTTTGTTTTCTTTTTCTTGTCTTTTTTTTAGTAGAGCATACAGTAACAAGGATATGATTCAGTCCCAGCTGGTGCAAATTGGTGCATTTTATTAGCAGTCCTCATGTTGGTGTCCTGTGGGAACAAGATCCTAAATAACAGGACTAACTTGGGTCCGCTCCACTACTTTCCCACTCCTACCACTTTCACTACTTTAGTTTTCCCATTTAAAAAGGTACTAAGTAGAGAAAATGAAAGCAAAACTGCATGTTTGTCATTTCATTCTCCTCTGTACAAACCAGAACATGGACTTCCTGTTGAAGCAGATGCATAAATGAATAAGTTCTAATAATGAGAATAGTAGATGACAGTCATTAGCAGACATTTTAGCAGGATGGATTCTTGAAGGAGCATAACCACGAGATCAAAGGCTCGATTGATGAAACAATAGTTTTGAATAAATGCACAAATTATATGTTTAAAAGCTTCAAACCTCATCGTTACACTCACAGTGAAAACATTTACACAACCGTGGCTTACATGCATTCTCTCTGAGGGATTTTTGAAGGCAAGACAGTTCCTGCAGGCAGCCAACACAAACACAACTGCAGCTTTGTTAGAAAGAGCTGAAGTGAATGTCGTCCCCTGGAGATTTTTCCACTGTGCTCCTCGTGTGGTACCAAAACAAGTAACTGTGAGGTCCACGTAAAATTTAAAAGACACCCGAGTGGCTCTGCCTGAGAGGAGCTGGTCTTCTGCCTATGCTTCCTACTTTGTTGATTTCTTTAACTTAATGCTAAATACAGTTTTCTGGAATCAGTAAGTTAAATGTACCATCATCATAAATGAAAATAGTCCTGCTCCATGGCGTTTTTGATTGCATTCCCAGGAAGAATCCATTCATTCTGTCATGTAGACTCACTTAAAATCATCTACAAATGTGTGAAAAACCTCAAAACTATCAAATAAGATTTATGCTTGCTGAGCCAGAGAGTGTTTCAGTGACATATTTCAGTTTTCCCATCTCATCACATCTGACCAACAACAGACTTTTGTATTGTGTCCTGAATCCTTCACAATGAGTGACGTATGCTCGCTGCTGGACCTGAATCTCAAAATTACCTCTGGTCCTCTTGTTCCAAAGTGCAGGACCAAGGCAGCTTTTAGTTTTCATGCTCTAAACCACTGGAGCAGTCGGATTGAGGATCTGAAGGCAGCTGCAGCTGTTGAAACCTTCGACCAGAAGCTGACAGCTAAGTCTGGAGAGTCATGAGGTATGAAGTAGAAGCCTGCATTGCACAAACCACCGACAATAGACTTCCAGTGAACAACTTGTATCCAGTGACTAAACTTTTCCATAGATTTTCATAGATAGTGTACTTTTTGATAAGAGAGATGGTATTCCCTTAAAACAGGGCATGAACTCAGGACCACTGGCAGGTTACACCCGAAAACATGAAAGCATTTCTTTTGCCTTATTGGATTTTACACAACAACAGAGTGAAAAAATCTTAGACTGAAAGTGCTGTAGTGTGAATGCCATGCTGGTAGTCAGTGATGTAACTTTGTAGAGGCATACCCCACATACCCACGACCCGTTCCTCCACAGACCGGAGGTAAAGCCACCGATGCAGAGGTGGGCTGATTATGTGGTGTGTGCAGGGAGTCCTCGGTTTATGGCGTCCTCAGCCTACGGTGTTTTGTTGGAACTGGTTACGTGAAACTATTTGGCGAGCGAGGGATGAATACATTTTCACGTGGCACTATTTTTGTCTTTCATTATGGCTTCCAAGTGTAAGTCAGACTCTTCTGATGCTTGGAAGAAATGGAAAGCCATCTCCATGTGTGCTGTCTTCACTGCAACGTAAAAGCTGATCCACATTCCATGATTGATCCATATTGTGATACATGTAGTGGCTTTGTTTACATTTTCTCCAGAGTTTCGACTTACAGTTAAAATTGACTTACATCAGTCTGTGGGAACAGAACTCCTCCTGTACACTGAATGCATCTTCACTGATTGCAGTAATGGCACAACAAATTCACATTTTGCTCAATAAATTGAGTAGATTCAGCAGCACCAGCCCAACACAGTAGTCTGCCATTGTTCCTGTTGTCATCCGGTTCATTCATAGCAACAAGAATAAGTGTAATGTACAAAGTGACGTCAGCGTCCTCACTGAAAACTTCGGCTACTTGTTGACACGGTGACGGCGGCTGTTGTGTTTGAGAAAATCCCATTCTGGAGGCTGTATTCAAAAGTTGCTGTGTAAACAGGAGGCCGCAACACAACAAAACCTCTGGATTTTATCCTAAAACCTTTGTTGTGTAAACTGGCCCTAAATCTGTAAATTCGGCTTTTTGGGGCACATCTCACAGATTCTCAGATCTTGCTGGAACACTGGGGGTTTTGGAGGCTGGGTCATCACTGTGGGCTCTTGTGTTCCTTGAGCCCTTCCTGAGTGGCAGTGAATGTTGTCCTGTTGTTTTGTGAGGTGATGTTTGGCCAACAGCAATGTTTAGTTGCTTGTTATGTGTCAAAGTAAGATACACAAGAATGCCACAACCTAAGGTTTCCCAGCAAAATGTTGCATTGTGACAAGATCATCAGTGATTTGCTTCACCTATAGTCGTTTTAATGTTGTGTGTCGTTTGTGTTTATTTCCGATCTGTGGAGACTTGCAAATATTGAACTTCCTGTCACTGCCAGGCACTGTACACTGGAAAAAGACAATTGTTTAACCAACATAAATGAGAGGTACTGGACCTGATATCATGTAATTAAATACAGTTTATCCAGATTAGGTTAACAGGTAGTGTTAATGTGATTGTTTCGGTCAGATGCACATAATGTGATTCCTTCCAAATGAACAAGTTCTGACTCTGGGATGATCTGCAAATCTGTTATCTAGAACACTTCACTTAGACAGAGGGAGGAGAGCAGAGAGCTGAGGTGGGGCAGAGCGTGGGGTTTTAAAGATCAAATGTGCTGTTTTAAATTTGAAACAGAAATGTGTTCATGCTGCTCGTAAAATCACTCAGTTCAGTAAAAAGGGAGAAGTCACACTTGGTGCAACCCACTAAACCCCAGAGCATTTTAATGTAATGATTGTCCTCCAGAGGTCTGGTGTTTTAGAAAACGCCTGTCAGGAGATGTGCTAAAGATGGAGCAAACGAGGCAGCACAAAGAAAACATTTTAGTTTTATGACGGACTCTCACTGGTGAAAAAACATGGCAGCACCTACAAATGATGAGTGCCCAACATGAAGAGAGAACAGCTTAAAATACTGTGGGGAAATGAGACAAAATCAATCTAAACAACATTAATGTGGTATTTATCATTTAAATCATTCTGCACTCTTAGAAGCAGAAGAACCTCAAGGAATCATTTGGGGTTTCTTATCAATGCTGCTGTGAAGGAACCTTTTAAGTTCAAAATGGTTCCTTTGTGGAGCCCTGCAGCAGAGATTACCCAATGAACCAATCAGAAGGTCTCTTTAAAGAACCGGGATTTGAGTTTCCATTGTGACATCTTTGTTCTTATTCTTATTAGAGTGGAAGACTTACTTTTACATCCAAACATGTAAGAAATATTAGACAATACTATGGATATTCTTAGATACGTAGAATGTTCTATATTTAGATGAATACGGACCTTGCCGTGAGTGTCGCGAGTCATTTGCACACAAATCTGTTGGCAGAAAGTCAGACAAGATTCCAGATTTTCAGAATATTATATTACAATACAATGTAAGCAATTTCAATACAACTATCCATCCATCGATTATCTATACGCTGTTTAATCCTCATCAGGGTCATGAGGCACTGGAGTCTGTCCCAGCTGGTTTAGAGTGAAGGCAGGAGACATCTGGACAGGTAACAGTCTGTCACAGGGCTACACATGGAGACAAACAATCACACTCACATTCACATCTACGGACAATTTAGAATTATCATTTAGCGTCAGTGTCACACCCTGAGAGTGAGTTGTGAAGGCGGGTGATGTTTGTCAGGTGAAAGAAGGCGGTCCAGGAGATCTGGTTGATGTGTTGTTCGAAGGTAAGGTTACTGTCCAGAATGAGTCCCAGATTATGGATGTGAGGTGACCGGGATAGAGTGGAGTTTTCAGCATTTTTGGGAGGGATTTGAGCCAATGATTATCATGTCCTGTTTGTTGTAGTTTAATTGTAGAAAGTTGTTTTGCATCCATATTTTATGTCACTGAGGCAGTTGGTCAGGGCGGAGTAGGTTGTTGGGGTGATGGATTTGGTTGAGATGTAGATCTGTAGGTCATCGGTGTAGCAGTGGAAGTGGAGACCATGTTTGCATAAGATATTACCAAGAGGGTGGATGTAGAGGATGAACAGGAGGGGGCCGAGCACCGAAGCCTGAGGGACACTTCGCAGCAGAGGAGTGACGTAGGAGGCGCAGTTGTTGATGTTGATGAATTGTTGTTTGTTTGAGAGACATGACCTGAGCCAGGAGAGAGCAGTGCTGGTGATACCGAGGAGCTGGAAGTGGCGTGCAAGCAGGTGGGAGCAATCAAGCCAACTGCTCCTTCTCCCATCAGAACAGACGCTGCTCACTACTCGATGCCGAGCTGTTGAACAAGTCACAATCGCCTGCTCGCATTTCCCCTGGGTTCCCTCTGCATCCAAGCCGTCTAGACCTCTGCAGACATCTGGACCCGTCTGCCTTCCACCCCCTTTGTCTTCTGGATCACTCCCATGTCGGAGAGCAATCTGCCCAAGCACCTGCCCAACCATCTAGCCATTCGCCACCTGCCACCATTACCCCCTGCCAGCCTCTTGTACGCCCTCCTCTCTGCCTTCCACATCACTTAAGTCCATGTTTGATCTCTGAGCCAGTCTTAGCACTTTTGTTAGCGTTTGGTCTGACTAATTCTAGTAAAGTCGAACTGTCAGTCTTCATGTTCAATGTTTAATTCTAGTTCCCTGTAGTCTAGCTTTCCTACCTGGGTTATACCTTATGTTGGTTTGTTACATTCCTGAAAATTTTGTACAGACGCTTGTTGTTGTAACTCCGCCCGTGTTTAGACATTCCATGTTCTGCCTATTAGTACTTCCTGTTGTAGTTCTTTGACCTTCGTTGTAGTTTTGTGCTCTCATCTGATGCTTGTTATTAATTCTTACTATTTTCAGCGTATTGTGTCAGGCCTGTTTACCCTGCACTTGAGCCTCAGCCAGCGAATGCTAGCACCCAGCATGTTTTTGGACTGTGAGAGGAAGCTGGAGTAAACCCACACATGCACAAGGAGAACATGCAAGCTCCAATAAAAGTTTTAAAAAATTAATAAATAAAATAAACAGATCAAAGTGAAAATGTGGGTCTAAAGATGTCAGCTAGTCCTACATGAAACAAAAGAAAAAATCCTCTGTTAACCCCTTTAGAGTTATGAGAGGTTCACTCCAGCAACATCTTCTCTGAACTGAGCTATTAAAGGCTCCTCCAGGAACTCTCCTAATTCTAACAGAGTGGAGTATTTTCACAGAACACGACAAACTCAGATGTCTGACTAAAGTGAAAGTTGTGCTGTTAAAGACAAAATAAAGTAATCAAGTACATTGGTTTCTGTGACTGATGGATGTTTCAGCAACTTGGTTTCTTATTGATTTAACAAAATTGTAACAATTGAGCACAACTGAAATGATTAAGTTAAACATTGCCCATAAAAAACATTGTTTGTACTGAAGTAATTTAAAACCAAGTCACACTTAAGATGCTACTGCAACGTGTACATGTTAATAAGCTGCATTCTCTTATTGGATAGTTCTCAGTACTGCCAGCACCATTCTTTCCTAGCAGGGGCCTGTGCTGAATGTACTCTAAAAGTCTGCAGTATCGTTTTCAGTATCATGTGGAATATCTGAATCTATTTGCATGTACAACAGGTTGATGTAAGGTGCGAATTTTCATTGTTTAGGTGGAATATTTCAGTGTAATATTTACATTTCATTTGTAATATTTTTTAACGGGTCTCAGAATCATGGTATCATCCTGTTCTGGCGTGTGCTGGCCTCAACTCTTTACAGCTCTGCAATGACACCATAAAACATCAACCAAGCAGAAACTGTTTGAGTTTAATTCATAGGAGAAACATTTTTCAACCTCTAGTATTCAACATTGTCTTTGTAGTCAAGTGTTTGATTCACATGTAGCCTAAAAAGCAAACCTTTTACAGGACTTTCACGTTCTAACATTATTTCATGTGCTGCTTTATTTGCTTTGCCCCCTAGCTGGTCCTAATCTGTTCTTTTGGGGGTTTTTTTGTTGCTCTTCACGGAAGCACAAATGGAGCTTCATGAGGAAATGAAATCTGTCCAGACTACCTTTAGGGATTCCTGTCTGCGGCAGGAAGGCAGAAGTTCAGCAGGTGTCAGACCTCCAGCACAGAATCAGCTCATCACGTGCACAGATCTCCACAAATAAACAGGCAGCATATTTCCAGATTTATTCTGGTTGTATTAAGCAAAGATGATCATTAGATCTGATATAACTTTAAGAAAAGTTATTCATGCCAGAGGAGAAGAATGAAAGATGCTGAAGGTGACAGAGTGAAGGTCAGGCCCCATGCAGACAGACATTTCCCTGCAGCGTATCAGATGTAGCATCAGACATTAAGCCTGAGCTGCTGGACTGTTCTGCTGCTTTATAACTCTCTGATTTTCAGCCAGAACATCTGATTCTTACAGACACACGGTGACAATATAATGAGCTCTGCAAGTGTGCCTTTTGGTCTTCTGTTTGGTTTCGTCATGCTCATGATGTTCTTCCAAGTCACAATATATCTCTGTGTAAACTTCTGACTTTCAAGGAACGTAATAAAAGCTTGGCTGACAAGTGATGAAAATATATTTAAAAAGTTGTTTAAATGTTGTTTGCCAAACCTTTGCTTTTCATTCATTTTTATAAACTAATGAAAGTCAGCTGGCTGAGCAGACACGTCATTCTCACAGCGTGGCTTCACCTACATGTGATTTTATCTTCAGTATCTGGATGACAGTGTTCAGTTCATGCCGGTTGTATCCTCCTTAGTGTCCTCAGTTTAATTCTATTCTTGGTGATAAATGAACAGCTTACCTGAAGTTAGCTTTATTCTGAACATGTTTCCATCCAGGATCCCAGTCAGACTCTCAGCCGTTACTCTCCTTTTTGTTTTTTGTTTTTTTGGCCTTTTCGGAGCAGATCATTCGACAGACAAGCAGTCCAAACCTCCACGGTTTCTGTAAATTCAAAACACGTGTTAATTGATATCAACAGTTGAAGTTTGGCCATAAAAGCACATTCTTGTTGCTCCGGTCTCCATCTTTCACAAAACAGGGCAGACGGGATAAAACCAGTATGATCAGATGATAAAATGAAATACTGTAACAGATTCAACAGGACAGCTACTTGTAAGATTTAATTTGTGCTTCAGTCTCCATCAGTAAAATCAATTTCAATAAAATACACGTCACGTTTTTCATTGAAAGTTATTTTGCAGATTTTGTAGCCTTTGTTGAAACAAGTTCTTCCATGACCACATTCTGAAAATGACATGTGGGGAGTGAGAACTCAGTTATTAAGTTTCTCACCTTGAACAATTTGCACAGATGATGTGTTTTATGGGATAGAAGACACTTCATAAGCTAAATAAGCAGTCAGTGCCATGACTGAGTGAGCAAGGACTGTTTTAGAAGCAGTGGAATAACTTCATTTTTCTAATTTTCCAACTCAGAAACTTGTGATTATAATTATTCTGCAATTTCTACAATTTCATTTAGCAGACAGTTTTATACAAAGCGACATACATCTGAGAGTAGAAAGAAGTTTAAAACAGTAAAATTTCTTTTAATTTATATGGAAATATTATTTGGTACAGCTTTATTTTAAAAGTTTTAAAACGTGCGTTCTTGCTGCCGGTCATTATATAAGCTGTAACAGTATCTTTGTGTGTGAAGGAAAAGCTATTTCACCTGTATTAATACAATTTGTTTGCTACTCTGCAGTTATGTGATGATCAGCATCGGTTTGTCTGTCCGTTGTTAGCATCATTACTCAAAAACAGACAAACGGATTTGGATGAAATTTTCAGGGAAGGTCTGAAATGGCACAAGGACCAAGTGATTAGATTTTGACAGTGATACAGCTTACAGATTGGATACACGGATTTGTTAAAGATTTTCGTAGCATTATAGCGGGATGATGTCACTACTACACCTACTACAAATCCACCTCTGAGGACTTATCAGGACTTATCCTTCAGAAATGATCCAAGGAACAACTGATTAAATTGTGGGGGGGTTTCTGAGTCACCCCCTGCATATTTAGGTCACATGATTCAGTATCCGTACATAACGTACACATTCATAACCCACATCTGTACTCAGAGCAAGGTCATTTTGTTTGTGGGCACATCTATATTAAATGGATTCATTCTATAGTGCTGTGATTTCTGATCATCAATAATTAATAAACAAATGCTGCATTTCTGACAATGCCATATGGGGGAATGGACAGCCTTGGAGGAGGACTGAGCTCTCAGTGCTTTTCTTATTAAACATGATTTCATTAGAATTCAAAATGATTGATGCAAACTGTTTTTGTTGTTGAGCCCAATCATTGTTAGTTGCTCCTGTGTTTGTGTTTCAAATCAAATCTAAGTAATTCCTAAAGTTTTAAAGCATGTTTAAAAACAACTGGAAGACCAAAGCTTTGGAGCTGCTTCTGCTAGGGCTCGATCCTGGTCTGAAGATCATTGGAGGCGGACCAGAGAAGTTCAGAGATGTTTCAGCAAGTCTTTGGGTGTTTTCTGTTCCACTCCAGAGCGCTGAGAGCTTTCCTTTCAGTGTTGTCTGTTGAACAAATTAAACATGTTGGCCAATTAGTTTTGTTCAAACCCATCATATGAATCTCAAACCAGCTTGTTTGTTGCAGAAAAGATCGCAGGAAACAAAGCTGTTGGAAAACAGAAGAACAAACTGGCTTTTCATGGTTATCGCTTTACTGTTACTGCACTCAGACATCATATTACTTCCTACTTTGGACGAAATAGAAACATTTTCAGCTGTTTGCTGCCATTTTCCATCGTCTTCAGAGCACTGACTGCCCGCTCAGATCCCGACACACTCCAGCGACACACGGTGCACTTGTTACCCCAGATCGCTATCGGTGCTACTTGCCTGTGCGTCAGTCTTGTTATCAGGGCTGTTTGACTGACCCTCCCCTCCTCACCCCTCTATCCCCCCTGTGAAGTCACCCAGAGGGCCAAATCACAGCGAAGCCAACATGTGGTTTGAGTTAGCATCTCAGAAAGCAGCCCTCCATACGTGGGGCTGTGCTCACATTCCCAGAGCTCGTTGGTCAGGCTCAGTTTATAATTGTGAGTGTGCTTGCATAGAGCTAATTGTGTGTGTGTGAGTGTGTGTGTGTTTGTGTATTTGTGTGCCAGTTTGTGTGTGTCTGAGAAGATGTTTTATGTGCTGTGTGTGGATCTGTTCTTGCACAGGAAGTAAGGGTCAATTGAAGAGTCAGCACACTGCGTCTCTGGAGACTCAACTAAAAAGCAAAGCTAAAAAAGAACCTGCTGAACTGTGATTCTCATCTTTGTTGCACTTCTCTATTTTTTAGTTTTTTGCCTCTCACACTCAGACAACATATATCTGTTCATTTATTTTTAGAGCAGCTCAGTGGCGGTTTTGTTTCAGTTTCCCCCTCTCTCTGGCTCGGTTCGTCAGGCTGTGCAGGTGGACGTTTTGGCTTTCGTCTGAGTTTATCGGTGCAGAATCTCAGGAAGCAGGAGGGAGAAACGAACCGGCTTGCTCGTTCCAGCTATTTTCTCCTTGTTTGATTATTTGATTAAGTTCTCGCTGCGTCACAACATCAGATATTTTCCCCTCTTTGTTCTAGGTTACCCGCTCACACAAACGTCCCCACTAAAGGCCACTTGGTTTTGTGACCGCTGCGATATGCATCTTCCCTCCTATAAAATGGTTTTCTGCCTGAACAGAGCGATGCTTGTTTGATCTGAATCTGGACTGGAGCAGACTAAACATAACAGCACTCGAATGACTTTGATTGGTTACTGAAAGTGAGCAATAGTGCCGTCAGCATGTGTGAAGAACGATGAATATGATAAGGTCAATCAGCGGCGATAACATCGGCAGTGAAAGACATAAAAGTATGAAAACACAGCGCTGGAAGATTACTCAGCACTTATGAAAGATGAATCAGCTGTCAGCATTCACAACAAATGAGTGAAAGCCTGTCAGTGGGGCTTTTTGCACTTACTTGTTCTCACCAAAAAGATTTATGGCCTTATTTATTTCTGTGCGCAACATTACTCAAAAATGGATTAACGAATTTGGATAAAATTTTCAGGGAACATCAGAAATGTCACAAGGACCAAGCGATTAGATTTCGGCAGTGATGCGGCTTGTGTTCCCTGTGAACAAATAGTTATTAATATTTTTCACTGGGCTACACCTGAATTTGTTAAAGATTTCTATTTTTTGTCAGATAGTGTCACTTTAACCATGACAACAAGTGAACACTACATCAGCTGATTGTGATCCTGCTACAAATCCACCACTGAAGACTTATCAGGACTTATCCATCAGAAATGATCCAATGAACAACTGGTTAAATTGTGGGGGTGTTTTTGAGCTCCATCAGTTCCCACTGTCGGCCACATATTTAGGTCACATGATTTGGTATCGGTACATAACGTACACATGCAGAACACACACCTGTGCTCAGTGCAAGGTCATTTTTTATGAAACGTTTCCTCCTGAGGATATGATGTAATGACTGAGCAGCGTTGGCGGAGTACAGTACTGCACTTCGTTTTTTGCAATGCAGGTTCATTATGAGTAGATACTACAGATCTTGAAAATGTATATTGCACAGATTCTATTGATAATACACAGAATCTCACCCCGTATGTTGAATTTAACAAAGTCCACCAGTCTCTGAGGTAGTACTGTTTTTGCTGACTTTGTTTTGAGGCAGATCAGCCGAATGAATTTCAGTGCAACAAAAGTCGCGTTTTCCTTGATGAGCCTGAAAAATGTTCCAAAATATTTCTGAAAAAGAATATGATAATCATCGAAAAATAAACACACTGACTTCAAACCACAACTAAATTTAAATTTGACAGCGTTGAGCTCCAGTCTGATCTCCATCAGACCTGAATGCTTTAAAACACCATTAATAAGAGGACAAATAAAGTCTGATGATGAGATCCAACTTTGCCTCATTGGTAACCGGTTGTCCCACTGGGGCCAATCTGTTTGTTGGTCCAGTGGTATATTTATCAACCCCCTGTGCTTCTCAGTGGCACTGATATCCTGAGGACATGGAGTCTGAGGCACGGACAGATGGCTGGATGGATGGATGGATTATTTATTTGTCAGGGGCTGAAGGTCGCAGCATGGCAGTGCGAGCTGGCATCAACTGACCTTCCCAGAGATGGAGAGACCTGAGCCTTTATATCCCAGACCCCCTTGACATGTCTCATTATACATGTCTGATTTGGTGAACTTGAGGCACTGAGTGGGTGGTTTCAGTGCTCACAATACAGAAAGTCACCACAAAGCTTCTGGAAAGACTCAACGCAGCTCACTTTAATTTAGGTCAAAATTAGTTTACGCTACAGGCATAGATCTCAGCCGGAATACAGGCGATACGCTTCCCTCGGTGTTTAGAAAATGTTCATTTGTCCTCTCCCCCAAAAAATATGAAACAAGCAGAAAACCTTCTTGTGCCTTTGTTAAATATCACAGATATTTCTGATATCATTGCCATTTACTAAATTGTTTTCTAACTGCCAGCAGGTCATATATTAGAAGGGATGTGTCTCATCACCATGGTAACCCAGAAAATGGTGAAGCTTCAAGTTTGCTATTAAAGCATTATATTTCAGCCCCCATCTTTTATTAAGCCTAACATTTTCTTCTGCAGCATAGACTTACCAGACTGGGAGAAAAAACTTTTCACTCAAAAATGAATTGAGGTTGCAGTTCATCCATCCATCCATCCATCCATCCATCCATCCATCCATCCATCCATTCTCTATACACACTTTATCCTAACTAGGGTCATGGGGGGTGCTGGAGTCTATCCCAGCTGACTCGGGTGAAGACAGGGGACACCCTGGACAGGTCACCAGTCTGTCAGGTTGCAGTTTAGTTGTATAACAACGTAATTCCTGGGGGAAAGTGTTTTATAGTCATGTACAAAAATGACGTAAACTCACCCATCCCTTTCTCATCCTTCAGGGGACTAATTTGTCTAATCTTCAAAGGTCTTTTGGTCATGATGATCCTTAAAGAAATCTGTGGGACCTAAACTTCCAGGTACTTAATGCTTAAATACTGCTCTAGACTCTGAAGGCCGCCTGACAGTCATGATGTCAAATCTGTGACTATCACTTCACAACTGTCTTTGACAAAACGCTTACAAAAAAACCCTCTGGCAGCTTCAAATTCAGTACATAAGAGCAGCCAATCATGTGTCTGTGCCCTCATTTTTTTTTCTATTTGTATCTTCACATGGGTTGCACAGTAAGTCGGTGGTTAGCACTGTCGCCTTGCAGCGAGTCGATCCCTGGTTCACCTCCTGGGATCTTTCTGCATGGAGTCTCCATGTTCTCCTGTTCATGCGTGGGTTTTCTCCAGGTTCTCCAGCTTCCTCCCACAGTCCAGAAACATGCTGAGGTTAATCGGTGATTCTAAATTGTCTGTAGGAGTGAATGTGAGTGTGATTGCTTGTCTCTATGTGTAGTCCTGTGATAGACTGTTACCTGTCCAGGTGTCTCCTGTCTTCACCCTCAGTCAGCTGGGATAGACTCCAGCCCCCATGACCCTGATGAGGATGAAGTGGTGTATAAATAATGGATGGATGGACATTTTCACATCATAGTGAAGCACACATTTGGCACAAAATCTGGGCATCACATGTTGATCTGGGACAGTCTGACACAAATTGAGATCAGTCAGATTCATCTTGCACAGTTTGACGCTCGTTAAATTCACGTCATTGTTGTGGTCTAAATGTGGCTTGTATTGTGGTTCTTTCAGTTTACATTTATTTTTCCTCACACATCTCCCACTCTGATGTCTTCTTGTATTTTTACATGTTTTCTCTGCAGCTGGAGAACTTCATTCAGAGGAGCATGAGGCGGGATGTTGCTAACATACAGTCACATGTCGTTCACAACCAAACAGCCACCATGCTGGAAATCGGGACGAACCTCCTCACACACACAGCAGAGCAGACACGCAAACTGAACGTGGTCGAAGCCAAGGTAACAAACCTGCCGTGTGGTAAATCTGTCACTTAAAGGCAGATGTTCTGGGTTCATTGCTGTCAATATCATTCCTACATGTCGGCTAATTGTGTGCTACATTGTTACTTTTTACTGGGAAAAATATCAATTTCTACATATGGAAGAATCTGCCCAATATTCATTTGCAAATTTCCCTGCCATGGTATTTCTGAAAGTCTTATTTTTATCTACCTCCAGGTGCTGAATCACACGTCTCGGATAGAGATCCAGCTTCTGGAGAATTCTCTGTCCACCAACAAGCTGGAAAAGGAGCTGCTGCTGCAGACGTCTGAGATCAGTCAGCTGCGAGACAAGAATAGGTGGAAAACACATCAGTTCTCCTTCAAGAAGAATTTGTCAGGCTGGGAAATTATTCATTGATTCTGGTCCTTATTTACCAATTAGTTCTAGGAATTACTTTCAGTAAAAATCTGAGGTACAAGAGTGACTTTTAGATGTGAGTGATCACATAATGACAAGAAAAGCACTCAGAGAGCAGTACTTCACCAAGGATGCTCAGTCATTCTATGGTTTCTGACAGATGAAATCTTTAAATAATTTGTGGTCTGCAGCTGGATTTGTAGTAGGATCACAATCATGTGATCATCATGTTCACTTGTCACAGTTACAGTGACGCTGTGCTGCTATCTGGTAATGATACAGAAACATTTAACATCTTCATGGATGCAGACTATGAGCTGCATCACTGTCAGAATCTAATCACTTGGTCCTTGTGTCATTTCTGACCATTCCTGAAAATTTCATCTAAAGCCATATATTACTTTTGAGTAATGTTGCTAACAGACAGACAGACAGACAGACAGACAGACAAACCAACGGTAATCGTCACATAACTCCACCGAGACTCCGTGGAGTAATAAACATGCCCAAGGAAATGATTCAGTAATTTGCCTAAAGTCTTTATGTGTTACCTTTAGAATAGAATAGAATAGAATAGAATAGAATAGAACAGAATGTGCTTTATTGTCATTATACAGTGTATAACGGGATTGGAGGGCTTCTCCTATTCAGTGCAAAAGAAATCGTAAAGATAGTGCAAACAGTTTATTTACAAATTTACAGTATAAATAAGAGTGAATGTTTATATTATTATCATTAGCAATTGTTAGTCCACTGATAGAAGACGTAAAACCTTAATTAACAGGTGGAGAGAATGACACTGATCATCTCGTTCTAATGGCATCTGTCAGTAAATTTGATGTATTCAGGTATTCATCAGGTAGCATCTACCTGAACACTGTTCACCCCTTCATAGCAGCAGCATCTCCTGCTGGCAGTGGACTCTGCTGGACAACGCTCATGCTACATCCAAATACTGTTCGGGAATGGTTTAAGGAACATGGCAAACGGTTTAAGGTGTTGACTTGGCCACTACCTCCCTAAATTTCAGTCCTGTTGAGCATCTGCGGCATGTTTGATCCATGGAGGGTTCTGCTGCTCACGTCTTGGTGCCAGATACTGCAGGAGACCTTCAGAGGCCTGAGCAGTCCAGACCTCAATGATCAAAGCTGCTTTGGTGCCGCAAGGCGAAACTGTCCTCTACTGGTTTTAATGGTGTGCAATAAGGTTACTTTATTCACAAGAGCAGACACAGGAAGGGAATAGACTGACTGGAACCAGGTTTAGCTCCAGATTAGTTGTGATGCCACAAAATCATAACATACATTAAAATATCACAGAGAGATTTAGAGGAGAAGCTTTATTTGACCCAAATGTGAGAAAAAATTTATTGCAGAGAATATTTTAAATAGTAGCGAGTCATCCTAGAAAGTGGAAACACATCCACAGCTGTCTGTGTAGGTTCTCATTCATCCAGGTCATGGTTATCCAAATTAGTTTAAATCAATCCACTGGACTTTAAGAAAGTTCCTTGAAGACGTTTCATCTCTCATCCAAGAGGCTTCTTCAGTTCTGGTGGTGGTTGGAGTTGCCTCAGCTTTTAAACCTCTGTGAGGTGTGTCCAGGGCTATTATTATTCCAGCGACCATTACCAAGACTCGTCTGACCACTCAACGATGGTCGTTGTGAGTATCGGTGGGAGTCGTTGAAATGCACAGATGTCACTGAGCCCTCGTGTGCTAATGGTGGTCATTAGCATGAGTCTGCTGAGTAGTTCTTTTGGGGAGTTTTGAAAGGACTTGATTGTAAATCGGTGAAAGATGATGTCGCAGACCACACCCCCCACCATCAAAACTCATAAATTCTTGATTTAATGTTGAAAAGCAGTAATAGGGGGAAATTTCCAAGTGGATGAGATACTTTACTTTTACTTACCCCAGTACTCCTGTTTTTTTTTTGTTGTTTTTTTTTCCATTTTGGGTGTGAAAGTACAAAAAATCCCAGCTCTGAAAACATATTCAATTCTCAGAATGCAGCCAAAATATTTAGCAAAACTTCATTTGGAACCTAAACAACAAATAAGTAAAGTGAACAAAATCTGAGGTGCGCAGCAACATTCACTGTTAAAAAGCAACAGTTTTTGTCATGGTATGTGTCGGTTCTTTTAAAAGGTTCTAGCAAGAAATGATAGATTTAGTTTTTAGTAATGAGGGCTTGTTGAGTTTCTGTATGTACAGTTTCAGCCTAATAATCAAAATATAGCTAATTTGTGACAAACTAAGACAAAACACAGCCTGTTAGCTATCTGCATAATGAATTCTTGAGATAATCCTGTGGATTTCTGATGAGCCTTTATACTCATTTGAGGTTGGAAAATATTCTCAGCCAAGAAGCGTTTAATCCTTTAATTCAGCTCGAAGCATTAAAATCCAGACAACAACATGCTGTTGAGTAGACAGCTGGGTATTTTGTGTTATTACTGCATATAAACACCACAATTAATTATTGTGAAGAAACAGATTGAGTATTTCTCAGTTTATGTCAGTAAAACCTCCAATAAGACAAGTTGGTGCAGGTGATGTGTTAAAAAGTTAAAGGTAAGAATTTGTGAAATGGTGATACCATGAAGCCCCCACACACATTTCCAGTTCACATATTTTTGCTATCAGAGTCTAAACAACACATCATACACACATGCTGTAGGTCTGGAATCAGTCTACACATGTACACACAGTTAATGCACACTTTAAGACACGCTGCACACACTGCAGCACCACAGCCATCAGCGACTCCCCATCAGTCTGCATCACATTAAGTAATGTCTCCTCGTTCATGTGCAGGTCAGCATGTTGAAGTGATCAGGAGCAGCAGCTCATCATGTGTTTCAGCTCCTAATGTGACCAAAGTCTCGCCTGCAAATGTAAAATAACATCAGTCATCAGTGCAAAGAAAGCTGCGTGATACAGGCTGATGGAGTTCCATGTCAGCTACACTTCAGCACAAACCGGACTCCTGCTTGTTTAGTGCAATAGAACAGATGTTACATTACAGCTGTGGGTGTTAACATGCTATTGTTCATACATTCTAAATCCACCGGAAATCTGTTCAGCTTTTGTTTAAAGAAATATAGAATATCTGCTGCGTAGTGTGGTAAAAACAAGTCTTTCTCCGTTAAATCGTGTTCCTAGACTACAAAACTGCAAACATGTTTGAGCCAAACAAGGCTGGACTTGGACCCAGAAAGCTGGGGTTGTGTCCTGATATAGACTAGAGACCATCAGAGGTTTTGCAACTAGGTTTTGCCTTCTTTTGTGTTTACTTTCGCTCTCTGATAAGGTTTAGGAAACCATCACAACATTACATGTTAGGATGGTTCAGTACGGGCACCAGAAATGCTTCTTTAGATTTATTGGGTTAAAATGCAGCCCTTTCACTCCTCCTGGACATGTCCGGCTGGGAGGAGACCTCAAAAGTAGACCCAGAACTCACTGGAGGGATTAAATATGTCATCTGGTCTGGCAATGACTCAGGATCCCCGAGAAGAAACTGAAAAATACAGCTGGGGGGAAGGAAAGCTGCAATGCCCTGTTTAACCTGCTGCCACCACAACCAAGAGGAAAAAATGGATGGAATTTGAGATTTCTTCGTTTGTGAAACCAACCCAGATCATTTTACCTATCACTGTGAATCAGAAAGAATCATCTAAACAACTGCTGGATGGATTGTCTTGAAAATTTGATTCAGACATTAACATGCTTCCAAAATGTTTAATCTATTTAATGTGGTCCCAACTTCATGTCCGCATTTTCATTTGTCCAATACTTTGTTTTATGATCAATAACTAGTGTGCACTGAGCCATATTCATATGATTTGTTGAGCTGTAATATACAAACTGCTGTTTGTAAAGTTTACACTCAACTTTTGGATGGTTTGTTTTCAGAAAATGTAACTAAAACAACAACTTCTCTGACCTGATGTCAGCTCCTAGTAAACGCACAGTAATAAAGAAGGTACGCCTGTTAGTCTGAGTTAGGCCAATTTACAGTTGTGAAAGCACAGAAATAGTCCGAGTCTACTAGTGATTGTTGGAGTCTACTAGTGATTGTTGGAGTCTGCTAATGATTGTTGGAGTCTACTAGTGATTGTTGGAGTCTACTAGTGATTGTTGGAGTCTACTAGTGATTGTTGGAGTCTACTAGTGATTGTTGGAGTCTACTAGTGATTGTTGGAGTCTACGAATGATTGTTGGAGTCTACTAGTGATTGTTGGAGTCTACTAGTGATTGTTGGAGTCTACGAATGATTGTTGGAGTCTACTAGTGATTGTTGGAGTCTACTAGTGATTGTTGGAGTCTACGAATGATTGTTGGAGTCTACTAGTGATTGTTGGAGTCTACTAATGATTGTTGGAGTCTACTAGTGATTGTTGGAGTCTACTAGTGATTGTTGGAGTCTACTAGTGATTGTTGGAGTCTACTAGTGATTGTTGGAGTCTACTAGTGATTGTTGGAGTCTACTAGTGATTGTTGGAGTCTACTAGTGATTGTTGGAGTCTACTTGTGTGGTTGTAGACTTGATTGTATCAAAAGCTCACTTGAATTTCAGCACATTTTTCACTCAGTAAAAATCTTTTGCTTCTCTACACTTTTGAAATGTTTTAGTGAAAACTAGTGTCCTCGTGGTGCAGAAAACAGCAGCTTTTAGATGCATGTAAAAACCGATGTAGCCACACTCATCCTTAAACAACACTTTGAAAACACATCATAATTCAAAGTGGGGGGAAAACAAACTGGATTATTTCATTGATATGGACTGGATAATGTGTTAGGAATGAAAAGTGCCACATTGTTTAATGGAAATGAAAATTATCAACCCCCAGGAGGATGAAATTCAAGACACCCCAAATCAAAGTGAAAAACTGATGTGGCAGGCTGGTCCATCTTTCTGAAATTCCTTGGCAGCAACTCAAAATGGTATTCAGTAGTTTGTATGGCCTCCATGTGCTTGTATGCAGCCTGATGATGCCAGGACAAGCTCTGAATGAGACGACGGATGGTGTCCTGGGGTATCTCCTCCCAGAACTGGACCAGGGCATCGCTGAGCTCCTGGACAGTCTGAGGAGCAACCTGATGGTGTCGGATGGAACAAAACATAATGTTCCAAAGGTGTTCTATTGGATTCAGGTCAGGTGAGCGTGGGGGCCAGCTAATGGTATCAGTTCCTTCATCCTCCAGGAACTGCATGAGTTCTCTTACCACATAAGACTGGGCATTGTCGTGCACCAGAAGGAATCCAGGACCACTGCACCCATGTAGGGTCTGACAATGGGTCAAAGGATTTCATCCTGATACCTAAAGGCAGTCAGAATGCCATTGTCCAGCCTGTAGAGGTCTGTGTGTCCCTCCGTGGATATGCCTCCCCACACCATCACTGACCCACCACCAAACCGGTCATGCTGAACAATGTTACAGGCAGCAGAACGTTCTCCACGGCTTCTCCAGACCCTTTCATGTCTGTCACATGCGCTCAGGGTGAACCTGCTCTCATCTGTAAAAAGTACAGGGGACCAGTGGTGGACTTGCAAATTCCTGTGTTCTATGGCAAATGTCAGCCGAGCTCCACGGTGCCAGCCAGTGAGCACAGCGGGCACTAGAGGACGCTGGGCCCTCAGACCACTCTCATTACATCTCTTTCTGATTGTTTGATCAGAGACATTCACACCAGTGCTCTGCTGGAGCTCATTTTGTAGAGCTATTGCAGTGCTCATCCTGTTCCTCCTTGCACAAAGGAGCAGATATCTGTCCTGCTGATGGGTTGAGGACCTTCTACAGTCCTGTCCAGCTCTCCCAGACTAACTGCCTGTCTCCTGGAATCTCCTCCATGCGCTTGAGAATGTGCTGGGAGACACAGCAAACCTTCTGGTAATGGCACGCATTGATGTTTCATCCTGGAGGAGTTGGACTGTCTGTGGAACCTCTGTAGGGTCCAGGTATCGCCTCATGCTACCAGAAGTGACTCTGACCCTAGCCAAATGCAAAACTAGTGAAAAACAGTCAGTAAACATTAAGAAGGAAAAAATGTCAGTGGCCTTCACCTGTAAACTCATTCCTGTTTGGGGGTCGTCTCATTGTTACCCCTCTAGTGCATCTGTTGTTAATTTTATGAACACCAAAGCAGCTGAAATTGACTGAAAACCTCCTCTGTTACTTACTTGATCAGATCAGTATCCCACGTTTAACTGATTTGATGCAATACTTAGATTAAAAAGTGATCCTTTAATTTTTTTGAGCAGTGTATTATGTTCAATATTCTATTATACTGAACTGATACCAAGCATTACTCAGATTTTTAGAAAATATATTTTCCTGATGATGACCACCAGCAGATAGTGTATATTTAACACATTTTCTCCTTCTAACTAATGTAGAACACACTGAGATTGTGAATTTTTCTGGGAAACATTGGAGGAGAAGACTAATTTTCCCACCCAGAGTGTGAACTGGACTTTCAGCCACTTTCAGTGTTCCACATTCTCTTCTGAAGCTGCTGCCACTCCTTCATCAGGTTTCATTCATTTGGCTCGTATGTTGTTGTTCTAACTGTGGGTTGGAGTCTATTTTCAGCTGCTGCACTGCTGGTTCAGCTGGAGAGATAACCAGAACTGTAGTCTGATCCGGCAGGAAGAATGATGGTCGGTTATTAATCTTTATTTGGCTGTTATAGCTTCTCTAACAACAGGGAGTAATTCAGAAGTTACAACCTCTGCTCCATTACAGACAAATATGTGGTACAAATAGTTTAGGTTTGAGTCTTCTCTGTGCACCGCCTTCATATGTAACAGTCTGATATTAATACGAAGATCAAGCTGCCATCTTTTGCTTGTTAGTGATTTAATCATTTCATTCATTTCCCAGGCAGCCTTTACCTTGTCTTTCTGTGTTAACACATAATAAATTAGGTCAAATAAAGGTTTGGAAAAGTGAATTAATACTGTAGTCATCAGCTAAAATGACCCAGCATGAAGCAATTTTTTTACAGCACAAGATACGAGACAACTTTTCTCTGGGCTTTGAGAATAGAGCAATAGAAAATAGCCTATAGTTGGGTTTCAGATGCTGGAAAGTACTACCACTTATGTTTAAAGAAAACTTGTATAAAGCATCTCTCTGTTTAAAAAGTTTCCTCAAGTGATCATCCACAGTCTGATGTTAAAGATGTGCAATGCTAAATCAGTGAAGGAATGGTTTAACCCAAACCATGCTACGAGCATTTCTTTTACAGTGTCTAGAAAAAGTATTCACCCCCTTGAAAGAACTGGAAGAAGGTTCTTCAGTCTGATAACACCAAAACTGAGCTTTCTGGAGATCAGATTAGACGCTACGTTTGGTGGACATTAATCACAAACACACCATCCCCACTGTGAAGCATGGTGGTGGCAGCATCATGATGTGGTCCTGCTTCTTGGCAGCAGGTCCTGAAAAGCTGCTAGAAACAGAGTGTTAAATAAATGGAGGAATGTAAATGGAAATCCTGGATGATAATCAGTCTGCATGAAAATTGTGACTTGGGAAAAGTTTTGTTTTCTGTAGCCTGATGGAGCTTTAGCACTTTTACCAAAAATAAAACTGTAACAGGCTGACTGAGGTCCATTCACAGCGGCTCAGTGCTGGAACTGCAGCCAAAAGTGCATCTATGCAACACTGACTGAGGAGGTGAATAATTATAAACTCACTTATTTTACATGTTATAGTTTTGTTTATTCTCATTACTTTGTAGAAACCTGTTTGCACTTTGACATGAAAGTGTTTCTGATTATTAATATTTTATTGTTTTTGCAAATTAAACTGACCATGACTTAATGTTCAAAGCAAGAAAAGGGGAAAACTTCCATGTTAAATGCTCATTATATGCACTGTTTAGGGGAGTCACTTGTCCCGAAGGGCAGTTCAGCACAACATATTTTTTGTTAAAACCAATAAGCTTGCTGGCTGTATCAGTAAAATGTCAACCTCAGTTATAGCTGCACCTTTGACCAGTCGTATATGAGAACATGATAAATGCACACTGATATTAATAAGACAGGAGCATTTTCAGAAGTTAATGAATCAGCTTAAAATTGAGTTCTTTTTTGATCTCTTTCAGTCGTTTAGAGAGTAAAGTTCAGATGCTGGAGTCTCAGCAGAGAGGAGAGCTGGAGGACATGAGAGTGGAGAAGAATCGACTGCAGGTACAGCCAGTAGAAATGACATCTGTGTGTTTTACAGCGGAACAACATCATCAGCAGGGCTGCGTTTGGACAGGTGTCTGTGTATGTTGTAAACTTGACCTTGTTAGGACTAAATGTTGACATTTTTATGTTAATTAAATCAAGTACCAGCATGGACTTTATGTTTAAAAGGTCACATCTGACATTTACAAGCTGGAGCACTCCAAGGTCCTGACCTCATAAATGTACATTTTATAGACGCAAGCCTGCAGAAGACTTGTTTTTACAAGTTTTACTAATTTAGACTGCTGAAGTACCACTACTGGTTCAGCAGTGGAAAAACATTAAAAATAAGGAGAATAAATTGTAGAGGGGAAGAGCAAAATCCAAGATAAGATAAGATAAGATAAGCTTTATGTACATGTTATAGCAGCTGGATATAGATGAGGGAAGAAGGTACAATAAGGCTAAACTTAACGACATAATAGAAACTATGTACACCTTCAACACCACATGTACCGATGAGGTATAGTAATTTACTTATAGAAATGCAGAGGGATGACATGGATAATGTACCCAACTGAAAGGCACATGGTGTGTAGATCTGCACTTTATACAGAGCAGTAGAGCTACATTTCTGTTAATGCAGTCAAATAATCAGCATGAGGAAAAAGTGTCAACAGGTTGTTATAGCACATAAAGAGCTGCAAGAGAACATTCTGAGGTTTTGTTCTTGGTCTGGAGGTGCTTTGAAGAGAAAACATAGACTAACTATAGAACAAAGGTTGCTTGCTGTTTTCAAATGTTTGTGCTCCTGGGACAAAGTGATGAAACAGTCGTAAACTTTCTCCTCTCAGTCTGTCGTCAGGAATCAGATGGTGGCCATTGAGTCTTTAGAGAGGCAGCTGCGAGTGGCCAGCAGCAACAACAGCGCCCTGCAGAGACAGCAGGCCCAGCTAATGGAGTCGGTCCACACACTCATCAACATGGTGGCCAGTACTACAGGTACACACACTGTTCTTACAGCATGCTTACGTGTAAGCCAATGTGTAATTGGCTGCTGTCAGAGTTCTTTGCATTGTATTCTGTGTTTGTGTGCAGGGTCACCTCCTCGGACCCAGATGTGGAGGGACTGTGCAGATGTTTACAAGGCTGGTCACTCTGTCAGCGGTCTATATCACATCTACATCGGCAACAGAACTGAACCCGTGCAGGTATGTTTAAGAACTTGACCAGAAATACAGGGGCCGGTCCTGACACAGTGGCAAGGGTTCGATTTCTGTTCACGGCCATTTGCTGCATGTTTTCCCTCCACTCTTCTGCTTCCTTTCCTGTCTGTTTCCACTGCACCTACCCAATAAAGGCAAAAAAAGACCAAAAATAACTTAAAAAAAGAACCACCAAAAATAAACCCCAAACCTTCAACACACTGGTATCGAGCCATAGCCTGATCATTTATTGACTAGTCACACATACACTACTGGTCAAAGGTTTTAGAACACTCCAAGCGTGTTGGGGTTATTAGTTGGGATCTTTTTCTGACGTCTTAGCAACAGCTTTCTGCTGCAGATCCACCTGTCAAACCTGCAGCTCCAAGTCTTCTCTTCACAGTTAAACTGAGACTTCTTACTACGACCACCATGAAGCTGATTGAAGCTGTTGTTCTGTGAGCTCCTATCTCCAAGCTGTAGACTCTCACAAACTGGACTTCTCATTCTGTTGTGGTTTTGGGTCTTCCAGATCTCTTCCTGTCAGAGTTTCCTCCAGTTTCTGAGCTTTTTGATGGTGAAGAAAACTGGACTCACTGACACCTGGACTTTCTTTACAGTTTCTCTGTAGGAAAGACCTGCATTTTTAAATGTTCTGATGGTCTGTCTCTCTTCTATTGTTAATTGTCTTTTTCTCTCCATTTTTATAACAACACACTACTTTCTGCAGTACAATATACTGTTCTAATAATGTTCTGATGGGTTCCACGGTGTGTTCCAGCACTACTTTATGCAGACAGAGGGGATTAGAAGGAATCTAGAAGAGTTGGGACTCCTGTAGGATTTGGTAGCACCAACTTTCAAGGTGTGATCAACCTCCATTGCTGCAGAACAGCTTTAAGTTGTTAACACATTTCTGTTCCCTTTTTGTACAATTCTGAAATTTACATTTTTTAACCTCTGGCAGTTCACCACTTACCTTTGGACCATTTCATGTTATTCATTGGACATGAATCATTTGAATTTCAATTTTAAAAAAATGTAAAAATTGAATAGTTCTAAAACTTTTGACCGGTAGTGTAGATTTAATTGTGAATGTAGGAGAAGTCCAAAGCGTCACGCCTAAAATTACAACTAAAGACAGAAGTATAAAAAAAAGCAGTTTTTTAAAAATTGTTTTCATTTCCTCACTATTTCCTGAAGGTGTACTGTGACATGGAGACAAGTGGCGGGGGCTGGACGGTGTTCCAGCAGCGGTTTAACGGCAGTGTAGACTTCCAAAGAAGCTGGCAGGAGTACAAACTGGTCAGTTTGTCTAATGAGACGGATTAATTACAATAAATTAACATTGTGAAATAAAGTCAGCTCAAAGTCTCTCCTCCTCCTCCAGGGTTTCGGGGATGTGTCAGGAGAGCACTGGCTGGGTAACGAGGTTTTACACCTGATGACCAGTCAGGCCCAGTACTCTCTGAGAGTGGAGCTGAAGGACTGGGAGGGAAACTCTGCCCACTCCCAGTATGACCGCTTTACACTGACCAGTGAGAGACAGCAGTACAGGTAACAGCTGCGCCTTCAGTACAAACACTGCTCACAATGACACCAACAGGTCTCACATTTACTGATGTTCTCTGTTTAAACACAATGAAACAAGTACTTCAGTATTCTCTACATTACAAAGCAAAATCTATGGTGGTAGTCAACCAAAGAAAATCTTGGTTTACTGAAACCATGCCAAGTCTTCAGTTAAATAACTAGTCCCAAGGGAAAAACAATCAGCATGTCTGCAGTTCACTCTACCCGCTAGCCTTGTTAGCCTCAAGAAATTATAAATAAGCATAAATAGTAATAGTTCTTGTATTGGTGATCCAGCGCAAGAACTACTGAGCAATATAACACTGAGAAGTTAGCTTTTTCTTTTAGGTGATCTACTGTATCGGTTATTCAGCTCTGATATGCAAATTCCGGTTTGTAGTAAAGTATACTGAAAAAAAACAGGCACATATTTAAACTATTTACTCTTTTTTTGTACTTATTTACGCCATTTTGTTAAACTACAGATAATACCTTTTAAAATAACAGACATATTATTACTCTGCCAAGGAGGCGAAGCCTCAGCAGAGTTATGTGGCAATCTGTGTCAGTTTCTTTGTCTGTCTGTTTGTCTGTTCACAACATTATTAAAAAATGGACTAACAAGTTTGAAAGAAATTTTCAGGGAAGGTCAGAAATGACACAAGGACCAAGTGATTAGATTTTGGCAGTGATGCAGCTGATAGTCTGGATCCACAAATTTTGTAAAGATTTCTGTGTCATTCATAATGGCACAGCATCACTGTAACCATGACAACAAGTGAACACTACATCAGCTGCCAATCACATGATTGTGATCCTAGTAGAAATCCACCACTGCAGACTTATCAGGACTTATCCTTCAGAAATGATGCAAGAACTGAGCAGCCTTGGCAGAGTACTGCGTTTTCTAGGTGCTTTTCTTGTTAATTGATACATTGATTGTAAAAAACAAAACAAACAAAAACAACAACAACAACAAAAACACTGGCCAAAAGCAATAAATATTTTTATAGTGTTTGATTATATATTTTTTTATTTTTAAAAAATGCTATAGATAACAGTACTGAGACAGGCAAATGTACATTTCAGTAGTAGGATGAACAACATAAACAATATGAAGTGAATGATCAGTGTATGCAGTAGGTTCACAGTATAAACTGTCTAGACATTACTAACAATCTAAACATAAGAGAAATAAATGCAGCAAAATGCAGAACCTTCACAAAATTTTGATTTTATTTTTAAATGTAAAATCTGTTTAAATAAATGAGACCTCCCTCCTCCACCACACACCTCCCCCCCCACACACAGATGTGTTTCCATGTGAGATGGGGACTGACTTTTTAATCAACAATTGTGGGGGCCATCCTTTCTAAAGGTCCTAGAAATCTGAAAAACAAAAATCTGGTAAACAAACCAGAGCTTTGTTAGCCTATAAAAGACTTGAGATATCTGAATTGAAGAAGTAACTTTTTCACCATGCTGTAAGAGGATTTATGAAAAGAAGGATAGACATGGCTGATTAGAACCTTTCATCTGCATATTTCACATTACTTCCATTTCATTAGTGTAGACCTTGTAATTACAGTATGTACATGGCTGTACAATGAAAGCAAAATTATCATGTGGTGGAGATGATGAATATGAAACATTGGCATGTGGAATCTAACACACAAACACACACACACACTTTTACATACACTAATTACCACATACACACGTGGACAAAATTGTTGGTACCCCTCAGTTAAAGAAGGAAAAACCCACAATTCTCACTGAAATCACTTGAAACTCACAAAAGTAACAATAAATAAAAATTTATTGAAAATTAAATAATCAAAAACAGCCATCACTTTTGAATTGTTGATTAACATAATTATTTAAAAAAACAAACTAATGAAACAGGCCTGGACAAAAATGATGGTACCTCTATAAAAGATTGAAAACTATTTGACCAGAGTGACATGATTAACTCAGGTGTGTCATTTAATTGACATCACAGGTGTTTCCAAACTCATAATCAGTCAGTCTGCCTATTTAAAGGGAGACAAGTAGTCACCCTGCTGTTTGGTGAAAAGGTGTGTACCACACTGAACATGGACAACAGAAAGCGAAGGAGAGAATTGTCCCAGGACATCCGAAAAAAAATTATAGACAAACATCTTAAAGGTAAAGGCTATAAGACCATCTCTAAACAGCTTGAAGTTCCTGTGACAACAGTGGCTCATATTATTCAGAAGTTCAAGACCCACGGGACAGTAGCCAACCTCCCTGGACGTGGCCGCAAGAGGAAAATTGATGACAAATTGAAGAGACGGATCGTTGGAATTGTATCCAAAGAGCCCAGAGCAACCTCCAAAGAAATTAAAGGTGAACTCCAAGGCCAAGGTACATCAGTGTCAGATCGCACCATTCGTCGTTGTTTGAGCCAAAGTGGACTTCATGGGAGACGACCAAGGAGGACACCACTGCTGAAAAAAACTCATAAAAAAGCCAGACTGGAATTTGCAAAAATGCATGTTGACAAGCCACAAAGCTTCTGGGAGAATGTCCTTTGGACAGATGAGACCAAACTGGAGCTTTTTGGTAAGGCACATCAACTCTATGTTCATAGACTCAAAAACCAAGCATACGAAGAAAAGAACACTGTCCCTACGGTGAAACATGGAGGAGGCTCAGTAATGTTTTGGGGCTGCTTTGCTGCATCTGGCACAGGGTGTCTTGAAAGTGTGCAAGGTACGATGAAATCTGAAGACTATCAAGGCATTCTGGAGAGAAATGTGCTGCCTAGTGTCAGAAAGCTTGGTCTCAGTCGCAGGTCATGGGTCTTCCAACAGGACAACGATCCAAAACACACAGCCAAAAACACCCAAGAATGGCTGAGAGAAAAGCGTTGGACTATTCTAAAGTGGCCATCTATGAGCCCAGATCTGAATCCCATTGAACATATGTGGAAGGAGCTGAAACATGCCATTTGGAGAAGACACCCATCAAACCTGAGACAACTGGAGCTGTTTGCTCATGAGGAGTGGGCCAAAATACCTGTTGACAGCTGCAGAACGCTCATTGACAAATACAGAAATCGTTTAATTGCAGTGATTGCCTCAAAAGGTTGTGCAACAAAATATTAAGTTATGGGTACCATCATTTTTGTCCAGCCCTATTTCATTAGTTTGTTTTTTTAAATAATTATGTTAATCAACAATTCAAAAGTGATGGCTGATTTTGATTATTTAATTTTCAATAAATTTTTATTTATTGTTACTTTTGTGAGTTTCAAGTGATTTCAGTGAGAATTGTGGGTTTTTCCTTCTTTAACTGAGGGGTACCAACAATTTTGTCCACGTGTGTATATGTACTTTCCATGCAGACAGTGCACAAAGCTCATTATAGTGTTGAATCCTGGATGTGTCCCATTCATCAGGTTGTATCTGAGGGGCTACAGCGGTACAGCAGGAAGGCAGAGCAGCCTGACCACACATGGAACCGGCTTCAGCACCCGGGACCAGGACAATGACAACTGCGACCACTGCAAATGTGCTCTGATGCTCACTGGAGGTAAAGCTTCTGCTGCTCTTCTTTAGGCCCAGCAGGCTCCAACATCTCTCTAGTTCAGTTTTGGAAATATTCAGTGTGAGGAGAGACAAGGGGCCCAGGTAGCTAAGATATATTTCTGGGAAATAAATTCACAGAATTCTGTGAAACATGCTCCATTAAATGTCTTGTTTGATAGTATGGAACCACACAGCTGATAAGAGTCTGACTTGTTTAATGAAAGTTCTGATCAAATAGTATATGCCTGCCACTGTAAATAAAAAATACTTTAGGATTCCCCAAAAACATATTTTCTAGGTCCAGAATAAGTGGTATTTTCCCCAAAAACTCTGGTGTTTCTGTCAACATCTGTCACTCGTCAGTGCACTACTCTTCACCTTGTGTCAACGCCAAGACAAACAGCTCTTTAGCCTCCCCTTGATGGGTTGTGATTAAGTTAATCATTGCGGCAAAACCTCGAGCTCTCTGAGGAAAAGACTCCACCATTAGTCATTTAAAATCACAGTAATTTACAGCGAAAGACGAAGTACAGAAGAAAGAGTGACGGAGACGACATGAGCAAAGAAGAAATGAAGGAAACCACTCATCCAGTTTACCCTCAAGGAAAAATTCAAGGGTAACTATGAAAATTGCTCTAAAATTTGGAAATAATGAGAGCTGTAATCAAAAACCATATTGCGTTCAGGAATAACAGCATCATTTTCAGACACGTGTCGCATAATTACAAAGTCAACAGAAAATGCATCTCACTGGATGTTCTGCCTACACCTGAGGTCTTTCTATAAGTCACTAGTAAAACATGTTTTCTGTTTATGTAGGCTTTATAATTGCAATGCAGACTGCTACACATTTTTTCATTTTGAGAACGTAAAGCAAACTATGAAAAACAAAAACGCACAAGATGAGTGTACACACGTGGACAAAATTGTTGGTACCCCTCAGTTAAAGAAGGAAAAACCCACAATTCTCACTGAAATCACTTGAAACTCACAAAAGTAACAATAAATAAAAATTTATTGAAAATTAAATAATCAAAATCAGCCATCACTTTTGAATTGTTGATTAACATAATTATTTTAAAAAACAAACTAATGAAATAGGGCTGGACAAAAATGATGGTACCCATAACTTAATATTTTGTTGCACAACCTTTTGAGGCAATCACTGCAATTAAACGATTTCTGTATTTGTCAATGAGCGTTCTGCAGCTGTCAACAGGTATTTTGGCCCACTCCTCATGAGCAAACAGCTCCAGTTGTCTCAGGTTTGATGGGTGTCTTCTCCAAATGGCATGTTTCAGCTCCTTCCACATATGTTCAATGGGATTCAGATCTGGGCTCATAGAAGGCCACTTTAGAATAGTCCAACGCTTTTCTCTCAGCCATTCTTGGGTGTTTTTGGCTGTGTGTTTTGGATCGTTGTCCTGTTGGAAGACCCATGACCTGCGACTGAGACCAAGCTTTCTGACACTAGGCAGCACATTTCTCTCCAGAATGCCTTGATAGTCTTCAGATTTCATCGTACCTTGCACACTTTCAAGACACCCTGTGCCAGATGCAGCAAAGCAGCCCCAAAACATTACTGAGCCTCCTCCATGTTTCACCGTAGGGACAGTGTTCTTTTCTTCGTATGCTTGGTTTTTGAGTCTATGAACATAGAGTTGATGTGCCTTACCAAAAAGCTCCAGTTTGGTCTCATCTGTCCAAAGGACATTCTCCCAGAAGCTTTGTGGCTTGTCAACATGCATTTTTGCAAATTCCAGTCTGGCTTTTTTATGAGTTTTTTTCAGCAGTGGTGTCCTCCTTGGTCGTCTCCCATGAAGTCCACTTTGGCTCAAACAACGACGAATGGTGCGATCTGACACTGATGTACCTTGGCCTTGGAGTTCACCTTTAATTTCTTTGGAGGTTGCTCTGGGCTCTTTGGATACAATTCCAACGATCCGTCTCTTCAATTTGTCATCAATTTTCCTCTTGCGGCCACATCCAGGGAGGTTGGCTACTGTCCCGTGGGTCTTGAACTTCTGAATAATATGAGCCACTGTTGTCACAGGAACTTCAAGCTGTTTAGAGATGGTCTTATAGCCTTTACCTTTAAGATGTTTGTCTATCATTTTTTTTCGGATGTCCTGGGACAATTCTCTCCTTCGCTTTCTGTTGTCCATGTTCAGTGTGGTACACACCTTTTCACCAAACAGCAGGGTGACTACTTGTCTCCCTTTAAATAGGCAGACTGACTGATTATGAGTTTGGAAACACCTGTGATGTCAATTAAATGACACACCTGAGTTAATCATGTCACTCTGGTCAAATAGTTTTCAATCTTTTATAGAGGTACCATCATTTTTGTCCAGGCCTGTTTCATTAGTTTGTTTTTTTAAATAATTATGTTAATCAACAATTCAAAAGTAATGGCTGTTTTTGATTATTTAATTTTCAATAAATTTTTATTTATTGTTACTTTTGTGAGTTTCAAGTGATTTCAGTGAGAATTGTGGGTTTTTCCTTCTTTAACTGAGGGATACCAACAATTTTGTCCACGTGTGTAACTGGAACAAAAGCTTGTAGGTGTATTTTGCCTGATGTTAGGAGACATCATTAACAGGTACAAAAAAAACAACAACAAAAAACCCCAAAGGTGAAACATCTGTAAGAACCTAAGACACAACTCAGCTGTTTTTTTACTGAAACTCCTTGGCAACAGTGATCACATCTTCCTGACAAGCAAACACAGAGTGGCTGTGGCAGGATGAGCTCACAGTGTTTGATTTGAACACCAAAGAAGACACTTCATTAGTTTTTCTTCAGGCTTGACCACAGTTTGTCCGTAACTTTAAAGTAGTTTTAGTCGCCTTAACTTCAGCAAACCCTAACCATAGGAGTGTCCGGAGTAACAAAGTGACATCTTTGATTATGAGAGCATGTTGATCATTGAACCTGAAGTGATGAATGAACAGTAAGAAGAGAAAGAGAACCAGTGTGAAGAACAATGACAGAGCAGGTTTACATGGAGGAACAAACACAATGGTGGTTGAACTAGTCAGATGTTTCACTCAACTAACAGATTCTCACTGTTAAAATACTTTGTTACAAGTCAAAATTCTAATTCTATTCTTCCACTATTCTTCAAATACACTTAAAAAAATACTCATTATGAAGTGTAGCTCTATAATTATTGACACGTCATTGTGTAGGGATCACTAATGTTGTCATGGGGAAAGAAGGAAAGAAAGGAGAGTAGATGAGAGGGGAGCAGAGAGGAAGGACAAGACAGAAAAAGAGGATGAAACAGGAGAAGAAATAATATGTGAGAGGATGAAAGATGGAAGGAAACAAGGGATGAGAGAAAACAAGAGAAGAAGGTGGAGATTAGGACACTGGAAGAAGACAGCAACAAGTTAGCTGAGAGATGTGGGAAATATATGCAAGAGAGGAGGAAACAAAAGGCAGACAAGACAGGAAGATGAAATGAGGAAACAAGAGAGGAAGGATGAGCAGAAGGGGAGAAAATGAGAATAGCAGAGCAATGAAACGGTCACAGAGAGAAGAAACCAAAGTAAGGATGGAGGAAGAGAATGTAAGGCAGGAGAAGAGGACATAAAAAAGGGGAGTGAGAAAAAAAGAGGATGAAATCAGGGGAGTGGATTAAAAAAGAAAAGATGAGAAGAGGAGGGGAGCGAGGAGGAAACATGAGGATACATCCTTTTCCTCTCCCTCCCAGCATCACTCCTTTGCTTGCTTCTCCCTCCTTCACCTCTTTCTTTACATTTGTTTCCCTCCACCTCTGTAATCTTCTTTCTCCTAGGTTTCGCTTTCCTTTCTTCCCTACAACCATCTTCCTCTTTCTGATCTCCTTCCTTCTTCTTCGTCTACATCTCATCCTCTTCATCCTCCACCCTCTCTCTCTCTGCCTCCATCAGGTTGGTGGTTTGATGCCTGCGGTTTCTCCAACTTGAACGGTATCTACTATACCGTCGGCCACAACATCAGGAAGCTCAACGGCATCAAGTGGCACCACTTCCGAGGCCCCAGCTACTCCCTGCGCTCCACATCCATGATGGTACGACCGTACGACTTCTAACAGCACCCCAGCATTTCCAGAATGGTTTGGTGCATGACGTCTGACAACAGTCCTAAACGCTTTCCTAATGATGTGCAACCTTTAAACAATTCCCCTCCACCTTTTGGATCCAACATGTGCGGCCATGATGGTGAAACTCCACCTCCATGCTCTTGCAGCGAGCTGCTTCACTTGAACTTTGTGTCTCTCGACCAGGTTGCAACTGAAAATGAGAACCAGTTCTCAACTAGCCACCTGGTAGAATAAAGGTTAAATAAAATAAATAAATAGTTCATATTTCTTGACTCTGGACTTTGTGTTCATAATCTTCCCTGGATCCATGAGGGATGGATCCTGCTGGAAAGCAACTAATTCACACTGGTGCAGATTTTCCGCCTGTCCTGGTAGGAATTCAGTGTTTTTCTTGTTTGTACCAAACAGCAAAAACTGCAGTTCACTTCAGGTTGTCTCCAAAAGTGAGTCGGTCCCCCATAGATAGCCATGCTGAAATGTCCAATGTCACAGAACAAATAAATATGTTTACAGCCTGGGTATGTGTAACTAATCTACACATTTATGCCAACTGTAGAGGTGTAGATTTTTTATTTAACTCACTCACTAGAACTGTATTAAAGCTTAAAGTTATGCATAACTTTGAACGTTGAGCTGTTCAGGAATCCTATGGGTGCCATCACAGAGATATGGCCTATGGATTGTGCACATGAAAAGTGACAGAAATAGTAGTGTAAAGAACTGAAAAGACACTGAAAGAGAAGATCAGACACACTGCCTGAGGTGGGCTGGATTGTACAGACACTGTCGGACATAGTGTCCCACCTTCAGCTGGCACTTCAGAAAGGTTTGGGAGAAGACCTTAAGACTTTGGAGCATCTCTTGGATTAGAAAAGGTATGATCACTACAGGCGTGATTAGAACACCTTTCCAGTTTGAATCACCTGAAACCTGCGGAGCATCTTCTAAAGGACTCCACGAGGATCACTGACTGGTTCGTGTTCTTTGAGGAGCATTTCAAGACAACATAAAAATATCTTCAGATACACTCTAGTAGAGCTGGAAGAATTATTCCATGAGTCAATTGATTATCTTGTAGCTACTTTGATATTTGGTTAGTTGTTTACAAAAATCGAATAAACATGAATCATGGTAATAATAATCTTCATTTACAAACCAACTTTGAAAGTTTAGGAAGAGCCTCACACAGGGCAGCAATTCGAAGATCAGGAGAGTAGACATTAAAGAGTCCATATCATACATATGGATTTTCCTCTTTTCTGCAGTGTTGTACATTTTGTACATGTAAGAAGTCACAGAAACCAACGTCCATGGGAATTTTTTCCCCGCTTAAAAGGCCTCATTTGAAGTCGAGGCGTTTCCATTGTTACTTATCCACATCACCATAGAACACATTTGCATGCCATCTCCCCAGCAACTAGTTTAAACTCAAACAGAGAATGAGCAGCTTCCTCACAAGTCTCTACCATTTCCTCAATAAAGCTGTGTCTCACACAGCAATGTCCAGTGTGAGAAAAATAATGTGTTTTAAGCAATAAGGAAATATGCTTGAGACCCAAAACAGAAAAAACAAATCTAACCTTGTTAATGCGAACAATATGGCCTCTTTAAAACATATTAAACGAACATGGTGCAAAGAAAAAAATCAGGAACGAGTTTTACATCAAATTATGCTTAAGAGGGAGATTTAAGAGAACAAATTGCACTCTTGTGGCACCAATTACAAGTGCTTTTATTCCCTCACATTGTCAGCTGGGGACCAGGAACAGATAAAAGGCCTCAGCACATTGATGTCAGACTGCGTAGTACCGAGAGGTCAGAATCATAGCATGGAGAGAGGCGCTGAAAAGTCTCTACAGTCATCAATTCAATCTTAAAACCTATCTTGGGAGCCCCTGTAAAGAGGCTGAAACAGGAGTGACGTGGGGACACCCCTGGTTTCTGATTAAACTCCTGGCAGCTGAGTCCTCTACAGTCTGGAGTTAGTCAACAGATTGTCCATTAATGCAAGTTAAAAAGCCTCGATAACAATAAAAGCATGGGGACATGAAAGCAGGAAAAATAGTTAGGAGAGTGTTGACTGGAATAGTTATGTCGGCAAAAACGCAGTTTCACAGTGTGTGGTGTGCTGCTCAAAACTTTAAAAAAAAAATTACTTAAGTAAACACCAAGATTCTTTACAGCTTTCCAGCCAACAGAAAACAATTATTAGCAAACAACACATCACTATCTGTCACATTAGAAGCTGTCATGAAGACACTCTGTGTGCAGGGTCTTTAGATGGACACAGATGTCATGAATCAAGAAATGGAGAAGGAAGACGTGTGATTTAATGTCCTGTGATGTTAGGCTTTTTCTTTTTGTGTCACTCTACAGCAGCAGACAGTCTCTGTGGATTATTTCTGTTTCAGGTTAAAGTAACACACCTGATGGCACCAAAGAGACTGACTAGGACACTTCATTCACACGATGAAAACTGAAGCAAGAATTAAACCTATTATGAACACGTCTTGACATCAGGAGTGATCAAGAAGTTCAGGTTTGATGCTTAGGATTTCACTTTAGCTGCTGTTTCCTTTAATGTAGTCTTGTGCAGATACACACTTTCCCCAGTGCCCCTGCATCATTTGTCCTTTAAATAAAGAAATTAACCATATGCAATAATTTGAATCTCTTAAAGAGAGCTGGAGGCTGCTCTTTCTGGACCACACCAACTTCATGTCCTACCTATGACCACAAGCTATCCATCCATTCTCTATACACCTATGGGGCGGCATGGCTCAGTGGGTAGAGTGGCCGTCTTGTAACTGGAAGGTTGCCGGTTCGATCCTCGGCCCGTCAAGCTCACGTCGAGGTGTCCCTGAGCAAGACACTGAACCCCAATTGCTCCTGGTGGGTCGTGGTTAGCGCCTTGCATGGCAGCCATGAATGGGTGACTGTGATGTATCATGTGAAGCGCTATATAAATACAACCATTTACACCGCTTTATCCTCACTAGGGTTGTGGGGGGCCTATCCCAGCTGACTCGGGTAAAGGCAGGTCACCAGTCTGTCTCAGTCTGCTACAAACAATTACTCTCACATTCACACCTACGGACAATTTACAGTAACCAATTAACCTCAGCGTATTTTTGGACTGTGGGAGGATGCCAGAGTACCCGGAGAAAACCCACGGATGCACAGGGAGAACATGCAAACTCCATGCAGAAAGATCCCAGGCTCAGGCCGGGGACTCGAACCAGGGATCTTCTTTCTGCAATGCAAAAGTGATAACCACTACGCCACTAACCCTAACCACAAACTAAGTGGTACTTATTACAATGTCACAAGTCATCACTCATACTTTGGTTGCTGAGACTAGCATTTGGACAAATTGTGCAATTATCAGATAAATTAATGGAATCATCTGTAATGGCCTTTGTGGAGTCTAGATCTAACAGGACAGTCTAAAAGGTTGGAAAGGGACAAAACGCAGGGACAACTCTGAAGACAGATATACATTTATTTTACACAATAATCATCCATCCATTCTCTATACACCGCTTTATCCTCACTAGGGTCGCGGGGGGTGCTGGAGCCTATTTTACACAATAATATGAAATAAAAATAAAAGCTGAACGCACACATAAGTGAAGTCGATGACTCCCGCTGAAGACTTCCTCCTGATAGAGACACACAGACATTAATAAGCAGAAGTAGATATAGCACCGATATATCTGATAAACTGTACATATTTCACTTATTTAATTTGGTAAAATATTTTTTTAACATTTCAAGCCAATATACCTCCTTTGAAATGAGCAGCACGTACCAACTGAACAGTCTGCCTGCTTTCTTCAGGTCTTTTGATCCTTCGAGAGAATTCCTCCACTTCACTGAAATAGTAGTCAGACAACATTATCACTGCAGGCTTGACAGAAATACTGGTAACACTTAAAGAGGACACATTCACAAACATTGGTACGCTTTAAAGAAGGTGGCAACTACTTGTATTAGTAAACATCTATCCATTTTCTTTCGCTTATCCGGAGCTGGGTTGCAGAGGCAGCAGGCTAAGCAGGTCGTTCCAGACGTCCCTCCCCCCAGTGACGCTTTCCAGCTCTTCCTGGAGGATCCCGAGGCGTTCCCAGGCCAGATGAGATATATAATCCCTCCAGCGAGTTCTGGGTCTACTCTGGGGTCTCCTCCCAGACGGACGTGCTCGGAAAACCTCCAAAGGAAGTCTCCCTGGAGGCATCCGTATCAGATGGCCAAACCACCTCAACTGGTTCCTTTAGAGGTGAAGGAGCAGCGGCTCTACTCTGAGCTCCCGCCTGATGCCTGAGCTCCTCACCCTATCTCTAAGGCTGAGCCCAGTCACCTTACTGAAGAAGCTCATTTCAGCCGCTTGTATCCGCGATCTTGTTCTTTCGGGCACTACCCAAAGCTCATGACCATAGGCAAGGGTTGGAATGCAGATGGACTGGTAAATCGAGAGCTTCGCTTTACGGCTCAGCTCCCTCTTCACCACGACGGTTCAGACAAGGGACAAGGGGACAACAGCCACTGGAAACGTGTCTGACTTAGTGCCGAGTATGCGGACACAGCTCTCACTTTGGTCGTACAGGGGCCGAACGGCTCGTAGCAACGAGCCTGGTACCCCATACTCCTGTAGTACCCCCTACAGTGGCCCTTGGGGGACACTCTGCAAGGGTAAAGAGCTGGTCTGCTGTTCCATGACCAGGACGGAATCTGCATTGCTCCTCTGGAAGTCCAACAATGTCCAGAGCCTTCAGCATCTCAGGGCGAATCTCGTCCACACCTGGCGCCTTGCCACCGAGGAGCTTCTTAACTACCTCGGCGACCTCTGCCACGGATATGGACTCTGCCTCCTTCACAATTAAACAAAAAACATTTTAGTGAATTGTGTAAATTAAAAAAAAAAAACACCCTTCTGTCTTCTTCCCAAGGCCTAGGTGTTTCTGAACAGCCAATAGCCACTGTGGGGGGCACATCAAAAAAAATAAAAACTAATAACAGGTCCATAAAGTTTCTTGGTAAACTATGCCAGAGAACCAGTAGAACACCAACAGTTCTAAAAGGAAGAGATCATTTTAACATGCTTTTACCATCTGGTGAAGGGTTAGTTAATATGCTGCTTGTAGTTAATTATCATCACCTGGACCTGGGCTGCTAAAATCTGGCTAGGACTCAATTAAACAAATTGTCAAACAGGCTAAACGTTGGTTTTACAGCAGTGGAACTATGTAAAAATAGTCATCTGTGCTAATTAATGACGAGCTTAAACATAACTTGTTCCTCAGTTTACCAGGTTAACAGCTTATCTCCGGAAATGAAAACAGCAGAAATGTTTATAACGTTAAACAATAAAAAGCTCTAAACCAATCGTTTATTTGTTTAATAAAGTTAAACTAAAAACGATTCAGTTAGTACTCACGTCTTTACCGTCGTCCATCTGGCGATAAATGCTACTACTTCCTTCAGCATCAACCCTACAGTCTATGGCATCAACACAGTGGGAAACACCATAAGCGTCAGTTTAGGGGGGGACGGTGGGGATGTGTCCCCCCCACTTCTTGTCAGGGGTCATTTTGTCTTCACCACATTCAAATTCTTCACATGTAAGCCGTTGTAACCCCGGTTATTTTCAGTAGTATAGAAAATTCCGACGCTCCTGAACGCACCATCCGCACTCGGCCGAGAGTTGCACAGACATGCAGCACACCTTCGTGAGGTTAAAAAAAACGTGCAGATGCTAAATTTGCGCCTGTGCCAAGTGGAAGCTCCGACCCAGGGTGTGCATTTCCATCTGACAATGGCTGTGGTGAGTTTGAAAACTTGTTTGCTTGTTTAACCCTGTGATTATCATATTTAATAAATATATGCAAGGGTGGGGGGGTTGTTTTGTTTTGACGAGTGGATGTCTTTGAATAACTACACTGAACACACTATCATACCAAATTTACTAATGGTACAATTTGCCGTGAGTAAAACGCTCTGTCAGGAAAATGTGCATTATTCCTGATGTAATAATACCAAATCCAGTTAGAATATGGGATGCCAGATGAATTGCAGCACTTTTGGAACAACATTTTGAAGCTGTTCAGCCTTATCTTAGCAATACCTCAGTCGGGATGGAGCAGAGCTGATGTTAATTATCACTAATAATTATCGTCCCTGGGATAGCACCACGTGGTTCTACTGAAACTAAAGAAGCTACTCTTTGTATAAAGATGTACACAGGGCTCTCACGTTTTGATCTCAGGTCACAGTGAGATTTTGCTGGCTTGCGACAGAGTGGTGGTGGTGCTGGGGTGGGGTGGGGGGGTCATCACCCATCCTTAAGCACTTATAATATTTTAAAACAAAACCCAGTTAATTAGTACTCGTGCTTTTTTTGCCGCCACTATTACGTACCTAATGGGTCATTATGTTACTTTGTGGTATTAGCATATTACATCAGGTAATGATGCAACATATACTGCAAATGTGACTCTTTTTTTAGTATTTACCTCTAACATTTCTATAATGCTCTTTCAAACTGAAAATGTGCAGTTTTTATTTTAATTATAGATGAACACTTCTCATGTTCAAAGTATAACTACCTAACGTAACATTGATTATTGGTTTAAGTGTGGTACCTGACCAGAGTTTGTATGTTAATGTGATTAGACTTTGCTTTTCCATGTAATGTGGTGTGGTGTGGAGGAAGAATAAGGTTAAGCTCTCGTTTAAACATTTTTTCCGTAGGTTTTTTTCTAGTCATGGTACTTTTCAGGCTTTGTATGATCAGTGGCTCTGTGTATGTAATTAATGGTCTATGTTTTGTGTCTAAGGTTTTCAAGATACAGTTTCCTCTCCCCTGTACATCTGTACTTCCTTCTTGTTCTTGAACACTACCAGCTGCAGTCTGGAATTCCACTTGCTGTGAAGGTATGTCAGAATTGGAGAACTGAATGGGTTCTTTGTAAAATTGTCACTGGTTAAAATGTTTTTGAGATTGTACTTTCTGTGAATTTTATTGTTTGTGTTGGAGAAACTAGTTACTGTAGTGAAATTACAAAGTATATGTATTTGTAATCAGGTTCAGTCACTGAGAAAAATATGTAATAAATTTAGTAAAAAAATTCATATTTTTTGGGCAATACAAATGAATTTCAACTGATTGTGTTCAGCAAAAATCTCATGTTTAAAATTTGACATTTTTTCTATTGCTTGTCATCATTTCTCTGTGCAGTAAAGCTTCTTTTTTCAGATATCTGGACAACTTTGGTGGGCCTGGGATCTTTCTGCATGGAGTTTGCATGTTCTCCCTGTGCATGCGTGGGTTTTCTCCGGGTACTCCGGCTTCCTCCCACAGTCCAAAAACATGCTGAGGTTAATTGATTACTCTAAATTGCCCGTAGGTGTGAATGTGAGTGTGATTGTGTGTCTGTATATGTAGCCCTGTGACAGACTGGCGACCTGTCCAGGGTGTCCCCTGCCTTCACCCAAGTCAGCTGGGATAGACTCCAGCACCCCCCATGACCCTAGTGAGGATAAAGCGATGGATGGATGGATGGATGTACAACTTTGTTCGTCCAAGCTGAGTTGGCAAATGAGATCAATATTCAACATCAATGGTAATGTCTTTTAACCAAAGACTGTATAATAATTTATTAGAAAAATAATTAAGACATTTTGATGTGATCAAATAAGTACATATTACACTTACATTGTAACTAGTAATCTGTAACCGACAGGATAACCTCACTAACTCTGATTTTCTTCATTTGTTTGTGTAGACCTCACCTCTTCATTCTCAGTCACCTGCTCTGGCAGCTCTTTATTTATTTCTGTTGAACTCTGCTTCTAGACAAATAAAATGATGGAAAAACACACTTGAGATTGATGGTTTTCTGTTTTCACGTACCTTGAATGTTCAATAATGTCTGTACTTGTGTCAATGGTATGGTTACCATTTTAATATATTTCTTTAATGGTGCCAGAGCATTTTAACCATGGCAAAAAATGTAAATGTTTATATTTGGTATGTTAGCGTGTTGAGTCTAAAGATATTTGAGGACATCTAGTGGTGATTATTAAGGATTACCAGATTGTTTTAATTTGCCTCAGTAAAAGCCAGAACGTGGCTGTATGGATGGAAAGAGTTTTGATAAAATGGCTCATAAGGCCAAAATGTTTCAGTTGTCATTTATTAACTAAAGTTGTTGATGACAGTAATGGTAGTCAAATTGGTCCTGCTAGCTAAACCACAAGGTATACTCCATTATATTCATGGAGTTATTGTACAGTAACTGTACAAATATCAGAGCAATTGCTGTTAGATGGCACTTACGTTGCATTTCTGCGTTGTGAAAAAAGCTCTGATGTCGGTTGCTTTTCTTTTTAACATGTTCATTGGGTATTTTCTGAGATTTTAGTAATGAAAGAAGGCAAAAGAATGAATGGCCGCACGTCGGTTGTTAAGAAGGCGGTAAACACAACGTAGCAAAATCGAACTCTTCCAAGAAACACCACAGAAGAAGAGGAGGTCATGACCCGGATTATCCATCCATGGTGGAATTTCACTTGAATTAATAAAGAAAATAATGATAATTATAATGATAATAAATGTTTCCAGTCTACAAACAAGATAGGTAATAAAAGAACCCTTCATATTGTGATATTTTCTTCTTCCGCTGCTTATTTACTGGGTTTTTTGCAACAGTTTGAGTTGAGTTTGAGTCATGAGACAGATTTATCGTGGTGGCTTTTTTGGAGAGCTGGCTATCTGTGTTTTTGTAATTTTTCCTTTTACTCCTTGAGTTGCTTTGTGCTAAAACTGTTTGATTTGAGTGGGAATAGTTAGGCTTAAAGTCAATATTCTCCCGCTCACGGACATACGATGGGTTGTCATGGTAACAGCTTGTGCTCCGATGTAACTCCAGCTATGGTCCTCAGTGACCCCTGGTTTATTCTTTTGTATTCAAAATGGCTTAACCTTTATCTTATTTGCAATGAAGAGAATTGAGTGGTTCGTTTCCGTGCTGTCCCTGAGCTGTAAATCCTGTTGAGATGTAGGTGGTCTATTTGACATGCTGATTTCAACATGAAGTTCGTTAGGGGTTCGTAATTCATGTAAAAGTGTCGGCACAGCTCTCAAGCGGGTTTTATTCAATACATGACAATTACTTTAAACATGAAATAACTCTTATGCATTTTATAGTAGCATACCAAAAGCAACATCAGTTAAAGTCATCATCCCAAGCACTTCTCAAATGTCACTTTTGCCAGTTTCCATCCTCCCCACTTTTAAAAACAAACTGACGCCCTTGATTTCTAGAGTTGTCAGCCACAGATCTGTTCTTGATTTACAGCTTCCATGAGGCCTGATCCATGAAAACTGTCTGAAATTAGCATCATTATGTCTCCATTTGTGCCAAATGTTTTGATGTTTTGATTGTATTTGTGCTCCACATGTTTGGTAGGGAGTCTATCCAACCATTGGTCAGGAACACAATTCACTAAAATATGATCAGTTGGTGTTTGCGTCTAAATTCTCTTCTAATAGAGTTTCTTGTTGGTGTCATTTCTCAGTCAGCGTCTTCACTTCTTTCTGCACTTTTCCCACCTGTTCTTCCAGCTCCACTCTTTTCTTCTTGTATTCGGTAACCTCCTCTCTCATCACTGCTACCAGGCTGCACTTTTCCTCCATTTTTCTGCTCAGCTCTTCCATGTGTTTTTCCTGGATATTAAACCTGTCTGTGAGCAGATTGACAGCTTCTAGGATTTTCTTCCAGGTACCAATGAGTAGTCGTGATCCAAACATCCCCAAAGGAAGAGAAAATGAGTCTCCTTTCTGTTCAAAGTCCTACACTTCATTTATTTAGACTAAACTTCAGATGAAACAAACTATGAGGGAGCATTTGAAGATTTCAGGAAAGTGTTGCTGCTCAGAGCTCCATCTTACTGGAAGTCTCTCTGATCCAACGAACAAGTCAGGACTCTCTGGGATTCAACCTGGGAAAAGTCATGTTGTTGATCCACCACTAGATGGCAGCAGAGACTCACACACAAACCTCTGTCCCTGTAACCCATCAATAATCAATAACAATACTGATACATTATCAACCAATCAACCAATATTTGTGGTCGTTTCGAGTCATATTTTTGTCATTTTTCGTATTTGAGGTGGCTTTGTCTCATATTTTGGTCATTTTATTCATATTTGTGGTAGTTGTAGCTCATATATTGGTCATTTATTATATATTTGGGGCGATTTTGAGTCATATTTTTGTCATTTTATACACATTTGTGGTAGTACTATCTCATATGGCGGTCATTTTATGCAAATTTCTGGTTTTACTGTTAATATTTCAATGAGTCTGATGAATTTCCATCATTTCTAACACTGTTGGGTCTAAACCTTCATATTTCTACATGTTAGTTTCTCTCTATGATCAGTAATACTGGAGGGTCTGAACCTCTATTTAAACTGCTTCATTTCATTTGTCAAACCAATCTGATTTGTCTGCAGGAAAGCACTTTGGCACGACCTCTGTTTTTATTTTTGATGTGTTTTATGAATGAGGGAGACTTTACTAATAATCAGCAGAGCTCTCATGTGTCTGACAAGAAAATAAATAAAATATATTAAAGAATGACAGTAAAAATACAGCAGATCCACTAAAACATGAAGAGGTAGAAGAGTATAAAAATGTAAAACAGTAATAATAATAATAGTTCTCCCATAAATATGGATAAATCTTTAATCTGTGGTTCGTCATGTTTTGGATTCCCAGTGTCAGATTACAGCCATAAATAAAAACAACTACATGATGTTTTCAGTGTAATTATTCCTGAAGCTCAGCAAACATTCAGAGATCTTTCACGGTGTTTGATTTCCCTAAACGCGGTTCATCTCCAGCTGAACTCTCTGATGTCCGATTTTTCCTCTGGAACCCAAACGCCTCTCTGTCTAACTTTCACTTTGGTTCTTCCAAAGCTGTGGCGCAGTTTACGTCCTCCGGTCCATCCTTTGTGTGAAGGTAATGTCAGTAGCCTTTAAACTCTTTAATGTTGGACGTTTGTTCAGAAAAGCAGCAGAAACTTGAGCCTCTCTGGAAACTTTCTGTGGAGCTGGAAGCCAGAGCATTCTGGGATTTGTAGTAATAACAGTACATGTGCGATATAATGCCAGTGAGCCAGCTCTAGTAGTTATTTGGTAATTCCTCACTTACCAAATGTAGTTTATTTATTTACATTTATTTACAGAGGTATAGCCCCTTGAGATGAACCATCTCGTTTTCAAGGGGGTCCTCTATAGAAATGAAAAGAGTAGCAGAGTGCACTGAACACGACAAAATCCCACATTAAAAGCACAACAGTCATAACAACACACCTACACAGACCAGCTCTCAATATTCAACCATTCTCCCACTCTGCATATCAATAAGGGCACAACGCTAGAAATTCTTATACCACAGGTGGAAAAGTGAAACAGTTGCATAAATATTCCTGGCATATACAAATTGAGTGTTGCATTTTACACCACAAAAATTACAAACATTAGGCACAACAAAAAAGACAGACCATGTCCTCATTTATGATCAATCAACTAAAACTAATTTGTGTAGAAACTAAAAACAAAACAAATGTTCCTAAGATGCCCTAAAATAGCATTCTGGAAAATTGGAAATGAGATTATAGATCAAACATTAGTAGGAAGGCTGTTCCAGTCTTGAGGAGTCTTAACACAAATAGCTGATTTCACATATTCGTTATTAGTTCTAGGAACCGTAAAGAGAAGATGGTCAGTGTCACGTAGGCTATAAGGAGAAGTATAAGGCACTAAATATTGCTGTAAGTATTCTGGATACCTAAAGTAAATGCACTTAAAAATAAACAGCAACCACTGATAGTGTCTTTGGCAGAAGGTGAGAGCCAAGACAGCTGTTCATATAGAACACAGTGGTGTGTCCTATAAGGGCATTGAAGAATGAAACGACAGAGTCTGTTATGGACCACATCTAGAGAATGTAGACAGGAGGCAGCAGCGTTGAAATAAACAATATCTGCATAATCCAGAATAGGTAGCAGTAACTGAGTGGCTATTCTTTTCCTTACCTGATAATTAAAACAGCTTACAGATTGATAAAGTGTTCTTAGGCGATAGTTAAGCTTATTGGTAGTTCATGTACATACGTTTTAAAGGAAAGGTCAGTTTCTAGCCAAACACCGAGGTATTTAACAGTGTGATGGTTGCTGGAAATGTTCCTCTGTACCCCTATGGACATATTCCATTAAAAATCAGCTGTTTCCAGCTACAATAGTCATTTACCACATTAACAAGGTCTAGACTGGATTTATCATTTATTTAATGCTATCTTCATTGAAAAGAACCGATTTCAAGAAAAAGGACATTTCTAAATGACCTCAAACTTTTGAACAGTAGTGCATATTTATATAATGTCATATTTTTTAAAATTAGACATGTAAGATGAAATAATATTGATGATAGCTCATGTCCTTGTTTCTCTTTTAGCACACATCACACAGTATTACAATGAATAAGAACATTCAGTCATCAAATACAATCATTTTCATAACAAGCTGCTGTGGAGGCAAAACCTTTTTGTTCTTTGCAATAAATCTTTTGTTCTTTTATTCAGAGCTCTGAAGGTACAGGTGACACAGAGTGCAAAGCAGTTTATGTGTCAAGTCAAACTGGAAGGAGCTGAGAACTCAAAGGAGAAGCATTTACGCACAGGTGGGACACTCAGCTGGGGCGGAACCAATCTGCGGCTGCAGGTTTGCCACCGGCGGCAAAAAAGGGGACGCACGAAGCACTGAGGAGGAACTTAGAATGAATGACCGAGTTCAATCAAAGTGGCCGTGAGTTTCTGTTGGGAAAGCATCAAGATCTGCGGTAAACTGTGCAGGATTGCCTTCATCTCCAAAATCCGGGTTGCAGCCGGTAAGAGCAGAATTCTGGAGACTCTAAAAGACTGTTTAAGCTGCCGATGTGTGCCGCTGCAGTATGTGTTAGCATTAGCATTAGCCACGGAGATCGGCTGTCAACTTTGTCTGTTTACCAATAATTGCCGTGTGTTCTGTAATTGTTCAGATGAAAATAAGATTGCAGGCTAATTGGTGCTAATTAAAGGGTTCCAGCTAAGTCCAGTGAATTCATCCTGTTTGTAATGGTGGGTTTTTACGATGCACTTTATTTATTTATTGGATCTGGAAAGAATTGCACTTTGAAAGCACTTCATGCACTTTAAATAATTTTAAAACCATGAAGTAAAAAGTATAAAATTGTTTAAAAAAATGATAAAAATGCTCAGAGTAAACTGTGACTCAAAATCAACTCTTTAAAATGCAGATAAATTCATGTGTGGTATAGTATTGGGTTGAATATTGCTCATGCCATGATTTGTCGCTTCAGTTTATGTGGTGTTGAGGTTGACAAACATAAATTGAGTGGAGTAGCATTTACCAATGTGGTGAAAATGTCCATGAGGAACGGTTGTTACTATTTGCTGAATGCAGTAATGTGAACATTGTCCTTTTGTGTTCTGTTTAAAGGTTTTTCACCTTAATCTATCAACTAAACTTATGGACTTATGGAAGTTTCCACCTCTGTGTCTCATGAATTTGGGACCACTGCAAAAATAAGAGGGAAAAGAAAGAAAGCAACTGTCTGATTGATGAGTGGAGTCCTGCTCAAACCCTGGGTAGATGAAACATCCTCTTTCAAGTGGGGAAACTGCAGAAACTGTGAGAAAAATCATCAATGAGAATCACCTGTCATTGAAAGTGGGAGGACACTTGACACTGTGGGAGAGTGCAAAGAACAGAGAGTGAGAGCTGCCTTTAAACAGAACACTGAGCAGTAAAATACATTCACTAACTTACAGCATGAACAGTTTTCTACCAGCAGTCCTGTCTTGAATCACCTGCAGTAGCATCTTTATGTTCTCTTTATTCTCTTTTTCCATGTCTGTTTTCTGTCTATGTTCCTTATTTTTAACAGTCTAAGTTCATTTGTATCAGTTTTAGGTGAAATTGAAACGAGCTAAAAGTGAATTATTGAGTTGAAATGTGTCCTCTGTGTTGGCTGATGAACATATGGGACACTCCAACACTTGTGTATAGAGTGGTATCCTAATGAAGATGTGTTTGATGTGACAGGTGATTGGCAGGAGGAGGAGAGTCTGACGGAGGAGCAGAGGAATGTTGGCAGCCGTTTAGTCTGAGCTCAACAACGGAGGAAACATGGATTCTTCACAAAAAGTGAGAAACATACCACTGTAACATTATTATCATTCATTTGTTATTTCAAATGTCTAAAGTTGCTCCAGTTGGTTAGATGGGCCGACCAAAGCCAGGTGACGTTGGCTGGAGAGATGTAGCTCTGCAGAAGCAGCTGTACTGAGGATATAATGGTGGACTGCTAGGAAGCTGCTTGTTTTTTGTTTGAGGCTGAACTAGCTGCTGATCATACTTTATGAAAATGTCTTACATGGTGATGAAGATAAGTAACGGAAGAAAAGTCTTGTTTTTCAAGCAAGTTGTTCAGGAAGGTAAAGAGCAGCATTTTCTTTGGTAGAGAATAATACTTTTGAGCATTGTGAGTTTACCAGCCTTTTCCTTCTCAAGAAATTCAGACAGTTGAACCCAGAAGTTTACTTACACTGTATAAACGACACATAACCCTTTTTTTAAGTTACACGAGCTGACAGTAAATCTGGCAATGCTTCTCCTGTTTGATGTCGGTTAAGATGACCAAAATTATCTTTAAATGCCAGAATAACGAAAGAGATTTTTTTGAGAGAATTTTTATTACTTTCTCCACAATCAGAAGTTTGCATACACTAAGATTGCTATGCCTTAAAGATGATAATGTCCTGACTTTGAAAGCTTTTGATAGATTAAGATGTATTTTCAGGCACACCTCAAACACACTGCTTCCTTGTGTGACGACATTAGAAAATCTAAAGAAATCAGCCAAGACATCAGGAAGACATTTGTGGGCCTCCACAGGTGTGGTTCATCCTTGGGTGCAATTTCCAGATTGCTGTAGTTTGACGTTTATCTGTCCAAACAATTACATGCACAGATCAACACCATGGGAATGTCAAGCCATCCTACTGCTCAAGATGGAGATTGGTTAAGGTTAGGATTGTTTTGGGGTGAAATGTGCTCATCAACCCCAGAACAAAAGCAAACGACCTCGTGAAGATGCTGGCTGAGGATGGCCTGAGTACACCATCCCAACTGTGAAGCATGGGGGTGGCAGCACCATGTTATGGGAGAGTTTTGCTGTCGGAGGGACTGATGCACTTCACAAAATAGATGGCATCAAGAGGATAGAACATTATGTGGAAATATTGAAGCAACATCAGAATCACTTTATTCATCCCCAAAGGGAAATTCAGTTGTCAGGGTTCTTATCTGTTTAATTTTGAATTAAATAGCCTGACTGCTGATGGAAAGAAAGATTTCCTGACTCTTTCAGTCCTGCAGTGCAGGGATAGGAGCCATCTACTGATGTTTTGTTGTTCACTGAGGCAGATGTGAAGTGGATGATCCATGTTTGTCAGAATGGCCTCCATCTTTCTAAGTGTCTGTCTCTCCACCTCATCCTCCAATGTGTTCATTGTGATTCCAACCACAGAGCAGCTTTTTTAATCAGTTTGTTCAGACGCCTTGCATCCTTGTTCTTCATACTGCCTCCCCAGCAGACTGCAGCATAAAACAGGACACTTGCTACCACAGACTGATAAAACATCTGCAGCATCTTACTGCAGATGTCTATTGATCGAAGTCTTCTGAGGCAATAAAGTCGACTCTGGCCCTTTTTGTAGATGAAGTCTGCATTTTTTGATCAGTCTAATTTATTGTCAAGGTGGACACCTAAATATTTATGATGTCACCATCTGGATGTCCACGCCACAAGTGTTCACTGGATGAAGAGGGGGTCTGGATCTGTGGAAATCTATGATCATTAGATTAGATCATTATATATTATATTATACATATATATGTTATATTATACATTATATATATCATCATTAGATGACATCAGCCAGCAAATGAAAGCTTGGGCTCAAGTGGGTCTTCCAAATGGACAAGGACAGCGCTGGTGCAAATCTGACACTGTCCTGGAGAAACTGTGCACTACTGACTTTCAGTTTAAGGCACCAAGTGACTGGAATAACCTACCTTCAGCTATTCGAAATACAACATCGTTTGGACAATTTCAATCTATGCTATATGTACATCTCACAAGAACTTGTTTATGTTTTTAGTTTCCCTGGTTGTTGATGTTGTTGCTTTATTATATTCTACTGTTTTATTTATGTCTCTTTTATTATGTCTCTGATCTTTGTCAAACCGTGGTTCCTTAACTTGCCTGACAGGTGACACTTCACAAAAGATGTCTAATTCTCCTAGCTTTCGCAACATTATGCTTTTTTTATTAAGCCATCTTGTGTCACTAGTAAACATTTAACATATATTTGATTTTGATTGAATTATCCCATAACTTGAAATATTATTTTAATAATAATATATAAATACAATATATAATAATTTAGATTATAATTGTTTAGCTATACATACATACATAATAAACATAATATATTGTATTTTTGTTGAATATTTAAATATAATATACTGTGTAAAACTATGAATCACCTGCACAATAATTATGAACTGCTATGGTTGGAGAACCACTGTTAATTTTTGTCTTGCACTGTTTGTGGAGGTGGTGGGAAGGGGGTACCTGGAGCATGTCTGTCTTGTGAATTTGTGTGAATGTGTGTGTAGGTCTGTCTGTTTTACAAGGTATTGTATATATTGTAATTGCTGAATGAGTACATTCTCTCCATATATGTATTAGTATTGCAATTGCTTTTGTTCTGTATTGTTTTTTCTTTGTTTGTGGACCCTCTCGAAAACAAGATGCAACATCTCAAGGGGCTTTCCACTAATAAACTAAACTAAACTTAGAACTGCTTTCTGTTTCACTGTGCCCTCCGTATCTGCCTCAGAAGTTTCCCCAGATATTTGTGAAGCTTGTCTATATCGGATGTTTGCAAAGATGTGAACATACAGCTATATGCTGACGATGCGGTGATCTATACAGGTGCTAAATCAGCTGAGACAGCAGCTCAAACTCTAACATCAGCGCTGACACACATTCAAAGTTGGCTCAAACAGTCTTGCTTGCACTTCGATACACAAAAGACTGTCTGTATGTTTTTCTCTAAAAAAGTGTTAAATATTGCTCGCCCTAATGTGTATTTTGGAGGCACCAAACTGCTGTTAGTCCAGGAGTTTAAATACTTAGGAGTGCTTTTGGACTCTACTCTTTCATTTAAAAGTCATATCAAAATGTTAGTTAAAGTAATTAAATTTAATGTATCCGACTTCAATCAAATTAGAAGGTCAATGACTGATCAGGCTGCCATGATGTTTCTGCACAGTATGATCTTCTTACACATAGGCTATTGTGCTACTAGCTGGTCTTTGACAGGCAGCTCAACATTAAAACCAATTGAAAGTCTTTTTAAAGAGCTTTAAAAATTCTTGATTTAAAAAAAAGTCTTCCTATCACCATGGTAACATTCTAACAAAATTAAATCTATTAAGTTTTGAAAATTTTATGACATTTAAAAATGCTTGCCTGATCTACAAATGTTTACATGGGTTGGCGCCGTCACCTCTTTCAAATTACATTAAATACAAACCAACCAGTTCACGGATCACCAGGGCCGTAAGCAGGGCTGACTGTGAGGTGCCAGTAAGGAAAACAACTTTTGGTCAAAATGTCCTGTCCTATAAAGGTTGTGTGCAATGGAACAAAATACCAACTTCGGTGAGGGAGGCCCTGAGTTTTAAAACTTTCAAAGGTCACTTAAAGGAGTGGCTCAGATCTAATCAAAAATGTGAGCATTGATTAATAACACTAAAAAGTGTCCGCGTTTAGATACAGCTGTATAGTAAACGCTGACATCCATTTTTACGATAGATCGTGGACGTCCGTGCTGCATCGTGCAGACATAATATATGCACGATGCAGCACCGACATCCGTCCGTGTTCCGCGCTCCGGTTGGACGGTGATTTCTGTTGCATTGCGTGCTCACTTCCGCTTTTGATGACGTTTTGTGCTCAGACGATTAGTCGAGGCTTCGTTAGCTGCAGCCCTAATTTTTTTTGTTACTGTTTAAAGTGACCATTCCACCAGCCTGTCTAGGGACAACAGATGGAAATTAGCCTGTGGCTATAATCTGACATGTATACATATTTATATGTTCATTAATATGTGCTGTACCTGTTAAATAAATGAATAAAATAAAAAAAATATCCGTCCAAAGCCAAGTGAAATAAATGCCTGTGGGCTTATCCATCAGGTCATGCAGAGACTTCAGTCCAACTCCCCGGATACACCTAACATCAGTCTGGGAGACTTGAACCAATGCACACGAAAACACACACTGAGAGACTTCCATCAGTACATCACATGCCTCAAAAGATGAGACAACATCTTTGATCTGTTACAACAATGTGAAAGGTGCTTCTCCTCTGGGTTCCTCTGACCACAACTGCATCCTCCTTATCCCTGTCTACCACTGTACTGAAGCAAGGCAAAGTGCAGAACATCAGAGTGAAAGTTTGTTACACTCTGCAGGGATGTCTGGAGGTTACTGACTGGGACGTGTTTAAGGAGTCCTCAGCTGATATTGAACCGACTGATGTTGTGAGCAGCTGGTCACAGACTGTGAAACCAGTGTTGTTCCTGAAAAAACTGTTAACCCCTTAAAGCTGCTGTCCGGAGTTTCCGTTTGTTTTCAATTTATGTATCATTTTTTAACAAAGCTTAAATGTGTTAGTCTAGTTCGATACTATAATATAAAGTTAGTATAACGCGATATGAAAATTTATTCCTGAGCTCCGCCTTCCTCTCATAGACCCCCATGTTATTCCAAAAAGCGCCGGTTGCTGCCGACCAATCAAGTTCGAGCTTCAGCTTTGTCATGCTGTCAATCAACGGTTACGCGCACAGCAAGCAAGTCCATGCAGAGGTGAGCGAGCTACGCACTACACTATCGCGCGTACATTTGTTTTGCTTGTGGAGGAGAGAGCATCAGGGCTCAGCAACTTCCAGAAAAGTTACCAATCCCACGGCTTGTCAGGCCAAGAGACTGCAGGACGTTTTTTGGCTCGGGGTGCTCGCGTCGCTCCCCGACCACGGCCTCCATAGCCCGCCTGACGGCTTCGTTTAGATGCCCGACCTCTGGAGGAAGATGTTGGGGCGTCTGGGACATACTCTTCGTCAGAGGAGTCATGCAATTCTGAACTCTAGATAGAAATAAATAAACAATGTAACACATATACACGCGTAAATGAACTAAGTTTGATAAACAACGTCATCGAGAGGGATACACGAGTGTAATCACATATTGAAACTTTACTCGTTAGTCCTAGCAGATTCATGTTATTTTGGTATTAGGACAAGTTAGACTCAATACAGCATTCTAACGTAATTCCTTTATTATTTACTAAATGTACTAAATGTAGAAGAGGGGAAAACAGCAAAACAGGCGAGATGCTGCAGCACTCCGGGCACTTCTCTCATGTACTGCGCGCGTGCACAAATAAAGGGGCGAAATCAGAGGGAGGGAGGGTGGGACCAACAGCGTTTTGGGAGACGCTGCGATTCAAACTCCGGACAGCAGCTTTAAGCTTCAGTGTACCGCCGGCGGTACACCTGCTAATTTGCATAGGAATTTCAAGAATGTCCGACGGCTGCAAACGCACTTATACAAACACTATACGCCGATGGAAAGCTTAGATTCTCATGAATCCGCCGGTATAAACCACTTTCAGATGCGATTACCACAGCGGGTGAGAAAAACACATTTGTCCGACAAAAACGAATATTCATCCATCCGTTCTCTATACACGGCTTCAACGCACACAGCGCGACTCACATTTCCGGGTTCATTATTACACACAGAAAAAAGATTCCACAAAAAACGGCCATAATCCAACCTTTTACATCCAGATGACACAAGCCAGTAAACTATTTTGTCCAAAACATGTCCTGAAGTCGGTATAAAATCCCCGAATCGGTCGTTTTCAAGGAAATGCACCTCGCGATGCCCGTCCAATATTCCCCGTATTTTTCGTAATTTTTTTAATTTAAAAATAGAATATTAGCGATTTTTTTGTACTGAAAACGGCTGGAATTGACTGCAGCTTAAAGGGTTAAACTATATCCAAACACTAAGCCATGGCTTTCTAAGAATCTTAAAGACCTACTGTACAGAAAGAAAACAGTCTTCAGAGAAGGAAATGCACTAAATCTGTATAACCGACAGAAGGAAATAAAGTAGGAGATCAGGACCCACAAAAGACAATACAAAGACAAAATTGAGTCTCAGCTCAAAATGAACAACCTCAGTTCAGTCTGGGACGGCATGAATCTGATCACTGGGACTAATTAATGTGTCGATGAGAGAGTTCAGCTCAGTGGTTATAATTCTGATTTAGAGCTGGCTCAAAGTCTAAACAGTTTTTATGTCAGGTTTGACTCCCATGATTTTAGGGCTAAACATGCTGAGACTAAAAACTGTCTCATGTCAGCCTCTCCACAGAATCCCTTTCTTGATGTGGGCAATGTAATCTGGTGTCTCAAACAGTGCAGACCAAAGAAAAGTCCTCTACCTGATTACATCGGTGGCGGTTTATTGAAAACTTTTACTACGTCGGACTAAATGACCAAGATTGCTGCTGATCTCCCTGTCTATCTTATGTTTTGTTTGATTTTTCTTAAAATGGCTTTTATTTTGCTTGTAATTGTTTTATTGTGTTTTTTACATTTTTAAAACATTTCCTTTTATCGTTGTTGTTCCTTTAACTGTTTTACTGTTTTGTTGCTTTTGTTGTTTGATGGTGAACGCTTGTGTAACTGCTGCACAACAAATTGCCCGGGTCGTTCGGGTCAAATCCAGAATTCAGTGGCAGAATTACAGATCTTTTCTGGCCTGGTATCAACATCTGATCCCCTAGGAGAAACTAGAAAGTGTTGGTGGTCTGAATTGACCCTGCTGCCATTAAGACCTAAATCTGGACATTGATGTTGTATGCTTTTCATTTTGTACATTTCTCCAGTAATGTAACTTAACGGAAAGTCTGGGGATCAAGAGATCCTGGTGGTACAATCCCATCAGTCCCAGCTCTGCTTTGCTTTTCACGGTGATCTACAGATTTTACTACCCAATATTCTAAAACTACTGTGCAGAAAGCTGAAAACTATCGGCCTGTGAAAATAGTTTTGTTGACATTGTGAGTGTGCTGTTGACACATTTCTAGGTTTCTAATGACAAAGCTGCTAGCACGTCTGCAGATTCTTGATCTTGTTTCAGCCTCGTGTCCAACTACATGAAATTGAGACTTTTAGGTTCAATTTTTTCATGATTGCTCTTCCATCACTGCCTCTGTTTTTATCTTTGTCTTTTGCTACAGAAATGTAAACACAGCAATGGAGTGAGATGTCGGAGCTCTGAGGAGGATAAGGATGGTTCGGCAACAACAGCAAAAAGAGATGAATCACTCAGTTGTGAGCAATGTGGCAAGACTTTTATCACAGCAACAAAGCTAAGAATTCACAAACGCATTCACACTGTGGACAAATCATTCAGCTGTGATCAGTGTGGAAAGGCTTTTACTAAGAAGAGTAATCTAACAAGTCATCAACTCATTCACAGTGGAGTAAAACCATTCAGCTGTGATCAGTGTGGAAAGGCTTTTACTCAGAAGAGTGATCGAGCAAAACATCAACTTATTCACAGTGGAGTAAAACCATTCAGCTGTGATCAGTGTGGAAAGGCTTTTACTCGGAGGAGTACTCTAACAAAACATCAACTCATTCACAGTGGAGTTAAACCATTCAACTGTGATCAGTGTGGAAAGGCTTTTACTAAGAAGAGTCACTTAAAAAGACATCAACTCATTCACAGTGGAGTTAAACCATTCAACTGTGATCAGTGTGGAAAGGCTTTTACTCGGAAGAGTCACTTAAAAAGACATCAACTCATTCATAGTGGAGTTAAACCATTCAGCTGTGATCAGTGTGGAAAGGCTTTTACTCAGCTGTTCTATTTAAAGTCCCACCAACTCATTCACGGTGAAGTTAAACCATTCAGCTGTAATCAGTGTGGAAAGGCTTTTACTCACAAGAGTCACTTAAAAAAACATCAACTCACCCACGGTGGAGTGAAACAATTCAACTGTGATCAGTGTGGAAAGGCTTTTACTCGGAAGAGTCATCTAACAAGTCATCAACTCATTCATAGTGGAGTGAAATTGTTCGGCTGTGATCAGTGTGGAAAGGCTTTTACTCACAAGAGTCACTTAAAAAGTCATCAACTTATTCACAGTGGAGTGAAACCATTCAACTGTGATCAGTGTGGAAAGGCTTTTACTCGGAAGAGTCAGTTACAAAGTCATCAACTCATTCACAGTGGAGTTAAACCATTCAACTGTGATCAGTGTGTGAAAACCTTTACTCAACATGAACAGTTGTTGATCCATCAATGCCCCCATTCTGGTAGAGAGCGGTACCACTGTGACTCCTGTGAAAAAACTTTCAAGCACCAACAGAACTTAAAATGTCACCAACGCATCCACACTGGACATGATGTGTATGCATGTGATCACTGTGGCGAACTATTTGTACGGTACTCACTGTTAAAAGCTCATGAAGTGACCCACACTGGGGTTAAACCATACCTTTGTGACCAGTGTGGGAAACGCTACAGCTCCACTGCATACCTCAAAGTTCACCAACGTGTCCACACTGGACATGATGTGTATGCATGTGATCACTGTGGCGAACCATTTGTACGGTACTCACAGTTAAAAGCTCATGAGGTGACCCACACTGGGGTTAAACCATACCTTTGTGACCAGTGTGGGAAACGCTACAGCTACATTGCATGTCTCAAAATTCACCAACGTGTCCACACTGGGGAGAGACCATACAGATGTGATGAGTGTAAGAAGACTTTTACAACTTTGGGTTCCCTGAAACAACACCAACAGATCCACACCAGAAAGAAAGCATTCAATCAGTGTCACAGTGAGGTATGTACAGACTGGTCTCAGTCACAGTGTACACACAATTATGTATTGGATAATTTTGGATATTGCTGCAAAATTGTTTCAAAACTGTTTTAAACAACTGTGGTCAGTTGAATTCTGTTAACACATTATCAGCTATCGTTCAGTCTAACCTGTATTCGTTTTGACACAGAAATCTGGTCCAGGTTAATCTGGGGATGTAGCTTAGATTAGGAATTGTGATGTAATCAGACAACTGAATGTTAAATTCCAACAGGTAAAAGTGTCTTCAGATGTCATTTGGGGTGCTCTCTATCTCAGGCAAGGCATCAGTTCTTCAATGCTGCAGGAAACACTGACGTTCTCTGTGTTTGTGTGTTTGTTTTCCAAGCAGAACGGAACAGATGGACAAAACTCTCAGACTTGTCAGCACTCTACCAATGGTGAACAGTGCTGCTTTGACCGGTCTGGACCAACGTCCAACCAACAAGGAACCCTACAACGACACCAGCGTATGCACACTGGACACAGACTGAACCCCTGCCAAGAAGATTTCTCCATGCAGGGTTCAGTAAAAGTTCATGAAGTCCTCCACAAACTTAAAGTCCTTGAGATCCGGCTTCACAGAATTCAGGTCTAATTTTTTGTTTAGTGTCTTCCTTGCAAAATCCATTAAGAGGAAATCTGTGGTTAACAGACATGACTGGTAAATTAATGAAACCATTCAAAGTGGTGACTCAGTTAAATGAATTATCAGTGGTAGAGGGACAGACGTCTGGATGGAGGCAGTGAGCAGCAGGACGAATTTCCTCATCTATCAATCTCATCATCATCTCAGGACACTAATGAAGAATCTGTAATATTGAACAAGTAGATCAAATAATCTCTGATTATGTGTGAGTTGAAATATAAAAACATGAAGTGTTCTATGAAAAGTCCAATCTTTGAAAGCTGACATGTAGTTTAGAATCATTTCTTTGTAAATTAGCTGCATCCAGTCATTACCATGACATTGGCATCATGGAAGCATGACCACATATATGTGTCTGGAGATAGTGGCATTTTTATAACGGCACATTTTCATGCTTTGACAGATACAGTGAGGGGAAAAAAGTTTTCAGACACCCTGAAAATTTTTCCACAATCTTAAATATCATGAAATATTTGTTGAAAAGTCTTTTTTGTGTGTTTCTAAGGGTGTGGCTGCATCAGACAGACACAAATACAAATGATATTTTTTGGTTTGTTGTTTACAAGAAAAACTAACAAAACTAAATTCTACCAAATTTCTCATTTTATGGAACCAGTGAGTTTTCAGTTTTTAATGTGTTTTTAGGATGTGTTTCGTTTTATGATTGTACTAAAATAAATGACTCTTGAAGACCTCAAAGTGATTCTTAATGCAGTATTTCACAAATGTATGGGATGTCCAGAAACTTTTTTCCACTGCTGTATTTAACAGCAATCTGATCTGCTGATGTTAGCAAGACAAACAAGTAAAGGTTTCAGGCTTTTATCGAGAATTGTTCTTGAGATATTCATCTTCAAACAGCCTCAAATTTCAATGTGAGAAAATGAAAAAACGAGTGAAACTGGGTCTACAGTCCACTGAAAAACCTCTGAGAAAGTATCTGACATACTGAGCTAATATTTCATAGATACCATTAGAAATATCTAGAGATAGACCGATACCGATTATTAGTAGTTAGCGGAGGCCGATAACCGATATTTGGAGCCGATATTCATTTGCAGTAAAAGTGTAAAAATTGGTGTAAAAAAATTGAATAATGCAAACACTGAACTTCATTGAAATGCCTAAAGCATGTTTATTGAATCACACAAATAGAAAATAATAGCTCCAGAAGCGCCTGAATTTCCTAGACTCAGAAACATCTCTTATAAAGTTGAATAAAAGGTTAAATAAATAGCTCTCTGAAATTTTTCCACAGAAAATACAGTGAAATTTAAATTTAACTACAATGACTTGTCTTTGTTTTTAGTTCAAACACAACAAAAATACAGGGAGTTCTCAGGCTCAGCAGCACCTCTTGTAAAGTTAGATAAAAACTTAAATAATAGCTCCCTGAATTATTTTCACAGTAAATAAAGTAAAATTTCAATACAACTGAAATGACTTATCTTTTATAAAAAACTTCAAACAAAAACAAAAAGTGCAGGAGTTCTCAGGCTCAGCATTATCTCTAGTAAATGCAAATAAAAACTTAAATAATAGCTTCCTGAATTTTTTCACAATAAAGTAAAAGTTCAATATAACTGAAATAATTTAACTTTGTTTTAACTTCAAACAAAAAGTGCAGGAGTTCTCAGGCTCAGCAGTATCTCTAGTAAATGTAAATAAAAACTTGCTTCCAGAGATTTTATAAAGTAATATCATTTCTGAATTTTACTCTCATCTTCCCGTTCATTTTCAGATCATAGGACCAGAAAGCTCATAGCAACGTTAGTAGTCGTGAGTTGTAGAGTTTTTCACGTGACTTTAACTACATACTATTCTCCACATTACATGCCGTGATTTCCGGACTATTGAGCGCACCTGAATATAAGGATCTGAATATTCGGATCTCAAAATAAATACGTGCTGTAGCTCTGTTTACTTCTTTGACCGACAGATCGATTGCCTTTAACTTAAAAGCTAAATCATATGCATTCCTTCGTGTGTTTTCCATGATGAGGGTGTGTGCATGAAGCGCAGAATGACTGATCTGAAGAATTTAGTGTGAGTGCGTTTGATTCAATTCAAACAGTTTCATTGGTCCACTGTGACCGGTTCAGTAATTTCATTCTGACGAGGATAAACGTATTGACCTCATGAAGCTGGCCCGTAGAAATCTATACATTAGCCACATCGTTGTATAAGCTGTAGAGTTCGAAGCGTGACAAAAAGTAACGGCTTACTGTCCGGAAAGAACGGTGTATTTTCCCCATTGCTAATACATAGTCTGCAGAGCGTTTAGAGCTAGATCGACGAACTAATTTTATGGTAAAAGCTAAGCAGCCTCCACCTTCGCGCTCCCTAAAACAAGTGAACTGATTTTTTTATGCACTCTCTCTTAATCACACACACATGGTTTTTTGCGGCCGCCAGGCCATCTCTCAATTGTACAGACAGAGGTCGCCGGATCGATCCCAGGCGACGGCCGAATTCCGCGCGGCCGGTTCGGCCTGCCCGAGCGAGTCGGGACCGACGGAACGAAGCGGCAGCGACGCGTACGGTACCGTCACACGCGCGCGCAACGCTACCGTTATGTGTGTGCGTCAAAACACTGTGCTGTTACACTGTACATGCATGTTATGCTTTGTGCACAAACTGTTAAAACTAAATTAAATCCGTCCATTACGTTTTGGGTTATGCTGTTAACAGACAAACAGACAGACATCTGTACAATTGAGCGATGGCCTGGCAGAGGTCTGCACTCTCCGAGTGCTTTTCTCGTTTGTGGAATATTTTCATCTGTGTGTAATAATGAACCCGGAAATGTGAGTCGCGCTGTGTACGTTGAAGCCGTGTACAGAGAACGGATGGATGGATATTCGTTGTTTGTCGGACAAATGTGTTTATATTACCCACTGTGGTAATCACATCTGAAAGTGGTTTATACCGGCGGATTCATGAGAATCTAAGCTTTCCATCGGCATATAGTGTTTGTATAATCGCGTTTGCAGTTTCAGACTTTTGGCAAATTGCTTATGCAGATCTCAAAGTGCACCGCAGGCGGGACACTGAAGCGCAACTGAAGCGCAACGGGTTAAATAATTCACAGACATGTTGGGACGTAATATGAGTTAGCAGAGCTGCCATTAAGGTTTACTCTGCTCTTACGCTATTCTGCTGCTCACTGCAACGTTAGTAGTAGTTGTGAGATGCAGAGTACTGGGATGTTTATTACAATTTCGGAAGAGCTTTCTGCATTTACCTTTGACACATGTTTTCTGTCCGGAGCTTCTCACACAAGAAAACTTTTCCTCTCCAGTGTGTGTGAGGACAGCTTCTTCTTCGGAGGCTCTGCCTCTGCCGCTTAACCAATCAGAGGACGGGGTGAATAGTGCAGGAGACAGCAGGCACGAGAGAGAGAGGCGCGGCTGCATCTGAGCCGAAATAACCCAGTTTTAAATTGATTTCTTCATATCGGCCGGTCGGATTAAAAAAAGGCCGATGCCGATATACGTCAAATTTCCAAATATCGGCGCCGATAATCGGCCCGACCGATAATCGGTCGATCTCTAGAAATATCCATAGTTTATGATTAAAAAAAAGTTTTTTGGGAGATGGTCAGTGATTTGAAACGGAGTTCCGCTGTTGAAAAACCTCAATCTCTGATTCCAGCATCAGTGCTCCATTGTTGCAGTTGTGACGTTGTCTTTCAGATGGTCCTAACACAGGCCACAACTGCTCTGAAAACAACACTCATGTTTTGTTTGGAACAGTTTCTCAGTAGAAATTACGCAGCAATGTCCAAGTTCTCAGCGGCTCCAGTAAGGAAGACTCTTAATGTGAGGAAAAGCATCCTTTGACTTCTTCCTGGAGGTTTTTCTTGTCAGAAATTGTCTTCCAGTGAGGGACTTCTGACTCTGTTCACTTTTCTTGGCCTCTAATATTGTTAAAACACAAGAATCAATGTTTTGGTTCAAATCACATTGTATTTGCATGTTTTTTTTTGTTTGTTTTTTTTAATTTATTTTTATTTCAAATCAGTACTGGGGTGCAATAACATAGTTCATACTTTTTACAACAAATAATAATAATAATAATATATAGATATAAGTACAAATTTACATTCCTGTGATTTGAAAAGGGGATGGAAGAAGCTTACGCTTATAAGGCTCCAGCCCCTCACTCGACATCATTCACAACAACAGACAATACAATATAACATTAGACAATACAATATATAGCTCTGTGTTTTCTGCTCCAGGAATTGGGTGATGTGTACGACCCAGCACCCACAGCTGGTTGGGTGTCATGTGGCTCTGCGTTGTGGTTGGATGATTGTCCAACCACTGCCACAAGTATGAAGGTCATCCTGCAGGCATGGCAGGAACACGTAGTGGAAACACAATAGGGCTGAATCCCAAACCGCCCCCGACACACTATCCCTACACACTACCCTCCGTTTGCGCGTTCCCGTGGAGGGTCCTCCATATTAAGGGCCGTCCCAAACCGCGTAGTGCGGAGGGGGAGTGGACTGTTCAGCCCTTAAATGGTGAGTCTGCATCGATGCTCACTCTGGACAACTTTTTCAGGAAGTGCAACGTCGAAATTGAGGAGGAAACAAACATATCAATGTAAGTTCCACATGCGTTTATTTCTCCCACGCCTTTTTCACACTGACAGAACATCACAAAAGAGTGATGTAAAAAGATAAATCAAAAGAAACAAATCTTCTTCTCTGCTGATGTTTGATTTAATTGTGCACCCCCTGACACCTTAAAATTTGAACACAACTGACAGAATTCATTTATTCATTTATTCATTTGTTGGATTTGAAATGCCAGATAATAGGATTGGAAAACATGTGAGTGAAAAAAGTGGGATGCTTTCGTCTTCTGGAAGCAGCAGCGATCCTTGTTAGCTGCAACCTGTGCCACAGCGCTACAGCCATGCACAGTAGGCGTCTTTGTGTTACCATGGCGATGACGTCTTCCGTTTTCCGGTGAGGCGACAGGGCGTCCCATTCCTGACGATCGTATTTATACCCTCCCCCTTCAATAATAGCTGCCTTCCACAGCTGCGAGTGTGACTTCTTTTGGAGTGACACTCGGTAGTGTAGGGGGAGTGTGTAGGGGGCGGTTTGGGATTCAGCCTGAGTGTGTTCATCTGGTCATGCTGAGGAATCCCTCTGCTTCAAGCCAGTTGAGAACATCATAGTAGGTGCTGGTTACTGCCCCCGACAGGTCTCTACACAGTCCTTAATCCTGGAGAATTAGAAAACTACTAAAAATATATTTTAACTTTATATAATAAAAAATTAACTTACACTCAACTTCTCACATGACTAATTTACCCTGTCCTGTGGGTCAAAATTGACTCATTTTAAAGTTTGAAAATGTGGAAAAAATATATATTTTCACAGTGAAACTTCTGATGTCCACGTTTTCAACATTTTTGGGAAATCTTTGAACATTTTTAAGTGGAAATAAAAATGTAAAAATATTTTTAGAGAACATTCACAAAAAAATCAAACAAAATCCAGCGAAATTCACTGGATTTTGGTTGATTTTTATGTGAATGTTCTTAAAGAAAATATTAGAAGTTTTACTGAAATGTGTGTAATCACTTTAGATATTTTTAGGATTTTTTTGGAAGATTTTTACTCATTTGTTTTGGAAAATATTTACAACAATTTTCTTGCCAAATTTGAGGGATTTTTTGAAAAGAAAACTTTTAAGAAATTACGGGAATTTTCTTCCTGAAGGTTTTGAAATTTGGGGATTTTTTTTTGCTGAATTTTTAAAAAAAAATTTAGACGAGGAAACAATGTTTTTTGGTGCCTGTAAATGAGGACAACAGGAGCGTTAAAACATTAAAAGGCAACATTATTAAGGTTTCTTTTATGAAACGTTTTTCATCAACGAGTACACAAAATAGATTAAAATATAATCTAACATATTTACTGATTAAAAACTTTGAATTTCTTCTTTATGTTGTTCTTCTGCATAACTCACTGTTTCAAACTGGCTCATGTTACTTCCATGTGATCTGCCATTAAAACGGCCACATTCTACCATAAACACTGTAAATAATAACACACCTGCTCAAAGTTAAAGGCCAACATACGACCCAAACATGACATGGATTTGGTGCCACTTTGAACTAAGATGATCTCTTCTGTTAAACAAACCGTTGATTGTGAATCTTTTTTCCAGATATGAAGCTGCTCCTTCCAGGTCCACAGACAGTAAACAAAACAAAGCTCTGTATAAAAACCCTCAGAATGTTGAATAGAAGGAATGTGGACAGTTTCATGACTGTAAGAGAAGATTTCTGGATCATTTCGTGTCTCATTTGTGTCATTATGTGTTTTGTTTTGGTCAGTTTACGTCTTTCTGTCTGGTTTTAAACATTTTGCATCTTTTCATGTTATTTTTTTATTCCATTTTGGTTATTTTGTGCCTTAATTTTGACCATTTTGTGGTTCATTTTGGTCACTTTGTGTGTTTTTAAGTTTATTTCTGTTTAAAATTGTTCATCTCGTTAGTTCTTTTGGTCAGTTCTCGTCTATTTCATCATTCTGTGACTCAGTGGCCATTTCTGTTTCAGTTTTCATCTCATTTTTGCTCTGAATTGCTCATTTTATCTCTCATTTTAGTCATTTTCCAGCACTTTAAGGTTGTTTTTGTTCAATTTTGGTAATTTTGCATCTTATTGGATCATTTTGGTCATTTTGAGACTAATTTTGTGTCAGAATGTGTTTCATTTTGATCAGTTTACATCTTTTGGTCTGTTTTTAAACATGTTGCATCTTTTCATGGTTTTTTTTGTGGTAATTTTGGTTATTTTGCATCAAGTTTTGGTCATTTATGTGTCTAATTCAGGTAATGTTACATCTCTTTATGTTGTGTTTTTGTACCATTTTGGTCATTTTATGATTCATTTCATGTGTCTGTAAGGTTGTTTTTGTTTAAAATTGTTCATGTTGCTCATATCAGTCATTTCATGTCTGTCCATTCTGTGACTCACTGGTCATTTCTGTCTCATGTTTCATCTTTTTTTGCTCTGTTTTCCTCATTTTAGCTCTCATTTTAGTCATTTTGCACCAGTTTAAGATTGCTTTTTTCATTTTGTACATTTTGTGTCTCATTTTCGTCATTTTGTTTGTAATTTTTGTGCCTGGTTTTGGTCATTTTTGTCATTTTTGCTTAAATTTAGTCCCATTTTGGCCACTTTTGGTCTTTTTTATGTCCATTTTGGAATTTTATGGTAATTTTTCTCTCTTGGTCGGATGTTTTATGTTCCATTTTGGTCATTTTGTGTCCCATTTGAACTGTCCCATAACATTGTTGGACCGTTCAGTAGACTCTGTTTGGGTCTTTTTCTCACCACTGAAACATTTTGTCCATTTTTGTCTCATTTTGGTCATTTTATAGATTAGATTAGAATCTACTTTACTGTCATTGCACAGAGTACAAGTATTAAGCCAGTAAATGCATTTTTTAAAGTCCATTGTGATGTCAGAGAGAAGAACTAACAACTGTTACCACATTCCATATTCTGAAGAAAAACATGGAAACACTTGAGAAAGTCAGTTTAACACACAAACCTTGGAGATATTGGAGAGTTGTGGTGAAGATTTCAAGTGTGAAACTTGTGAAGACATTGTGAGCAAAGACTGACAGAAAAATGAAGCCAGATAGGAAACATTCAGGTCAGACAGAAGTCCAGACAATGAGCTGCAACTCAGCTCCAGATATCAAACTACACACTGACATGTTAGACTGAAGTTTTCAAAACACTGACAAGCTAACATTTGCTCATTTTGTGGCTTATTTTGATCAGTTTGCATCCTTAGGGTTGTTAGTGGATAAAATGTTGCCATTTTTCATCTCTTCCTGTTGTTTTTGTTCCGTTTTGGTGACTTAACCCTTTGTGCTTCAGTGTAGGCATAGGAATTTCAAGAATGTCCGACGGCTGCAAACGCGATTATGCAAACAATACACGCCGATGGAAAGCTTAGATTCTCATGAATCCGCCGGTATAAACCACTTTCAGATGCGATTACCACAGTGGGTGAGAAAAACACATTTGTCCAACAAAAACAAATATTCATCCATCCGTTCTCTGTACACGGCTTCAACGCACACGGCGCGACTCACATTTCCGGGTTCATTACTACACACAGATGAAAATATTCCACAAAAAACGGCCATAATCCAACCTTTTACATCCAGACGACACAAGCCAGTAAACTATTTTGTCCAAAACATGTCCTGAAGTCAGTATAAAATCCACGAATCGGTCGTTTTCAAGGAAATACACCTCGCAATGCGCGTCCAATATTCCCTGTATTTTTCGTAATTTTTTAAATTTAAAAATAGAATATTAGCGATTTTTTGTACTGAAAACGGCTGGAAATGACTGAAGCTTAAAGGGTTAAAGACTGTTTTTGTTGAATTTGCGCATTTTGTGTCTCATTGAGGCTCATTTTCATCATTTTGTCTCTAACCTTGATCACTTTTTGTCTTTAGGATTGTTTTTAGTCGTCATTTTTTGTGCTTTTAAAGTTTTTTGTTCCATTGTGAACATTTTGTGTCTCATTTAGGTCATTTTTTGTATCATTTTGGACATTTTGCATCTGTTTAAGGTTTTTCTGTTCCATTTTATGTCTCATTTTGTGCATTTCAGTCTGTTTTTAGGGAAAAAGTGTCATAAATCAGACTGTAAATGATATATGAACAAACCTCTCTGTAAAAACTTTCAGAATGTTGAATAGAATAAATGTGGACTGACTAGGTAACCTTACAGAACCTTTACTGTTGTGATGTACGCATTAACCTGACTTTATACACTCTGAGAAAAAATATATATCTAGAAGCTCCAATCTGTTGATTTTAATTGCAGGATAATGATTTATTAAAATATATCTCAGCAGGGAAATAGCAATATCCATTAAATCATCAGACAATGAATCAATAGTTAGTTAATATTTCAGTGGCTCGTCATGATTCCTAACTGCTACTATGCTTTCATAGAAGAAGAGTAATAATCACCCACATTATGTAATTTGGAGGGGGAGAGCAGACGGTGTGTCCACATCCGGCTGATCACCTGAAGAACGACGAGCCTCGGAGCCTCCAGGGGGAAGCAGAGAGAGTTCAGTCCAGATTTAGATCTGCTTGTGTCCTTTGTTGTTTGGGCCAATAAAAACTTTGTTATAATCCTCTCTGGTGTCATTCCTTTGGAAATGATAGAGTTCAGTAATGTCCCTTCAGTCAGTGTTATTTTTAGAATCCTCAAACAGCAGTAAGAGCAGTCCTTCAGTCCATAATCCCAGTAGAACACATATTCCTTTGCAGATCATGTTGAATCACCCGTCCAAAGTTATGTGGTAAAATCCCTCATGCTCAGAACTGTTGTCTGGTTTGCATCAAGTGACTACCCCACAACAACTCCCAACAAATATATTCCAACAGGTGCATTTTAGAACATCACTGCTTCTCTTCAGAATTTGCATATACGGTGACATCATATTCAATTTACATACGTGATGACAGCACACTTTAATTTATGTACACAACAGGGGCGGCTGGTCAATCGAGGGCGCTAGGGTGCCGCCCCCTCTGTCTCACATCATGTAGAGTCACAGCCCTTCCTTTAATAAAACGCTTTTAAAATTACATTTGCATGTATATCCTATGTTTTTAACAAGCAAAATGGATAATAGAGCCTGTAGAGAGTTACTAAAATGTGTAATTTGTAATAAAAAGTCAGATTAGAAACGTCCGGGGCGCACTCATCTTTCCCCATTGACTCTCGTTATAACTTTGACATGCGCAGTTCGTTCCTCTTCAATACAAGAGACAGCAGGGCGCAGGCTGACCGCGATCAGAGCGATCAGAGGGAGACAGCCTTTGTCTGCTAATTGAAAAATCACTTAATAGTTGCAGTTCTGATCAGTTAGTAACATTTAGCTTTATCATAAATTGCTGTACAGTATTTTTCTGTTCTAGTATTAAATTCTTAATATACTTAACACTTAACATAATACTTGAGTCGTCAATTCGACACTAATGCGCTGTTTCATGTGCTCAGCTGTATATATAATTTATTGCCAAAATTGTGGTTACGCAATATGTTGTGCATGTTTTGTGCAAAAATGCCTCAAGTTATTAAAATTGGCATTAAATAATTATTATTTCACAGAGCACTGATATCCTGTCGTGTCTGTTCAGTTGTATTGGGATGGTTACTGACTTGATATGGCACAGCCCCACCTACAATATTTTTCACCAGCCGCCACTGAACACAGACCTCATAGCAGACAGCAAACACGCATAAACTGGACAAGATTTCCTAATACATTTGATGTGATTAACAGTAAAAGTGTCTTTCATATTAAAACTTTCCACAGTCTAACAATATTGAAAATCATTAGCTGATTGCGAACACTGAACTGATTTTATTATTTTCTAGAAACAAGTAATCTGGAGAGCAATGAATACCAGGTTTGAATTTACAAAGAAGGTCTCTTCCCGTCAGACTCCAAAGTGTTCCTGCAAAAATCAGAAATAATCAGTGAAACATACAGCAGAACGTGGAGCTCCTTTATCAGTTCATATTTTCAGTTTAATTACATAATGGTGGTACACTGCATTTTAGAAAATCATTTAAAAACATATTGATAGGCACAGATTTTACCATATTTTACTAATTTTACTGACTGATCTTCCTGTTCTATTTGTCCTGCTCTCAATTTACTCTGTAAAAGTTTGATTTTCTCATGATGAACCTGAAAGAAATCAGTTATTTGTATACTTCCCTGAAACTACAGATATCAAACGTTTAACAGTGTTTTTATTTTATTTACTACAGAGACATTCATTTATTTAACATAGTTAATTTTTAAGATTATAATTAATTTAAATCCAGAACAGATGGAATTTTAGTTTCCCACTACGAAGCAAAGCAGTACCAAACCATCAGATGCTGAAATGCCCTTTTCTTTTTGCTACTGATCATATTAGATTTTCAACAGGGGAATGTTAAACATTCCATTCTACTGATTAGCTCCTGGGTGCTCTGCAGTCTCTACTCCAGTGTCCCATTCTCCTACATTTCTGGCATTGTCCACGTTTCTGCTCTGCTCGGGGAGCGGCCTTCAGAGAAAAAGGACGCTGTGACTGATGCATTTGTTTAACCTTAGCGCATCATTTAGTGGAAAAACAACCATCCTTGTACATTTCCATCAACACATTGCGTCTATCCACGTATGACTATGCCATGACTGATTTGAGACTCTATACCTGTAAGAAATCTCAGGACTTACAATTTCTAGAAGTATGCTAAAGGCCATTACACTGTTGTCATTAATATCACAACCCATTGCTGACTCCCACACTTCCTCAAACCGTTTGATAAATGTTGGCAGGGGCTCATCATGATCCTGCACACAAACATGAAGCTTGTAAGGTTCAGCAGTACAGCGCGCATGTTTAACATGCACACACAGCTGTGGTAATGACAATGCATTTAGGGAAAGCTGGATTAGTTTTAGAAGGTTCTGACTCCTCTGTCCTATCACTTTGAAGAAAAACAGGTGAAGGACGCCCAGACTGTTCATCATTTTTCATCAACTCATCATGACTCAGTCCTTTCTCTACACCACTGTCTCCTGAAACTGAGCCTGATCCTGAGTCAGGTTCTATGTTAAGTCCACATTCATCTTCTTTATTCTTTATCTTAGTCAATTCTTCCTGAAGAAGAGCAATTATCTCAAGTTTCTCATCTGTGTTCTTAGCTCTGGCTAATGACTGAATTCCTGCTACACTGACCAGTGGAGACGCATCAGATTTCATTTTAGCTGGGGATGCATAAGAATTAGATTTAGATTGGGTTTTAGGAGAATTATTTACTGATTTCACATTTGAAAAATGAGTCTGGCCTGATTTGGACTAATGACAACCCATGAATAAATTCTTTCAGTCAACAACAGGCATTCAGCACACACACAGAAACAAAACACAATGAAGACAAACAGCAGCTCAGAGCATCACTGTCAGCTGCATCTGAACTCTGATGTGTGTCAATTTCAATTTTTGATCAGACCAATTTTAATATGACTTTTAGAGAAATTCTAAAAAAGTTTTACACAATACTTGGGAAAATTTGGTGCCAGAATTCAACAGGAGTTCCCTCAAATTTAATGTGGGATTTCAGTGTGGTGAATCTGGGTACCAAATTCAACGTATTGAATCAATAGGTTTGCACATAACCGAGCTCAGGGACAAAATTCCCCAGAGGCTTAAACCCCGCCCAACCAAAGGCCAGACGCTGGTCCCGCCTTCCACAGACAAACACTAAAGTTTGCCCAGAACCTCGTTCTAGAAGGTGGAAGGACCTACAGGCTGTCCCCTAAAGTCAAGTCCCCCACCTTAAAAAGGTGAGCCAGGTATTTTAGCCATGAGAGTGAAAATCAGGATGTGGTGTTCCTCTGACGCTCACTGGAACTAAAAGCATCTGAGCTGCACAAAGTGTGAAATGAGAGAGGAAGCAGTGAATCTCCAAACTGCTGACAGACTTTCACACATTATTGTCCAGAGAAAATCAGCTTTTTGTGCAGCCACACTTGATCCTGATGTGAGTCTTTAAGTCCTGTTCTAGTGATGAAATGAGAACTAAAAATCCTGACTCTGAGTTCTTCATTACAAACACACATTATGTCATCTGTTTGTTTTTCATCTGCTTTATTCTACTCAACATTTAACAGGATTATAAAAATACATTTAAAGTCTGTCAAGAATCATACAGGTATGAGATCCATGAATCAGCCGTAAGAATGGGGCTCTGGCAGAGTGACAGCAAAATAAGGGAACACAGTATGATATTAGAACCTGTGATTTATAATCAAAATAATGCGAGAACCTGATGAATGTATCTGAACTGCCCAAATGCCTGTTTTTTTTTAATCTTCTTTAAATGTTGAAACAATGTAAAAATCAGAAGAGTGCCTCACTGTAAAGTGATGAGATGATTATTTTAAATACTTGTCTTTTATAATCCTGGTTTAGTAGCAACTGAGTCACAGCAGAGTCTAATTGCAACAAAGAGGATTGTTTGATTGTGTTTTGAAGTGACCACATGGGGGCAGCATCTCACTGTGAGCAGTGAGGGCTTTGGTTACCAGAGGAGGTTAATGTGGTTAAGGTTTTTATTACTATGAAAATGGGAATGCTTTGAAGGTTTTGATCACTATGAAATGGAGATGTTTACAGAAGAGTTTGATCACCTGTGAAACCAAGAGATTACTAACTTGGTCATGGAGCAAGTAGTCTGGAACTAAGATAAACTTGAATTAAATGCTCACAGTAAAGGTTCATTAGCTCTGTATAGATTTTGGGGGGATTTCTTGTAAGTCTGTGTGCATTGTGCAGAAATGTACAGTGTGGGTGTTAGTGAGAGTTAGACGCTGACATCAGCTTCTCCTGTTTCTCCACCAGAGGCCTGTGCTGGGCGGCAGATGAACCAAATACATGAATAGACCGGATGAAAGGGTTAAACAGGCTAAACAGGTGGTTTTGGTTCATCCGGACCACGCGGGGGCCATGAAGTCGGTGGATGGGGGAAGTGCACAAGTGAGGAGGGGGGAGGATGTATGCTGTCATCGTGTATGTAAATTAAAGTGTGCTGTCATCACGTATGTAAATTGAATATGATGTCACCGTATATGCAAATTCTGAAGAGAAGCAGTGATGTTCTAAAATGCACCTGTTGGAATATATTTGTTGGGAGTTGTTGTGGGGTAGTCACTTGATGCAAACCAGACAACAGTTCTGAGCATGAGGGATTTTACCACATAACTTTGGACGGGTGATTCAACATGATCTGCAAAGGAATATGTGTTCTACTGGGATTATGGACTGAAGGACTGCTCTTACTGCTGTTTGAGGATTCTAAAAATAACACTGACTGAAGGGACATTACTGAACTCTATCATTGCCAAAGGAATGACACCAGAGAGGATTATAACAAAGTTTTTATTGGCCCAAACAACAAAAAAGGACACAAGCAGATCTAAATCTGGACTTTTTATTTCCACTTAAAAATGTTCAAAGATTTCCCAAAAATGTAGAAAATGTGGACATCAGAAGTTTCACTGTGAAAATATATATATTTTTCCCACATTTTCAAACTTTAAAATGAGTCAATTTTGACCCACAGGACAGGGTTAATTAGTCATGTGAGAAGTTGAGTGGAAGTTAATTTTTTATTATATGAAGTTAAAATATATATTTTTTAGTCGTTTTCTAATTCTCCAGGATTAAGGACTGTGTAGAGACCTGTAGGGGGCAGTAACCAGCACCTACTATTAGAGTCCCAATATTACCAGAGTAGCGACATGACGGGTCCAAAAAATTTTGGTCACGTGATCTATGGGCGCCATTTTGTTTCCAATTCATGAACGCCGGCTTTTCCTGTTAACGTTTACACTGCAGAGAGTAATTCTAGGTCTTTCTTCGCTTCCTAAATACCTGAAAAATGACGGGCTGTTGTGCCTTTGGGTGCACAAATCGATCGGAGAAGGGATTCTATGGAGTAAGATTACTGTCAAAAGTATTCATCCACAATTCTAACCATTCGTATTCGTAATGTTAAACATTTGTATGTTAATAAAAAACTTGTACACAAAATTCTGCTGTCATATGCATGAGTTTGATAAATTAAGGGTTAGGATTGTTTTTACGAGTATGAACCTAAAAGTTGTGAGTGCAACTCTAATTTCTACGACTACGAAGTCTTCCCTGTGAGGACGAATTCAAGTTTATGGGTACGAGTAGAAAAATACTGGAATGACGTCACATAGGTCACAGGGGAAGGTAATCGAACACCGATTGCTTCAAACACGCATGCGCCATTTATAAAGAGTAGACGCCGGGTGGACCCGGTGGACCTACCGGGGCAGGTGACGCCTCACAGGTCAAGTAAACAACACATCCAACTTCTTGTAATTTATTTATTTCATGAAACTGTACTGTTTTAATTGATATACAGTTTATGGACGAAAGACGGTACTGCTTAGCTTGCACGCTAACGAGCCGGGCCGGTGACACATTAGCCTTCTAATGCAAGGAGGCTAATGAGGAGGCTAAGGAGGCTTAATAACAAAACAAACATAATTTGAGATTATGAATCGTGGCAATTGGCGTATGAATCAGCCCATTGTACAGCCTAAATTGCTGTAAATTAAGTCCAGTTTTAGTTCTTTGCAAACTCAGACACGCGCATTAGTTTAGTTTACAATGAATCTGGCGGAGTTCGGTAAAGTTGGAAAGATATTCACAGATTCGGACTTTCGGCATCAATAACTCATGAGATATATGTTGTCAAAACATGAACGATGCCTCTTTCAAATCGTTGTAAGGTAGACAATGTGCTACAAGGCCAATTTTATCAAAAGTCGCTGTCTTTCAAGCTACAGAAATAACATTGGCGTCTATGAGCAGCCGGCGGTGCAACGAGTGAACAGGGACCGTCTGCAAATAGCAAAACCGCTGCAACAGCGAAAAGAGACACTACACATTTATTCAATAACTTTACTCTTGTACCCTGTAGAGCCACCAAAATCACTGGAGCCATGAATGGGCTCTTGCTGGTCAAACTACAACTCTTGCTTTGGCGCTAAATTAAAAATCTGAATTTTAACCCTTAATTTATCAAACTCATGCATATGACAGCAGAATTTTGTGTACAAATTTTTTATTAACATACAAATGTTTAACATTACGAATACGAATGGTTAGAATTGTGGATGAATACTTTTGACAGTAATCTTACTCCATAGGATTCCACATGTTTAGATTTCCCAGTAATAGTGAAAGAAGGAAACTGGGAAAATAAAGTCCGGAGAGTGGGATGGAAACAGACTTCATCATCATTTTTGTGCTAGGTTAGTACCATGTATGTACTTTCATGTTATGATGTATGGGTGAATGACAGATAGAAAAGTTTGATGTGATTTTAGGCAGATGTGCTTATTTTCACTTTGACCATTTTCATGCATGGAGATGTGTGACTGTTGGGTACCGTAACCCGTTAAACTTGCGCATTCGGGCCGTCTTGAGAAGTGCAAACTTTTTTTGCTAAATTTACCGAAGCTGCAAACTCCATGATAGAAACATTATACACCCATGGAAAGCTTAGATTCTCATGAATCCGCCGGTATAAACCACTTTTAGATGTGATTACCACAGCGGGTAATATAAACACATTTGTCCAACAAACAGCGAATAAAGTAAACAGCACAACTCACCTTTGAAGGCTCATAACTAGTCACAGATGAAAATATTCCACAAAAAACGGCCATAATCCAACCTTGGACATCCAAACAAAACAAGCCAGTAAAATATTTTGTCCAAAACATGTCTTGAAATCAGTAAGCAATCCACAAATAGCTAAGCAAGTACACACACAGTCACGGGTGCATTACAGCGTGGCACAGTGAATGGAAAGAAAATGGCACCTATAGATCACGTGACCAAATTTTTTTGGACCCGTCCGGTCGCTACTCTGGTAATATAGGGACTCTACCTACTATGATGTTCTCCACTAGCTTGAAGCAGAGGGATTCCTCAGCATGACCAGATGAACACACCGACTGTGTTTCCACTACGTGTTCCTGCCACGCCTGCAGGATGACCTTCATACTTGTGGCAGTGGTTGGACAATCATCCAATCAGAACGCAGAGCCACATGACACCCAACCAGATGTGGGTGCTGGGTCGTACACATCACCCAATTCCTGGAGCAGAAAACACAGAGCTACATGCAAATACAATGTGATTTGAACCAAAACATTGATTCTTGTGTTTTAACAATATTAGAGGGCAAGAAAAGTGAACAGAGTCAGAAGTCCCTCACTGGAAGACAATTTCTGACAAGAAAAACCTCCAGGAAGAAGTCAAAGGATGCTTTTCCTCACATTAAGAGTCTTCCTTACTGGAGCTGCTGAGAACTTGGACATTGCTGCGTAATTTCTACTGAGAAACTGTTCCAAACAAGAACATGAGTGTTGTTTTCAGAGCAGTTGTGGCCTGTGTTAGGACCATCTGAAAGACAACGTCACAACTGCAACAATGGAGCACTGATGCTGGAATCAGAGATTGAGGTTTTTCAACAGCGGAACTCCGTTTCAAATCATTGACCATCTCCCAAAAAACTTTTTTTTTTTAATCATAAACTATGGATATTTCTAATGGTATCTATGAAATATTAGCTCAGTATGTCAGATACTTCCTTAGTGGTTTTTCAGTGGACTGTAGACCCAGTTTCACTCGTTTTTTTCATTTTCTCACATTGAAATTTGAGGCTGTTTGAAGATGAATATCTCAAGAACAATTCTAGATAAAAGCCTGAAACCTTCACTTGTTTGTCTTGCTAACATCAGCAGATCAGATTGCTGTTAAATACAGCAGTGGAAAAAAGTGTTTGGACATCCCATACATTTGTGAAATACTGCATTAAGAATCACTTTGAGGTCTTCAAGAGTCATTTATTTTAGTACAATCATAAAACTAAACACATCCTAAAAAAGACATTAAAAACCGAAGACTGACTGATTCCATAAAATGAGAAATTTGGTAGAATTCATTTTTTTTTAGTTTTTCTTGTAAACAACAAACCAAAAAAATATCATTTGTATTTGTGTCTGTCTGATGAAGCCACACCCTTAGAAACACACAAAAAAGACTTTTCAACAAATATTTCATGCTAATATTTAAGATTGTGTAAAAATTTTCAGGGTGTCTGAAAACTTTTTCCCCTCACTGTATCTGTCAAAGCATGAAAATGTGCCGTTATAAAAATGCCACTATCTCCAGACACATATATGTGGTCATGGTTCCATGATGCCAATGTCATGGTAATGACTGGATGCAGCTAATTTACAAAGAAATGATTCTAAACTACATGTCAGCTTTCAAAGATTGGACTTTTCAAAGAACACTTCTTGTGTTTATGTTTCGACAGACAGACAGACAGACAGACAGACAGACATGAATCCGCAGGGCAGTAATCTCCTAAATTAATTATGATTGATCATCAGAGAATCACTGAATCAGTTCTGCATCTAACGGGTTCCTGCAGCCCAGAGGGATCTGAGGAACCATTAAGCTGGTAATCGAGGAAATTCTCCCTGCTGCTCACTGCCTCCATCCAGACATCTGTCCCTCTACCACTGATAATTCAGTTAACTGAGTCACCACTTTGAATGGTTTCATTAATTTATCAGTCACGTCTGTTAACGACAGATTTCCTCTTAATGGATTTTGCAACGAAGCAACAAAGACACTAAACAAGAAATTAGACTTGAATTCTGTGAAGCCGGATCTCAAGGACTTTAAGTTTGTGGAGGACTTCATGAACTTTTACTGAACCCTGCATGGAGAAATCTTCTTGGCAGGGGTTCAGTCTGTGTCCAGGGTGCATACGCTGGTGTCGTTGTAGGGTTCCTTGTTGGTTGGACGTTGATCCAGAACGGTCAAAGCAGCACTGTTCACCATTGGCAGAGTGCTGACAAGTCTGAAAGTTTTGTCCATCTGTTCCGTTCTGCTTGGAAAACAAACACACAAACACAGAGAACGTCAGTGTTTCCTGCAGCATTGAAGAACTGATGCCTTGCCTGAGATAGAGAGCACCCCAAATGACATCTGAAGACACTTTTACTTGTTGGAATTTAACATTCAGTTGTCTGATTACATCACAATTCCTAATCTAAGCTACATCCCCAGATTAACCTGGACCAGATTTCTGTGTCAAAACGAATACAGGTTAGACTGAACGATAGCTGATAATGTGTTAACAGAATTCAACTGACCACAGTTGTTTAAAACAGTTTTGAAACAATTTTGCAGCAATATCCAAAATTACCCAATACATAATTGTTTGTACACTGTGACTGAGACCAGTCTGTACATACCTCACTGTGACACTGATTGAATGCTTTCTTTCTGGTGTGGATCTGCTGGTGTTGTTTCAGGGAACCCAAAGTTGTAAAAGTCTTCTTACACTCATCACATCTGTATGGTCTCTCCCCAGTGTGGACACGTTGGTGAACTTTGAGGTATGCAGTGGAGTTGTAGCGTTTCCCACACTGGTCACAAACGTATGGTTTAACCCCAGTGTGGGTCACTTCATGAGCTTTTAACTCTGAGTACAATACAAATGGTTTGCCACAGTGATCACATATGTACACATCATGTCCAGTGTGGATGCGTTGGTGACATTTTAGGCTCTGTTGGGAGCTGAAAGTTTTTTCACAGGAGTCACAGTGGTACCGCTTCCTACCAGAATGGGGGCATTGATGGATCAACAACTGTTCATGTGGAGTAAAGGTTTTCACACACTGATCACAGTTGAATGGTTTAACTCCACTGTGAATGAGCTGATGGCTTTTTAAGTGACTCTTCTGAGTAAAAGCCTTTCCACACGGATCACAGCTGAATGGTTTCACTCCACAGTGAATGAGTTGATGTCTTCTTAACGTACTCTTGTCAGTAAAAGACTTCTCACACTGATCACAGCTGAATGGTTTAACTCCACTGTGAATGAGTTGATGATTTGTTAGATTACTCTTCTTAGTAAAAGCTTTTCCACACTGATCACAGCTGAATGGTTTGTCCACAGTGTGAATACGTTTGTGAATTCTTAGCTTTGTTGCTGTGATGAAAGTCTTGCCACATTGCTCACAACTGAGTGATTCATCTCTTTTTGCTGTTGTTGCCGAACCATCCTTATCCTCCTCAGAGGTCTGACATCTCACTCCATTGCTGTTTTTACATTTCTGTAGCAAAAGACAAAGATAAAAACAGAGGCAGTGATGGAAGAGCAATCATGAAAAAATTGAACCTAAAAGTCTCAATTTCATGTAGTTGGACACGAGGCTGAAACAAGATCAAGAATCTGCAGACATGCTAGCAGCTTTGTCTTTAGAAACCTAGAAATGTGTCAACAGCACACTCACAATGTCAACAAAACTATTTTCACAGGCCGATAGTTTTCAGCTTTCTGCACAGTAGTTTTAGAATATTGGGTAGTAAAATCTGTCAATCACAGTGAAAAGCAAAGCAGAGCTGGGACTGATGGGATTGTACCACCAGGATCTCTTGATCCCCAGACTTTCCGTTAAGTTACATTATTGGAGAAATGGACAATATGAAAAGCATACAACATCAATGTCCAGATTTACACACGTGGACAAAATTGTTGGTACCCCTCAGTTAAAGAAGGAAAAACCCACAATTCTCACTGAAATCACTTGAAACTCACAAAAGTAACAATAAATAAAAATTTATTGAAAATTAAATAATCAAAATCAGCCATCACTTTTGAATTGTTGATTAACATAATTATTTAAAAAAACAAACTAATGAAATAGGGCTGGACAAAAATGATGGTACCCATAACTTAATATTTTGTTGCACAACCTTTTGAGGCAATCACTGCAATTAAACGATTTCTGTATTTGTCAATGAGCGTTCTGCAGCTGTCAACAGGTATTTTGGCCCACTCCTCATGAGCAAACAGCTCCAGTTGTCTCAGGTTTGATGGGTGTCTTCTCCAAATGGCATGTTTCAGCTCCTTCCACATATGTTCAATGGGATTCAGATCTGGGCTCATAGAAGGCCACTTTAGAATAGTCCAACGCTTTTCTCTCAGCCATTCTTGGGTGTTTTTGGCTGTGTGTTTTGGATCGTTGTCCTGTTGGAAGACCCATGACCTGCGACTGAGACCAAGCTTTCTGACACTAGGCAGCACATTTCTCTCCAGAATGCCTTGATAGTCTTCAGATTTCATCGTACCTTGCACACTTTCAAGACACCCTGTGCCAGATGCAGCAAAGCAGCCCCAAAACATTACTGAGCCTCCTCCATGTTTCACCGTAGGGACAGTGTTCTTTTCTTCGTATGCTTGGTTTTTGAGTCTATGAACATAGAGTTGATGTGCCTTACCAAAAAGCTCCAGTTTGGTCTCATCTGTCCAAAGGACATTCTCCCAGAAGCTTTGTGGCTTGTCAACATGCATTTTTGCAAATTCCAGTCTCGCTTTTTTATGAGTTTTTTTCAGCAGTGGTGTCCTCCTTGGTCGTCTCCCATGAAGTCCACTTTGGCTCAAACAATGACGAATGGTGCGATCTGACACTGATGTACCTTGGCCTTGGAGTTCACCTTTAATTTCTTTGGAGGTTGCTCTGGGCTCTTTGGATACAATTCGAACGATCAGTCTCTTCAATTTGTCATCAGTTTTCCTCTTGCGGCCACGTCCAGGGAGGTTGGCTACTGTCCCGTGGGTCTTGAACTTCTGAATAATATGAGCCACTGTTGTCACAGGAACTTCAAGCTGTTTAGAGATGGTCTTATAGCCTTTACCTTTAAGATTTTTGTCTATCATTTTTTTTCGGATGTCCTGGGACAATTCTCTCCTTCGCTTTCTGTTGTCCATGTTCAGTGTGGTACACACCTTTTCACCAAACAGCAGGGTGACTACTTGTCTCCCTTTAAATAGGCAGACTGACTGATTATGAGTTTGGAAACACCTGTGATGTCAATTAAATGACACACCTGAGTTAATCATGTCACTCTGGTCAAATAGTTTTCAATCTTTTATAGAGGTACCATCATTTTTGTCCAGGCCTGTTTCATTAGTTTGTTTTTTTAAATAATTATGTTAATCAACAATTCAAAAGTAATGGCTGTTTTTGATTATTTAATTTTCAATAAATTTTTATTTATTGTTACTTTTGTGAGTTTCAAGTGATTTCAGTGAGAATTGTGGGCTTTTCCTTCTTTAACTGAGGGGTACCAACAATTTTGTCCACGTGTGTAGGTCTTAATGGCAGCAGGGTCAATTCGGACCACCTTTCTAGTTTCTCCTAGGGGATCAGATGTTGATGCCAGTCCGGAAATGAACTGTAATTCTGCCACTGAATTCTGGATTTGACCCAAACGACCCGGGCAATATGTTGTGCAGCAGTTACACAAGTGTTCACCATCAAACAACAAAAGCAACAAAACAGTAAAACAGTTAAAGGAATAGCAACGATTAAAGGAAATGTTTTAAAAATGTAAAAAACACAGTAAAACAATTACAAGCAAAATAAAAGTCATTTAAAGAAAAATCTAACAAAACATAAGATAGACAGGGACATCAGCAGCAATCTTGGTCATTTAGTCAGACGTAGTAAGTTTTCAATAAACGGCCACCGATGTAATCAGGTAGAGGACTTTTCTTTGGTCTGCACTGTTTGAGACACCAGATTACATTTCCCACATCAAGAAAGGGATTCTGTGGAGAGGCTGACATGAGAGTTTTTAGTCTCAGCATGTTTAGCCCTAAAATCATGGGAGTCAAACCTGACATAAAAACTGTTTAGACTTTGAGCCAGCTCTAAATCAGAATTATAACCACTGAGCTGAACTCTCTCATCGACACATTAATTAGTCCCAGTGATCAGATTCATGCCGTCCCAGACTGAACTGAGGTTGTTCATTTTGAGCTGAGACTCAACTTTGTCTTTGTATTGTCTTTTGTGGGTCCTGATCGCCTACTTTATTTCCTTCTGTCGGTTATACAGATTTAGTGCATTTCCTTCTCTGAAGACTGTTTTCTTTTTGTACAGTAGGTCTTTAAGCTTCTTAGAAAGCCATGGCTTAGTGTTTGGATATAGTTTAACAGTTTTTTCAGGAACAACACTGGTTGCACAGTCTGTGACCAGCTGCTCACATCAGTCGGTTCATCAATATCAGTTGAGGACTCCTTAAACACGTCCCAGTCAGTAACCTCCAGACATCCCCGCAGAGTGTGACAAACTTTCACTCTGATGTTCTGCACTTTGCCTTGCTTCAGTACAGTGGTAGACAGGGATAAGGAGGATGCAGTTGTGGTCAGAGGAACCCAGAGGAGGGAGGGGGATGGACTTATAAGCACCTTTCACATTGTTGTAACAGATCAAAGACTTTGTCTCATCTAATGGGGCATGTGATGTACTGATGGAAGTCTCTCAGTGTGTGTTTTAGTGTGCAGTGGTCTCTGGATGACCTGATGGATAAGCCCACAGGGATTTATTTCACTGGCCTTTGGATGGATATAGACAAGTTTCACAAAAATCTGGGGAAATTCATCAGGCAGATATGGAGGGCACAGTGAAACAGAAAGCAGTTCTAAGTCAGTAGTGCACAGTTTCTCCAGGACAGTGTCAGATTTGCACCAGCGCTGTCCTTGTCCATTTGGAATACCCACTTGTGCCCAAGCTTTCATTTGCTGGCTGATGTTGCTTCAATATTTCCACATAATGTTCTATCCTCTTGATGCCATCTATTTTGTGAAGTGCATCAGTCCCTCTTGCAGCAAAACACTCCCACAACATGGTGCTACCACCCCCATGCTTCACAGTTGGGATGGTGTACTCAGGCCATCCTCATGTAGCATGTATGAATTGTGTACATAAAAATTATGAAAAGAGTTAACAAGATTTTGGACTAGTTCAGAAGATTCTGATTCGGCTCTGGGAGGTAGAGGTACAGTAAAGACACTTGAGGCAGAAATTTTGGTTTAAGTGACTTATTATTATTTTGTTTGTGAGAAAAACAATGTGGAAAAATATATTTACAATATTTACAATCTGCAGATAACAATGTTGTTTCAGATAGCAATCAATCTATGAAGAAGTGCACTTCAGCTATGTTTTCTTCCTTTAGTTTTCACCAATAACACAGTCACACTCCAACAAGTTAACAGCACAGTATAAAAAATGTCCCAAACACAATTCAAGGTACACAAAGTTTGGTGGTTTTCTCCCACAATGCAGTGTGGGTTAATTGTCCATAGGTTCAACCAGAGAGTTCATGAGTTATTGCTAAATGTCCATGAGCACGCAAAACCAGAGTTCAAATATGACCCTGAAAAGGTGACAAAAGTTAGGTGGGAGAGGACTGGCTGCTAACAGCCACCTACCTGACCGCAGCGGGATGTTGTTGAGTGAGGTTCAGGCTCGTGGGCTCGAGCTCGCCTCCTGTGATAGGCCCGCCAGGGCACACCTGGCCTGTATATAACAGACAGGACCACTATCAGTTAAAACGTTCATCATAAATCATTATCTTTAGCTAGCTTTTAGTTGGTGTACACACATATTCAATATTCCATTTCACATTTAGATGAATAAAAATACATTTCAAATCCAATAATATTTAGCTTACAGGTGCAGTGCATTTACTAAGTACACAAATCAAAATCATTACACTTTAAAAAGTGAAAAATCTTTAGCCAAGATGGACTTAAGGTGCTTTACCCAAAATAACATAGGTTACGATGGTCAATACAGTAATATAGCTGCGTTAGCATATCAATGGAGCACTATAGACAAGCAGCTAGGTGATTACCGACCGCATTGATATGCTAATGCTAGTTAGCACAAACATTCAAACATTCAGACATTCAGACTCACCAATTCCCCTCAATTATCAGTCTCAGCCAAAAATCCTGTTCTCCGAAGCGGCGGTAACCGATTTCTATAAGTTTACAGAGTGCAGTGTATTTAAAAGCATGATCAACGAATGTTTAAAAGCAAAAGATAGTTTGTTTAAAGACTAACCGTGTTAGCAGCTATCCTGTGGCTCGTCTCCTCACCAGTGTGTGTGTGTGTGTGTGTGTGTGTGGAGAGGAGCACAGCTGTATTAAACAGACCCGCAAGTGACCCGATTGGTCGAAACGCTACACAACCTGAGAGCGTACGTGAAGGTGCATTTACGGATCATAAATAATGGGAAATATTTTATATTAATTATTTTCGTTTGAGGAAGCGTGATTTTTATGTGGGTTACTGTAGTTCCTAATGAATGTAGCCGTTAGCTTGACGCTCGACAATTCCACTCCTACTAATCCACAACGAAAAATCCACAGAACGACTAGAATCGTTTAAAGGTTTACTTAGAACAAAAATGTAGTACAAAATTATTTCCACAGTTAATAGAAGCAGGAATCGATCCACAAAAGAGAGGTCAAAAAACTGTGTGGCTTCACTCTCCTTTAGCCTGACTGAACTGCTGTGTGTGTGACCACCTGGCCCAAAACTCTCATGTCACGTTATGAATCTACCAAAATAAAGTAGTGCAGTTGTAACCAAGTATTAAGTTGTCACTCATTCAATAATGACAACAAAAAAAAAATGAGATCAGATTCATGAACTTGGCTGGAATTTATTCTGGGTCTGGCAGTAGTATGCTGCCTAAGTCCAATAAAATAAAATAAAATATTTCATGGACTGGAACGTACCCTTCCTTTAAATCAGTGTCTGTTTACCTCAAATTATGTTTTTTTTTCCTTAAATGACACAAGCACAACAACAACAAAACAAACAAAAAAAAAGAAAGAAATTCTCTTCAGCTCCAATATAAATGATCTAACTTAGTCCTGTAACACAATCAGTTGCCAACAATATAAATGAAATATTCCAAGTTGAAACTTTGTAAAATGTCTCTTTCAATCAGTCTCGATGTTCATCAAAAAAATAAAATAAAATAAATCAGTCTTTTTAGTCCAGAATAATGAACAGTCACTCCTCCACAATCTTGTGGTGATCCACCATATGGTATTTCTGAATCCAAAAGGAAACTCTCCACAAAGGAAACCAAATTTGGGTACCCCAAAAAAATACTATAGAGCTCTATAGAAAAGAAAGTTTTGTTTCTGATACTCAAGTTATCCACGAGCAGAGCTGGGTGATGGCTGGCGACAAGTCCTGGAACACAGTTATCTCTGCCTGACTCCAGTCCTCCCACACAGTGCACTCCACGAATGTTAGCAGATCGCTAACTAGCCTCACGGTCCACTAGCAGGAAAAACATATAAGCAGTGACTTGATATGCAGGACGGCTAGTACAAACTGGCTACAGCTCAGCAATGTCTTCTCCCCTCTCAGCATAATTCAAGTTCTCCAGTTTAAACTCTGTACAGGGTGTACAATATTGAACATACATGAACAACAAAATCATTACAGCTACTCATTTACAAGCCTGTTTGCTGTTAGCTTCCAGCTATGAATTAGCGGTTAGCTCATGAATAGCGTCTAACACCGTAAAATGCATATTTGCACATTAATTTTTACACATACACCAGCAACCTCTTTTTACAACACAAACACAATCACATAACATCATTATATGTGCTCACCTAGCAGGAAAAACATATAAGCAGTGACTTGATATGCAGGACGGCTAGTACAAACTGGCTACAGCTCAGCAATGTCTTCTCCCCTCTCAGCATAATTCAAGTTCTACCCGCGAACGTTCCCGCTCCGAGATCACTGCTCTACAGCCGTAAAGCAGAGCTTACTGTTGTGACTCTTAAAGAGACAGTGTACCTATTAACACTGCATAACAAGCTGGCTAGATAACCACTGGGTTACACAGTCACAAACAAATAAGATTATCGACAACTTGACTGACAACAACTTGCTCCAAAAAGCCACAAATGTAATATGAATGAGATTTTTAAACGTTTTTAGTTTAACTCAATTATCAATCATTCTGTCATTATAAGACATTTTAACCATTAACTTATTATCTTACTGAAATTATGAGTTGTGTATTTCTTAACTTCTAAATCACTGAATGTCAATGTCCAACATAAAATAAACTGCATTTAGGCTCCTACAGTTACACTCAGCCAGCATCTTCATGAGGTTTGCTTTTGTTCTGGGGTTGATGAGCACGTTTCCCTCCAAAACAATCCTAACCTTAACCAGTCTCCATCTTGAGCAGTAGGATGGCTTGACATTCCCATGGTGTTGATCTGTGCATGTAATTGTTTGGACAGATAAACGTCAAACTACAGCAATCTGAAAATTGCACCCAAGGATGAACCACACCTGTGGAGGCCCACAAATGTCTTCCTGATGTCTTGGCTGATTTCTTTAGATTTTCTAATGTCATCACACAAGGAAGCAGTGTGTTTGAGGTGTGCCTGAAAATACATCTTAATCTATCAAAAGCTTTCAAAGTCAAGATATTATCATCTTGAAGGTATAGCAATCTTAGTGTTTGCAAACTTCTGAATAGAAGAATATTGATCCGCAAAGGGAATTTCAATTGTTTGGTCTTATGTTTTTGCTTTTGAATTAAACATTTTGATTGCTGATGGCAAGAAAGATTTCCTGACTCTTTCAGTCCTGCAGTGCAGGGATAGGAGCCATCTACTGATGTTTTGTTGTTCACTGAGGCAGATGTGAAGTGGATGATCCATGTTTGTCAGAATGGCCTCCATCTTTCTAAGTGTCTGTCTCTCCACCTCATCCTCCAATGTGTTCAATCCGATTCCAACCACAGAGCAGCTTTTTTAATCAGTTTGTTCAGACGCCTTGCATCCTTGTTCTTCATGCTGCCTCCCCAGCAGACTGCAGCATAAAACAGGACACTTGCTACCACAGACTGATAAAACATCTGCAGCATCTTACTGCAGATGTCTATTGAGCGAAGTCTTCTTAGGCAAAAAAGTCGGCTCTGGCCCTTTTTGTAGATGAAGTCTGCATTTTTTGATCAGTCTAATTTATTGTCAAGGTGGACACCTAAATATTTATATGATGTCACCATCTCGATGTCAACACCACAAGTGTTCACTGGATGAAGAGGGGGTCTGGATCTGCGGAAATCTATGATCATTTCCTTTGTCTTTGAGGCGTTGAGTAGCAGCAGTTTTTGTGACTCCAGTCACTGAAGGCAGTCATTAGATCTCTGTATTCAGCTTCATGTCCATTTCTGATACATGCCACGATAGCAGCGTCATCAGAGTATTTCTGAATGTGGCAGGACTCAGTGCTGTATTTGAAGTCAGATGTATACAGTGTGAACAGGAATGGAGCCAGAACTGTTCCTTGTGGAGCCCCAGTACTACTCATTAATGTCCCAGAAACACAGTTCCCCGGCCTGACAAACTGTGGCCTTCCTGTCAGGTAATCTGTAATCCATGAAACACAGGAAGGATCCACTCCCATCTCTGTGAGCTTGTCTTTGAGGATGGTGGGTTGGATGGAGTTGAATGCATTTGAAGAATCAAAGAACATGATTCTCACATAAACTCCAGGTTCCTCCAGATGAGCCAGGGCACAGTGAGGCATGAAGAGGATGGCATCATCCACTCCAATGTGATCTTTGTATGCAAACTGCAAGGAATCGAGTTTGTCTTTGACCTCAAGCCTCAGTAGACATAAAACCAGCCGCTCCTGAGTTTTTATGATGTGTGAGGTCAGAGCAATAGATCTGTAGCCATTTAGTTCAGCCAGATATTTGATTTTTGGTACCGGTACAATACAGGATGTTTTCCATAGAACAGGCAGCCTTTGCAGGTATGACTGTATGACAGAAGCTGATGTATTCAGTAAAACAATCAACCTGTCTGTCAATGTTCATACTGTCCTCATCTGTTTCCAGAAGCACATTCCAGTCTGTTGATTCAAAGCAGTCCCTCAGAGCTTCACTAGCTTGAGGAGTCCATCTTCTGATTTTGACTTTAGTTGCAGCCTGTCTCAGCACACAAGGTTTGTAACAGGTCTGCAGATAAACCAAGTTATGATCTGACCTGCCCAGTGGTGGTAAGGCAGTAGCTCTGTAAGCTTCTTTGACATTGGCATACAGCAGGTCTAGGGTTTTATTCTCTCTGGTAGGGCAGTTAACAAACTGTGTAAATCCAGTCAGAGGAGAGGAGAGGCTGACATGACTGAAATCTCCTGATATTATTACAAGTGCCTCGGGATGTTGAGTCCGTATCCTAGCAACAGTATCATGCAAAACATCAAATGGAACCAAGTCATTTGCCTTGGGTGGAATGTATACAAGTATTGTTATGATGTGACTGAACTCCCTTGGAACATAGTATGGCCGAAGTCCATAGTCAAGTCCAAGATTGTGAAGAAAGTAATAAAAATTCTCTAAAAAAGATCTCTCTTTCATTATTCTGACATTTGAAGATAATTTTGGTCATCTTAACCGACATAAAACAGGAGAAGCATTGCCAGATTTAATATCAGGTCATGTAAATTATAAAAAGAGTTATGTGTCGTTTATACAGTAGTAAACTTCTGGGTTCAACTGTCTGAATTTTTTGAGAAGGAAAAGTCTGGTAAACTCACAATGCTCAAAAGTATTATTCTCTACCAAAGAAAATGCTGCTCTTTACCTTCCTGAACAACTTGCTTGAAAAACAAGACTTTTCTTCCGTTACTTATCTTCATCACCATGTAAGACATTTTCATAAAGTATGATCAGCAGCTAGTTCAGCCTCAAACAAAAAACAAGCAGCTTCCTAGCAGTCCACCATTATATCCTCAGTACAGCTGCTTCTGCAGAGCTACATCTCTCCAGCCAACGTCACCTGGCTTTGGTCGGCCCATCTAACCAACTGGAGCAACTTTAGACATTTTAAAGAACAAATGAATGATAATAAGGTTACAGTGGTATGTTTCTCACTTTTTGTGAAGAATCCATGTTTCCTCCGTTGTTGAGCTCAGACTAAATGGCTGCCAACATTCCTCTGCTCCTGTCAGACTCTCCTCCTCCTGCCAATCACCTGTCACATCAAACACATCTTCATTAGGATACCACTCTATACACAAGCAGTGGTGGAATGTAACGGAGTACAAATACTTCGTTACTGTACTTAAGTGCATTTTTCACGTATCTGTACTTTACTTAAGTAAAAAATATAGACTATACTTTTGACTTTTACTCCACTACATTTTGCAGCTATTATCTGTACTTTCTACTTCACTACATTTCCAAAATGCACCTCGTTACATTTTATAATTGATTAGTCGCCAAATGTCTTCACAAAGAGTATTGGATGCATTCATAGACTATGGTCGCTGCCTCGGAAGTTTGAACCAATCACGTTCTGTTATCCCGGCCTCCAGTGACAGGAGAGCGTGTATTTGGAAGCGGCAGTGCGAACATGGACACGGAGACTGAGACTGATTCCAGCCACCCTTGGCCGTATTTAAAGGAATTGTTTAGATATATCGGTTCCAAGAAGGACTCGTGGATATTCCAATGCCTCAGCTGTCTGCCGCAAAGGAAAGAATTGCTGGCTTTCAAAAATTCACCTTCGAATCTTAAGAAACACATTGAGGTAAGCGGAACTCTTGCAATGCAAAGTTATTTTCACGGGATTATACACGTTAGCCAAAGTTATATTAATTTTGTTTACTGACATCATGTTATAAATGCTATAATCTAGCAGAGTACATATTAATATACAGAAACAGCCAGAAATGAGTACAACAGTGTTTTCATTATTTAGCTAACTTCCATGGGAACGTGAGGTCAATTAGCTTGCTAGCTTGACGTAATTTACAATGTAATACAGGGTCTAGCTTTTCTATGTTGTGAAATTCGTATAAATGTGCACGTTTGCACTAGCTCAATGCCTAGATAGTGCAGGTAAAATTAGTCTTATTTTGTCTTTTTATTCTGACCCTTTAACAGCAGTCCTGTCTCTTTATAAATCCTTTTTAATGTTTTCATACCCTAGTAACAACCAGTTTAACCTGTCGGTGGTAAAAACAAACACTTAAGGGAACGTAATTTATCACAGGCATAAGCTTGTTTGTTTCACATTAGCCGAAAAAAAGAGGACAGTGTTTATGGATGAACCTTGCCAGCATTAAGATGAGCATTATTGAATTCTCATGTTCGCGACCTGTCAGAAGCTAAAAAAAAAGAGAGATTTGAAAAAGGGCAACTAAATTTTTATTTTTCACAGTTTATTAATCTGCCGAAAAGTTAGCACGTTTGATTAGATAAATGACTGAAAAATGTGACATGATCTGTGTAAAAGACTCAAATTCATTATGGTTAAAATATACGGATTTTATTTTGAAATGTGTTTTATGTTATTTCCTGTTATAAAGGAAGTTTATTTTGAAAGGTCACTTAGCGCGTATACTGAGCTAAAAAGGTAAACAGTACACTGTAAAAACGGCAAGAAGCACAGAGTAAGGAGTGATAAAAACGGCACGGATAAACGGGAGAGTAAGGTGTAATAAGGAATTTAGCTCCAGTTGAAAGTGGCAACAAGGTACAGTAAATATATCTTCTCAAGGTTGTGGTTCAAAGGAAATACGGTGTTACTTTTGAAGCTAGTGTGACAAGCTAATGTGATATTTCTGTGTTTATTTCCATTGTAGCTCTTACGTTGGTCCTATGTTGAGCTACGTTGGTCTAAGTTGGACGTGCAAACTGCAGCCTGGTTTATGACCTGTAATAAAAGACATTCGACCATCAGTCCTGGCTTTCACTGATTTCAACTGGTACGCTACAATCTGTCTTTTCCAAATCTTGAGATTTTGTCCTCAAATTCTTTGTTTTGTTATTGCACTAAGATCTTTAGTTAATTGTTAGTGAGGGATAATTTAATTTAAGTAATGTTCTTAAAATGTCACAAAGTAATTAGTCAAACTAATTACTACTACAAAAATTGTCACTGATTAATGCCCCAGTCATTTACTAGCCCAGTTTTTGGCATGTCAACTCTGGATACATTTTTTTCTATAATGCAGCCAACAGAGTCCTGTGTTTTACTTTGAATAGAATCACAATAAAATAAATGATTTGAAAAAATAACCGTCTTCTCTATTGGTTTTGCCTAACGATATTAGAAAATTCAGATGTCACTACTAATAATTCTTATACCTCTGCAGATGCCATTAGTAATATTTACCAGCAACAACTTTAGTTTATTGTAAAGGTTAGTGTACTTATGCTTACTCTCTGTGATACATTTCACACTCTATTTTTTTAATTCTGTTGATAATATTTTACCCTACAGGGCAACACAGCCCCATACTAGGTATTTATTGCTATATAGACATTAAGTGACAGCCCATTGCACGAGTACTTTTACTTTTAATACTTAAAGTACATTTAAAAGTAAGTACTTATTTACTTTTACTCAAGTAGGATTGTAATGTAGTACTTCTACTTTTATTTAAGTATATATTTTGCTGATTATCTGTACTTTTACTTAAGTACTGAGCTTCAGTACTTCCTCCACCACTGTACACAAGTGTTGGAGTGTCCCATATGTTCATCAGCCAACACAGAGGACACATTTCAACTCAATAGTTCACTTTTAGCTCGTTTCAATTTCACCTAAAACTGATACAAATGAACTTAAACTGTTAAAAACAAGGAACATAGACAGAAAACAGACATGGAAAAAGAGAATAAAGAGAACATAAAGATGCTACTGCAGGTGATTCAAGACAGGACTGCTGGTAGAAAACTGTTCATGCTGTAAGTTAGTGAATGTATTTTACTGCTCAGTGTTCTGTTTAAAGGCAGCTCTCACTCTCTGTTCTTTGCACTCTCCCATAGTGTCAAGTGTCCTCCCACTTTCAATGACAGGTGATTCTCATTGATGATTTTTCTCACAGTTTCTCCACTTGAAAAAGGATGTTTCATCTACCCAGGGTTTGAGCAGGACTCCACTCATCAATCAGACAGTTGCTTTCTTTCTTTTCCCTCTTTCATTTTGCAGTGGTCACAAATTCATGAGATACAGAGGTGGCAACTTCCATAAGTCCATAAGTTTAGTTGATAGATTAAGGTGAAAAACCATTAAACAGAACACAAAAGGACAATGTTCACATTACTGCATTCAGCAGATAGCAACAACCGTTCCTCATGGACATTTTCACCACATTGGTAAATGCTGCTCCACTCAGTTTATGTTTGTCAACCTCAACACCACATAAACTGAAGCGACAAATCATGGCATGAGCAATATTCAATCCAATACTATACCACACATGAATTTATCTGCATTTTAAAGAGTTGATTTTGAATCACAGTTTACTCTGAGCATTTTTATCAAAAATGTTTTAATCATTTTATACTTTTTACTTCATGGTTTTAAGATTATTTAAAGTGCATAAAGTGCTTTTAAAGTACAATCCTTTCCAGATCGAATAAATAAATAAAAACCCACCATTACAAACAGGATGAATTCACTGGTCTTAGCTGGAACCCTCTAATTAGCACCAATTAGCCTGCAATCTTATTTTCAACTGAACAATTACAAAACACACGGCAATTATTGGTAAACAGACAAAGTTGACAGCAAGCCGCTCGTGGCTGACGCCGATCTCAGTGGCTAATGCTAATACTAACACATACTGCAGCGGCACACATCGGCAGCTTAAACAGTCTTTTAGAGTCTCCAGAATTCTGCTCTTACGGCTGCTAGTGATGGGACAAATGAACCGAGGCATCGAGGCGTGTCTCGAGTAAAAGTGGGCGTGTCAGATGAAGCTGAAGGCTTGGGTCGCTTCTGAAAAAGTCACGTGACCGATGACAAACGAAGGCTGAATCCCAAACCGCCCCCTACACACTATCCCTACACACTACCCCTCCGTTTACGCGTTCCCGCGGAGGGTCCTCCATATTAAGGGCCGTCCTAAACTGCGTAGTGCGGAGGGAGAGTGGACTGTTCAGCCCTTAAATAACGAGTCTGCATCGATGCTCACTCTGGGGCTGAATCCCAAACCGCCCCCGACACACTCCCCCTCCACTACCGAGTGTCACTCCAAAAGAAGTCACACTCGCAGCTGTGGAGGGCACCTATTATTGAAGGGGGAGGGTATAAATACGATTGTCAGGAATGGGACACCCTGTCGCCTCACCGGAAAATGGAAGACGTCATCACCATGGTAACAGAAAGACACCTAGGCTGAATCCCAAACCGCCCCCTACACACTATCCCTACACACTACCCCTCCGTTTGCGCGTTCCCGCGGAGGGTCCTCCATATTAAGGGCCGTCCCAAACTGCGTAGTGCGGAGGGAGAGTGGACTGCTCAGCCCTTAAATAGCGAGTCTGCATCGATGCTCACTCTGGACAACTTTTTCAGGAAGTGCAACGTCGAAATGGAGGAGGAAACAAACATATTGATGTGAGTTCCACATGCGTCCTTTATTTCTCCCACGCCTTTTTCACACTGACAGAACATCACAAAAAGAGTGATGTAAAAAGATAAATCAAAAGATCAGATCTTCAAGGATTTTAGATTTGATTTCCAACAATCAGAATGTTAGAAGTTTCCCTGTTGATCATATTTTACTGATAGTTTCTCCCAAATGTTTCAGCTCATTTTTACTGGAATATTCTGAAGGAAAGTTTGTGTTTTATGGTGAATGGATCAGATCTCACATTTAGTTTCAATCAAACCCTGAGGCTTCTGGAAAATACACACAGCTTTAAAATAATGTTGGATCATCTGCTGACTGTGTCATTATTAAATGCTTTTAGAGTTTCTTTATTTTAACCCTCGTGTCGTTTTAAAGTTTGAAAATGTGGAAAATAATAAATATTTTCACAGTGAAACTTCTGATGTCCACATTTTCTACATTTTTGAACATTTTTTGGTGGAAAAAGAAGAAATGTTTCTGAAGAACATTCACATAAAAATCAACCAAAATCCAGTAAATTCTCTGGATTTTCGTTGATTTTTATGTGAATGTTCTTAAAGAAAATATCAGAAGTTTTACTGGTAAATATGGAATCACTTCAGATATTTTTACTCATTTTTTGGAAGATTTTTACTCATTTTTTGAAAAATATTTATAAGAATTTTATTGCCAAATTAGGGGGATTTTGTTTAGTTTTTTTCAATAAAACTTTTAAGGAATTATTGGAATTTTCTTCCTGAAGGTTTTTGCACATTTCCATAAATTTGGTGAATTTTTTTGCTGAATTTCTGGATTTTTTTCCTGTTTTTTTGGTGCCGTAAATGAAGCCAACAGGAGGGTTGATATCCAGAGCTAATAATAAACAGCAGAGGACTGATGGGTCTCCTTGGTGTTTGCTCCTGTTAACATCTCATCTTCTAGTAGTTCCACATTGAAGGAATTCTGCTGGACAACACTGAGAGCATATGAATGAATTTTCAATCCAAAATAATGCAGTGAATGTCAAATAAAGTGGTGTTGAAGCTTGTCAGAAGCTTTCAATGAATGTAGAAAGAGTGTAAAAGCAGCATCCTCTACCAAATGAGCACAATCCATCAATCATCATCAAAAGTGTCCAAATTCCAGACAAGACATGAACTGCAGATTGTAAATGAGTCAAAGTATCCATTTAAAATCATTTCTAGACCATGATCACAAAGTCAAATACTAGATTGTTTTTTTGAGTCTCATTTTCACAATATTTTGTCTGTTTTTTTTGCCTTTTTTTCGTTCATCTCATGTTTTGTGTCTCATTTTTGTCGTGTTGTGTTTCCTTTTAGTATCGCTTGTGTTTTTGTCTTATTTCTGTCATTTTGTGTTTTGCTTTATTCGTTGTTTTGTGTGCCATTTTGTGTATTTTTGTCTTGTTTTGGTCGTTTCTCCATTTTTTTTTGCTGCTTTGTAACTTGTTTGTCTAATTTTTTTGCCCTTTTTTTTATTTCGTGTCGTTTGTCTCTATTTTTAACGTTTTGTGTCTCATTTTCACAATATTTTGTCTGGTTTTTGTCTCATTTTTTGTCTTTTTTAATCTGACTTTTGTGGTTCTGATCCTGTAGTAAAAAGCGGTCTGGCCCACTTGAGATCAAACTGGGCTAAATGTGGAACCTGAACTAAAATGAGTGTGACTCCCTGATTGAAAGCTTCTTTGAATGCTTCAAACAGTCATTCTCTAATATCAGCCCAGAAAAACGGATCAAAGTTGGTTGTAAGTCCATCTGGAGCCGCTGATTTCCCTAAAGACATTTTCATTCCAGCTCTATCAATCTCTCCAAACACATGCTTTTAAAGTCAGTCTGAGGGATAAATGCTTTGACTTATGAAAGAAAAAGCTGCTGAATGTGTCATGAAAACCAGACAGGAGAACCCAAGCAGCAGGCGCAAACAGAAAGATGGATTAAATAATGTTTTAATTAAAAGAAAAGGTAGCCAAAACAGGAACTCATCACAGTTTAAGCAGGAGGGAGAATTAAACAGAATCTAACTAACTAAAGGAGGACCAGGGGGGTATTCCACGAAGCTGGCTTAGGTTTAAGCCTGGCTTATTTCGGTCAGCTTCGCTAACTTTAGTGAGAGTTTTGTTCCACCAACAAGGCTTAGGGCTAGCCTGGCTTGGTAACCATGGTAACTCAGCCAGAGCGACAAGCCTGGTCCGGGGCAGGCTAACAGTCAAGCTTACTTTAGCTCCATGTCAGAGAAGGTTCTGACGAGCTTCAGAAAGACGCCTGTGAACCGCATGTTACACATTAAATTCATCTTGATCTGTAACCAATGATGTTCTTGTTCGGTGACATACATTGAGACCTTTTTTAAATAACGCCGGAATAACCGTGAATCAAACTCTATCATATTACACTACACATTTTGTCACAGTGTGTAACTGTGGATCAGTGGTTAAAGTGTAGTTAATTAGATTGAATGTGGTTTTACTTTTCATTGCGTCGTGGGTTCGACTCCACCAGCGGTAAATACTTGGAAATATCTGATTTTCTTTCTTCTTTCACCCTCAAAGTGCAGTCAACACGTAACAGGAATAGGCACAGATTGTCTTAAAATAAGCAGGACACAACAGCCACAGTTTTCCATAAAGAATACCTTCCTTTTACCAGCGGTCCAATCTGATCATGATGATAATCCAAAGGTGATGCCAAACGATGAGAGAACTATTTTGTGTACAGCTCATTTGTGTCTTCTCCCTTATTTAAATGTAGGGCACAGTAGCACTATCATCTCTAATAAAAATGACATCTCCTCTATAGGCCTACATGTTTTTTTCTGCTTTTTTATTCAAAGTTTGAGTGTTTGATGAAACATCTCCACATGAAGTTGCCCCTTTTTTCCAAAGTATTCCTACTTTGGTTTTAGGTGTTACCTGCTGCTTTATTCATCTATGGTGGATATATATTTGTCAAATCAAGAACATGAATTAGGCCTACCAGAGTAAAAAGTGAAAACCACCATCACATTACACAAAAGCAGGCTATGTTGTAGCCTCTTCCTCTCATATATGTATATATATATATATATATATATATATATATATATATACTTCAGGGTGAGGAAAAAAAAGTCATCAACCACTGCAGTTGTGGGTTATCCCTAATCAGTGTCAAAAACTTGCCCTCTGAAAATTTAATTTTCAGACACGTGTGCGTGTGTACGCTCAGACTAAGTGCTTCATTAAAAAGAAAATAAACACTTACGCATTTAAACGGTCGGCAATGCTTTGCCAGGCAGCGTCTCGAGATTCATTTATCGCAACCGTGTTGCCTTTTCTTGTGATAATCTCCCTGTAGTCCTTGTACAACTCTGTGAGAAGTTTCTGCTCCACCGAAGAGAAAGTCTCCGCTCTGTTTTTAGACATAATATCATCATTTCGACGATCGACACGTCGGGGCTTTTTATCTCCCCCGGACGCGCGCTCAGCCTGGCTTGGATCAGCCTGGCTTGAATAAGCGTCTCTGAAAAACAGCTGAGCCTCATTTGTGGAACTACTTGTAGCTGAGATTAAAGTTGCCGCTTATCAAGCCACGCTTACCGGCGTAAGCCCAGCCTGTTTTAGCCAGCTTCGTGGAATACCCCCCAGGGGCTGAGGTAAAAACTATAAATAAACAGAACTAACTAAACAAAGGGCGGACCCGAAGGCCGAGGAAAATCAGAACATAAAACCGAATTTAAATCAAGGGGGAAGGTGGCTTACTGAGTCCGGGTTATGGAGGACAGGAATGGACAGGGCAGACTGAGCCGGCAAGGAATGAGACGAAGGCGGGGAAGCAGGGAATTTCATCCGGGAGGGGCGACGGGGTCCGAGGAGCGGGGGCGCAGCGTTGATTATCAAAAGAAAGCAGAGTCCAGGAGAGTGACGTCTAAGAGACGGCAAACGGCGTGGAGCAGGTAGCAGGATGCATGGCGTGGTGGAGAGTATAGGACAATAATGCAGCATCAGACTGTGCCGAGAGTAGTGAGGTTACGCTCAAGCCAGTTTGCTCGACACAGTGCCGAGCTTTTGAAGCAAAAGTGTTCCGAGACGGTGTTTTGATCATAGATATATACAAACACTAGATGTCGTCGTCACTTGGCGGCCATCTTAGGACAGGGGACTGCTCTGGCGCACTGTACTGTAGTCAATGGTAAGGTGGATGATTTCTTCACTTTAACACTCATAACTCGCTCAATTCTTGATTGATTTACAAACGGTTTAGTTTATTACAAGCCTTATTAATGTGGCTATGATTCAGGCTCAATTCCGAAATCGCAGCTTTTCGTTTTGAAAAATGCGGCATAGTTGTGTGTCTTTTCTGCCTGGCTACTCACATTGAAGATGGTGTTACTCACAATCTGATTTTCAATTATTAGGTTTTCCTGAGACCAACATTTTTTGAGAACCTAATCTTTAGGCGAAATTACATTCTTTGTGGTTGTATTTATTTGCTTGTTAAGAGATTTTGATTGAGACCTTAGACTTGTTGTTTGTATACATCTATGCCTGGATTAGTTAGCCTGCAGCCGAAATGCATTGTGGGTAATGTAGGCACCAGGTTCATGAAAAGAAAAGACATCATCTCTTTTTGTTGTGCATTGATTTTGGTTGAGCTTTGTTTTTATCTGTGCATTAGAAAGCTGATAGTAATAAAAAAGTGCAATGCTAAATATTAAAATTACATTTACATCCATTTATGCTGAGAAAAGCTGATATCTGTGTTCATTATTATATGAATTCAATGGTTTTAATTATTCTTATGTAAGCAGTAAAACAAGTACATCTCTGACGTTTATAACAAACCAAGCTGTTGTAAAATCGGTTGAAAATTGAGCAATCTACAGTGATTTTAAAATCCATGCTCCATTGACTTTAATGTTATGAGTGATCGAGCAGCCCTGTCCCAAGATGGCCGCCATGTGGCGACGTTGCTCCCCATAGGCTGACAGCGCTCATGAGCCATCTAGCGTTTGTATATATCTATGGTTTTGATCCCTGCTTCAGCACGCCCACAATCACGTGACTATCGAGAACGAGGCCTCGTTACGTCACATCGCGTGTCGCGGTGCTTCGCGCGAACTTTGAAGGGGTGGGACATTTCAATCTGTCCAGGTCTTAAAAGGCATAGGGGTCTGATTCACTCCTCAAATTGTGGGTTTTTGAGAGGAGGAGATCACGCTAGTGCATTTGCCATTTGTCATTTTGAGAGAAGTTAGGGAGAGTATGCATTTAGTTAGAATTTGGTTTAGATATATCCAGTTGCATTTCATACATTAAAAAAACACAGACACATACGCATAGATTCACTCATACACAACACACATTCATTCATAGAAACACACTATAAATATATGCACACAAACACATATATAACGTTTTAAAACATTTATTGCAAGTACAAAGCAGTGTGAGACAAGCAGTCCTGAGGCTTTTTCATTTTTTTCCACTTGGATGCAGTTCTGACACATGACCAGCAGATGTCACTCTTCTGGTTGTGTCAAATGCTTCGAAGCAATGTGTCATTCTTGAAGCAGATGTGGCAAAGTGGTTCACTACTTCATGAAGCTTCGATTTCACCATCACTAGCCGAGAGTCAGGCTTAAATGCTGCACTGATTGTTCATGGAGCTCAGCTGTGTTTCCTCGGCTGAGCTTCTCAGCTGAGCTCGATTTGCTGGATCAGAGGGCTGGCACAGGAGGAGTGTGACAGAATGTAAATGCTGATAGAATCTAAATCTTTCATCTGCTCATTCTTCTGGATTGCTTCCAGTTTGATCATCAACATTTAGAGGCTGATTGCATTTCTCTCTAATCCACTGAAATAGGAACTGTTTTTCTGCCCATCTTCCATCCATTTAGCTCTGGATGCTAGAAATGCACCTGGTGCTTTATTCCAATCCAATTCATCTCCTTTAGATTGGAACCCAATCACTTCTTCTTTCTTCCTATCAAAGAACACATTCATTTTACAACACTCATTCATATCATTCATCAACTGTCTTTCTCATTCTTTGGCTTTCTGACACATTCTTTTACCACAATCTACTGAGTTTTCTCTCACTTTATGTTGGAAAAATTCACATTTACTTCCAGAAGAACCAACGCCATCATCTGACTTAACTGAAAATAAGATTTTTCACTTGTGCTCCACATGTTTGGTAGGGAGTCTATCCAACCATTGGTCAGGAACACAATTCACTAAAATATGATCAGTTGGTGTTTGCGTCTAAATTCTCTTCTAATAGAGTTTCTTGTTGGTGCCATTTCTCAGTCAGCGTCTTCACTTCTTTCTGCACTTTTCCCACCTGTTCTTCCAGCTCCACTCTTTTCTTCTTGTATTCGGTAACCTCCTCTCTCATCACTGCTACCAGGCTGCACTTTTCCTCCATTTTTCTGCTCAGCTCTTCCATGTGTTTTTCCTGGATATCAAACCTGTCTGTGAGCAGATTGACAGCTTCTAGGATTTTCTTCCCGGCAAGGGCGTCAGTTTGTTTTAAAAGTGGGGGGTGGAGACTGGCAAAAGTGACATTTGAGAAGTGCTTGGGATGATGACTTTAACTGATGTTGCTTTTGGTATGCTACTATAAAATGCATAAGAGTTATTTCATGTTTAAAGTAATTGTCATGTATTGAATAAAACCCGCTTGAGAGCTGTGCCGACACTTTTACATGAATTACGAACCCCTAACGAACTTCATGTTGAAATCAGCATGTCAAATAGACCACCTACATCTGAACAGGATTTACAGCTCAGGGACAGCACATAAACCAACCACTCAACTCTCTTGATCGCAAATAAGATAAAGGTTAAGCCATTTTGAATACAAAAGAATAAACCAGGGGTCACTGAGGACCATAGCTGGAGTTACATCGGAGCACAAGCTGTTACCATGACAACCCATTCAAACCGCATCGTATGTCCGTGAGCGGGAGAATATTGACTTTAAGCCTAACCAGCCATTCCCACTCAAATCAAACAGTTTTAGCACAAAGCAACTCAAGGAGTAAAAGGAAAAATTACAAAAACACAGATAGCCAGCTCTCCAAAAAAGCCACCACGATAAATCTGTCTCATGACTCAAACTCAACTCAAACTGTAGCAAAAACCCAGTAAATAAGCAGCGGAAGAAGAAAATATCACAATATGAAGGCTTCTTTTATTACCTATCTTGTTTGTAGACTGGAAACATTTATTATCATTATAATTATCATTATTTTCTTTATTAATTCAAGTGAAATTCCACCATGGAAGGATAATCCGGGTCATGACCTCCTCTTCTTCTGTGGTGTTTCTTGGAAGAGTTTGATTTTGCTACATTGTGTTTACCGCCTCCTAAACAACCGACGTGCGGCCATTCATTCTTTTGCCTTCTTTCATTACTAAAATCTCAGAAAATACCCAATGAACATGTTAAAAAGAAAAGCAACCGACATCAGAGCTTTTTTCACAACGCAGAAATGCAACGTAAGTGCCATCTAACAGCAATTGCTCTGATATTTGTACAGTTACTCCATGAATATAATAGCCTAGCCATGCTACACCCATGTTTTTGACGGCACAAGGGTCTAGGGAAGCTCGACAGGGAGGGAGTCGGGCTAAAAGGTTGTCTATCAAATCCCTCTGCAGCAATTGGATAGGTATACAACCAATCAGCGCAACGAATTGGCTGACGTAGTTCCGAGAGCACCGGCGGATTGTGGCTAAGTCCCGTTAGCTTCCCAACCAGCGGAGCCGTGGAGCCAACTGGTATATTAAGGATTTGCCATATCCCGTCGGCATAAGTCCAAATACGTCTTTCTTCTCAATGAAACACTTCAGTGTCGTCCTTTGTTTATCTTTCAAGTTGAATTTTAGCTTCAAATCTTTAAGGGCTGTGGCCAAAGCCGAGTCGAAAGATAACCGTTTATTGTGCGCCGGTTGTTTCTGTCAGAATCGTCGCGCCTCTGTCGTCACTTCGTTACGCCCGCCTTCTGACTCTACACTTCATGGTGATTGGTCCGGCCAGTTTTAGGAGAATCCAGCCTCGAGCCTTATGGAGGGTAACTAGACCCACCCTGGCAGAGAATTAAATTCATTGCCGTGGGTTGTCTAGCGCAGCTAGGCTATGAATATAATGGAGTATACCTTGTGGTTTAGCTAGCAGGACCAATTTGACTACCATTACTGTCATCAACAACTTTAGTTAATAAATGACAACTGAAACATTTTGACCTTATGAGCCATTTTATCAAAACTCTTTCCATCCATACAGCCACGTTCTGGCTTTCACTGAGGCAAATTAAAACAATCTGGTAATCCTTAATAATCACCACTAGATGTCCTCAAATATCTTTAGACTCAACATGCTAACATACCAAACATAAACATTTACATTTTTTGCCATGGTTAAAATGCTTTGACACCATTAAAGAAATATATTAAAATGGTAACCATACCATTGACACAAGTACAGAAATTATTGAACATTCAAGGTACGTGAAAACAGAAAACCATCAATCTCAGGTGTGTTTTCCATTATTTTATTGGTCTAGAAGCAGAGTTCAACAGAAATAAAGAGCTGCCAGAGCAGGTGACTGAGAATGAAGAGGTGAGGTCTACACAAACAAATGAAGAAAATCAGAGTTAGTGAGGTTGTCCTGTAGGTTACAGATTACTAGTTACAACGTAAGTGTACTTACTTAGAATATGGGATGCCAGATGAATTTCAGCACTTTTGGAACAACATTTTAAAGCTGTTCGGCCTTATCTTAGCAATACCTCAGTCGGGATGGAGCAGAGCTGACGTTAATTATAATAATTATTGTCCCTGGGATAGCACCACGTGGTGCTACTGAAACTAAAGAAGCTACTCTTTGTATAAAGATGTATCAGGAATAATGCACATTTTCCTGACAGAGCGTTTTACTCATGGCAAATTGTACCATTAGTACATTTGGTATGATAGTGTGTTCAGTGTAGTTATTCAAAGACATCCACTCGTCAAAACAAAACAACCGCCCCCCCCCCCCCCGCCCCCCTTGCATATATTTATTAAATATGATAATCACAGGGTTAAACAAGCAAACAAGTTTTCAAACTCACCACAGCCATTGTCAGATGGAAATGCACACCCTGGGTCGGAGCTTCCACTTGGCACGGGCGCAAATTTAGCATCTGCACGTTTTTTTTTTTAACCTCACGAAGGTGTGCTGTATGTCTGTGCAACTCTCGGCCGAGTGCGGATGGTGCGTTCAGGAGCGTCGGAATTTTCTATACTGCTGAAAATAACTGGGTTTACAATGGCTTACATGTGAAGAATTTGAATGTGTTGAAGACAAAATGACCCCTGACAAAAAAGTGGGGGGACACATCCCCACCGTCCCCCCCTAAACTGACGCCTATGTCCAAAATATTAAATACTCTCCAGCAGTGATGTCGGTTACTCTAACCTGACCCCTTTTGTCAGTAATGATCTAATGCATTACTATTTCCAAATCAGTAATCAGATTAAAGTTACATATATCCAAGTCACTTTGAGTTACTATTTTGCCATTTTCCTTAGTAAAAATTATTCTTTTTGCTTTCTTCTTGCGTTTCGGGGAGTGACATCACGTACACGACAAGTCACGTTTTCAGCATGAGGACAGCTCACGTGTAACCGCAGCGGCACAAACGTAAACAGCAATGGAGGGAGGAGAGAGATGCGCCTTTTCTACCTGGAAATACAGCCATTATTTTGAGTTCGTGTCAGCTAAAGACAATAATGTTAAGGTTCGTTGTACACTCTGTGCTTGCAACAAAATACCGTCAAGCTTCAAAAACACAACGTCTAATTTAAAGAAACATTTAGAGTCGCAGCACAGCACAGTCAAGTTGACACCAGGTGGTGTTAAGCAGAGAGCTGCGAGCAAAACCACGGCCTCAACTTCTTCAGGAGGGGACCCGCCACCCAAACAACAAAAGCTGGACTTCGGCGCAAAAGCAGTAAGTGGGGGAGAGTTGAAGAAATTGGTCGGGCGGTATGTTGTCGAGGAAATGCTGCCCTTAGACATGGTTGACTCGCCCTTGTTTCATGCCACAAGATTCCTACTACTATCAATGCCGAGCTGCCTCACAGAACATCTTTTTCTTCCTACCTGGAGAAGGAGTACGCAGAGATGGAGAGAAATCTGAAGGACGCGCTGTGTGAGGTCGACTTTGTGTCAACTACTGTGGACATTTGGACTGCTAGCAACAGAAGCTATATGGGAGTAACGCTCCACTGGATCAGTAGATCCACATTAGAGCGCAACAAGGCTGCATTGGCATGTAGGAGAATTCGCGGTAGGCACACATATGATGTTATTGGTGCAGAAATCGAAAAGATTCACTCTTCATATGGACTACTTAACAAAGTAGTTGCAACAGTGACTGATAACGGATCCAACTTTGTCAAGGCATTTAAAGTTTATCAGCCTCTCACAGAGTCCGATGATGAGACGGAGGAGGAAGAGTCCACTCCCACAAGTGATGATGTCACTTTTTTAGATCTGTCAGCAATCCTCTCAGACGAGAATGAAAGTGATGGCCAGCTGTCTCTTCCCCCTCACCACAGATGTGCCTCACACACCATCAACATAATTTCCACAACTGATGTGGAGAAATATTTAAGGTCCAATGCAGAGAGCAGGGCGGTGTATAGGAGTAGCACAGCAAAATGCACAGCTCTTTGGACCAAATCAAGCAGATCTACTCTTGCATCAGAAACAGTAGAGGAAGTCACTAAAAGAAAGCTCCTCGTACCGACATCCACAAGGTGGAATTCCTTTTTTGATGCTGTGAAGAGAATCACAGAAATCCCCATGAATGAGCTGAATACTCTGTGCAACAAGATGGGAGTTAAGAGCTTCAAAGACAGAGTACCAGTTTCTGCACGAGTACTGCACCGCCATGAAGCCTCTAACTGCAGCACTGGATATTTTACAAGGTGACTGTCCTTATGGGATTTTACTCCCCACACTTGAAGTTCTGATGCAGAAGACCCTGGCTTTCAGAGATGCTCTCTCCAGGATGACTGCAGGCCTTCCAGATGCCATAGTGCAGGTATCCATCTTTAAGCTACTTCAAACTTCTTGCATCACACTATTCATGAACATGGAACAGAATTCATTATCACTGCAAATTAATAGTAAGACAAATAAAAATGTCATTAAGTAACCTTAAACAATATTAAATCCATAATATTGATTCCACATTAGACATGGTTTGCAAGTAATTCAATTACATAATAAATAGTAGGCCTTGTAGGCTACAACAAGGTAATACTAATAAACACATCAATGATATTTTTCAGTCTATCCAAACCCGTTTTGCCAGTGTGCTGGACAACAAAGATGCCCTTCTTGCAGCTGCCAGTTGTCCAAAATTCAAACTCAGATGGCTGAGAGATGAAGGTAGGAGGGAACAAGTAAAGGAACTTCTGACAGCAGAGTGTTGCACAACTGCTCCTGCAGCACAGAGCCCTGCCAGTGTGCCCGGGATATCAGGATATCAACCTGCATGTAGTGTTATTACTGTTTTGTTTTGTAAAACCACTCCTTGCTGCTCTAATGCTGTGAAAATCAGGTTCAGTGTTTATAAAACAATTTAATAGTTACAATTAAACAATGTAGATTAGAAATAGTATGTTATGCCATTACAGTGTTAACAGTTAAATATGTGAAGTCAAGAAAGACTGTCTTTATTTCATATTATATAAAAAGTATTTACGTCAAGTCAAGAAAGACTGTCTTTATTTTATAAAAACATATTTTTTTCAGGAAATAGTATTTAAGTTAAACTTATAAATGAGAGGAGATACATTGTTTACTTGACGTTACTGTTAAAAATACACTTCTAATAAAGTGAATGACAAAACCGGTTGTGTTTTTTTTTTTTTATTGAGGCAGGTTGTCAGCAGCTGCTGAATGTAACTTATGAAGTAACTATTAATCTAACTTAGTTACTTTTAAAATTAAGTAATCAGTAAAGTAGCTAAGTTACTTTTTAAAGGAGTAATCAGTAGTCACTAATCAGATTACTCTTTCAAGGTAACTGTGGCAACACTGCTCTTCAGTGACATGAGTCTCTTGTTAAAAAAACACAAACACATTGTGCCTGTAGTCCCTTGTAAAATAAAAATCCGGCCTTTCTCTTCGTGCTGTCTTCAGTCTCCTGGTATTTAAGGAAATCAAAGACAACTTTGAACATGTGAACATAATATTAAGTAACAATAAGTCACTTCACTCAGGCTGTGAGTTTGGATGAAGAAAGTAACTGTTATGTTGATCCCTGACAATAAACTCTGAGTCTCATTTGGCTCTGTTTAACCCTAACCCTAACCAGAACACATATTTCCATCGCTTTTCATTTTCTATGGGAATATCTGGACTCCTTCTATCAAAGTCTGCTCTCTTTCCCTGATCTCTGGCTTCTTTTACCTTTGGCCACGTCAGCTCCCGCATTGCTCTGTCTCCTTTTCTTAAATCTTCTTCAGCTTTTCTACACATCTCGCAGCCTTTTGACAGCATCCACATTTCATTTCTGCATTCACGCTTCACAAACTGAACCATGAGCTGCCTGCTGTGGTTTTACTCTTTCTTCCCGATGTGATGAACGGTGTCCACCATGTCCTCTATTGACCATGGCACTCCTGGAGACATTTTGGAGAAGAGAGATCAGCGTTCCTCTCATCTTTTCATTTTCCTTTTCTTCCAGCCCTTTGACTCTCAGATTCCACCTTCTCTTCTACCTTTCTTGTTGGTGTCATTTCTCAGTCAGCGTCTTCACTTCTTTCTGCACTTTTCCCACCTGTTCTTCCAGCTCCACTCTTTTCTTCTTGCATTCTGTAACCTCTTCTCTCAGGGATTCAATCTGGGAAAAGTCATGTTGTTGATCCACCACTAGATGGCAGTAGAGACTCACACACAAACCTCTGTCCCTGCAACCCATCAATAATCAAAAACAATACTGATCCATTATCAGCCAATCTGCAACCCATCAATAATCAAAAACAATACTGATCCATTATCAGCCAATCAATTAATCATATTTTGGTCATTTAATACATATTTGTGTTAGTTTTATCTCATATTTTCGTCATTTTATTCATATTTGTAGTAGTTTTATCTCATATTTTGGTCATTTGATACATATTTGTGTTAGTTTTATCTCATATTTTGGTCATTTGATACATATTTGTGTTAGTTTTATCTCATATTTTGGTCATTTGATACATATTTGTGGTAGTTTTATCTCATATTTTGGTCATTTGATACATATTTGTGTTAGTTTTATCTCATATTTTCGTCATTTTATTCATATTTGTAGTAGTTTTATCTCATATTTTGGTCATTTGATACATATTTGTGGTCATTTTATCTCATATGTGTGGTCATTTTATATATATTTGTGGTAGTTTTATCTCATATTTGTGGTCATTTTATATATTTGTGGTAGTTTTATCTCATATTTTGGTCATTTGATACATATTTGTGAGAGTTTTATTTAATATTTTGGTCATTTTATACATATTTGTGGTAGTACAAGTCCAGCTACAGGAAGAAAATAGAGGATTAGCTACAGAATAACAACACAAGAGAAGTCTGGAGAGGACTCCAGTGTACTGGCTTCCACAGTGACGTTCAAAAAATAGACAAGAGTCTGGATTTCTGTTTCGTTAACTGCTTTAGTGAAGACAAAGGGAACAGCAGCTTCAGCTCATGGCACAGTATAACTTGCTACTAGCATAAACTAAACATTTTTCTGTGCCTGTATGCGCTGTAGAATCCCAAAATACCTTGCTTGAACCCGAGCATCATGGGTAATAGTCCCACAGTTCAACTCTTGATTTCCGGTTCCGGTGGCGCTGCACTGTGGCGACTCGGGCTTTCACGCTGAGGTTTTAATTTTTTTTAATCTTTTAATCTTTTAATTTTCTATACTACTTTTACTTCTTTTTTCCTTCTGATGTTCCCTGAATGATCTGTGTGATTGTGATAAGGACAATTGGTCGCTTCGTTGGCCCTTTTCGATTCGGATCATAACATCCGCCGCTCCAGGCAGCTATGTGGTTCGGATCAACCTCTCTCCTGTGGCAGTTGCTGCTGCTGTTTTGGGCCGTCAGTGAAGCCTTGTGCAAGGGGCTGCTTCACTCATCGCCTCTCCCAGCGGGTGATAGGTTGTGTATTGCCTACTCGAGGGAACTGCTGCTTTCGCTGCAGGGGAAAGGCGACGCGCTACCTAGCGGTTTGCCCCCCGAGTTAATATGGAGGACACCGGCTCCCTCTTCGGGCACCGCTGCCACGAGGAAGAGGCGAAGGAGAGGAAGACGTGGCGGGGCGCGACAGAGACTTCGGAGAAGAGGTAACAAACCACCGCTTCCCTCTATCATTTTGAGCAATGCCCGCTCACTACCTAGTAAAATTGATGAACTGCGCTCCAATTGCCGCTATTGTCATGAGCACAGGGAGTCGTGTCTCATGGTTTTTACTGAATCCTGGCTCCGGCAGGACATTCCGGACAGTTTAATTGGAATTGAGGGTTTTTCGTGTGTACGCGCCGACAGGACTATGGTCTCTGGGAAGACTAAAGGAGGGGGAATCTGTGTGTACATCAAGGAGGCGTGGTGCAAACAGTACACTGTCAGAGAACAATCATGTGACCCGGACCTCGAACTCTTGTGTCTGTCTATGCGCCCGTTCTATCTTCCCCGTGAGTTCGGGAATGTCATTATTATGGCCGCATATGTTCCCCCAAGTGGAAATGCGCACAGAGCTTCCAGCCATTTGATTAGATGTGTTCATGATCAACTGCATCGTACTCCGGGGGCAGCTGTGTTTATACTTGGGGACTTAAACCACTGCCGTTTGGAGGGGTCCCTTCCTGGGTTCTACCAGTACATAAAATGCAGCACTAGGAACGGGAACACGCTGGACAAATGCTTTGGGAACATAAAGGATGCATTTAAGGCCAGAGCACTCCCTTCCCTGGCCAACTCTGACCACGTCACGGTTCATCTTATGCCCACTTACAAGACTGCGCTGAAATCATCCAAACCGGTTCATAAAACTGTGTTACAGTGGTCTGAGGATAGTGTAGAAATACTCAGAGGGTGCTTTGCTTGTACCGACTGGAGCATCTTTCACAATTTGGAAATCAACGAAGCCACAGAGACTATCACAGACTATATAAACTTTTGTGTGGACTCTATTGTCCCTAAAAAGAACATTGTTCACTTTCCTAATAATAAGGGGTACATTACTAGAGAGGTGAAGGCTAGTATCAATAAAAAACGACTAGCCTTTAAGGAAAAGGATAGAGTTGCTTCAGCCTTGGCTCAGAAAGAGCTGAATGTAGTCCTTAGCAAAGCAAGGAGAAGGGAGAAGGAGCGCTTGGAAGGAAGCTTTGATTCTAGGGATAATAAAAAACTTTGGGACTCTATGAAAAAGATTACCGGCATCCACACTAAGAAACAGCATATTACAACAACAAATGATGTGGAATGTGCTAATAATTTGAATAATTTTTTTCTAAGGTTCGAGCAGCAAAATAATCAAAAAAGTAGTTTTAATCAAATAATATGTTCTGGGACGGACTGTGATTTTCCAGAAATCGACCAAAAAAGTGTTCAGTCCGTCTTTAGCAAAGTGTCTTTGAAAACAGCAGCTGGCCCGGATGGCCTATCAGCCTTTGTGTTAAGAAACTGTTCAGAGGAATTATCTGAGGCATGGTTTCCAATTTTTCAGAGCTCAGCCTTGTGTTGTGTTGTCCCACAGTTCTGGAAAATGTCTACTATTATTCCCATTGCAAAAACTGCTGTCCCGGCGTCTTACAAAGATTATAGACCGGTGGCTTTAACGAGCTTGGTCATGAAATGTTTTGAGAAAATAATGGTTGCTAGGCTTAAGGCAGAGGTGTTCACGTCCTTAGATCCATTACAGTTCGCTTACAGGCAGGGATTAAGTACAACTGATGCAATTGTTAGTTTAACACATCTTGTAAGTAAGCACTTGGAGAATACTCATGGCTATGCACGCGTCTTGTTTGCAGACTTCACCTCTGCTTTTGATACGGTCTGTCCATACTTACTTGTGCAAAAGTTGAAAGATCTAAACATAAGTCCATCCTTGATAAAGTGGTTCTTTTCTTTTCTAACTGAGAGGTCACAGCAAGTCAGATTCAACGGCTCCCGGTCTGCTGTTAGGTCCAGCAGCACAGGGGTGCCCCAAGGAGCTGTAAGCTCTCCCATTCTTTTTACACTATATACAAATGATTGCAGGAGTATCCACCCGAACAACAAGATTATGAAGTTCTCCGATGATACAATAATATTAAGCTTACTTACAGTGGACATGTGTCCATCTGCATATTTCAAGGAGGTGGCTTCTTTCCACTCCTGGTGTGAGGATAATCACCTCATTCTAAACTCAGTAAAAACAAAAGAGCTCATTTTTGACCCAAAACGCTTGCTAGATCATGACTCGGTCGTCATTGGTGACAGTGTGATTGAACAAGTGGAGTCTGTGAAGTATCTCGGGGTGCACATCGACCACCTCTTAAAATGGAATGTGCATGTAGTTGAACTTTGTAAAAAACTGTCTCAAAGACTTCACTTTCTTAGAAGGCTCCGGTTGTTTGGCGTGAGCCCTAAAATAATGTCTTGCTTCTACAATGCTGTACTGCAGAGCTTAGTCAGATACTGTATTGTTGCCTGGTTCGGCTCCCTTACTGTTCAGTGTAAAAACAAAATTGAGAGGCTTGTAAAAAGTGCAATGAAAACCATAGGCCTAAGGGATTACCCTTCCCTTCAATCTATCTTTGAATCTTCAGTTCTGGCACAGGCAAAAAGCATCATCAGTCAGCCTTTTCATTTGTTGCATAAAGAATATGAACTCTTGCCTTCAGGGAGGCGCTATCGAGCTGTTAGGCACAAAAGCAACAAATTTAAGTTTTCATTTATTCCAACTTCTGTCGCCTTGCTCAACAATAACAGGTGAGGGGCATTTTTTGGTTGCTCGGGGGTGATGGGTGAGTCACCGTGTTAGAGCAGATATTTATTTGATTCATGTTCTTATGTGTGGCTTGCAATTATCTTGTTAACTACCTCAGCACATGCACTTTGAATGGGCAGCGCAACATAACCTATTATCCAATACTGGCACTTCGAAGGGACATATATAATATAAGTCTCAAACTCTTGTGCAAGCACTTTAATTTGGGAGGTGCAATAATCAGTCTGTCGGGTACTGTTCTGTATTTATAAACTGTTCTTAGAATCTGCACTTGTACTTTAGGGACGGTGCAATACTCTGGACATTTGTTTCTGTTGTAATAAGGTAGACGAGCTGCTGTTGTCCTTTGCGAATGTATGTGTTTTTCTCTTCTTTTCATCAGATGTGAGCCCAAGACAAATTTCCCCAAGGGGACAATAAAGTTGATCCTTATCCTTATCCTTATCCTTAACTGATTCACTATTTGTGTAAATACCCAAATAAAAGTCCATTCTTACTTACCTATTAATTTCTCACATTAATTATCCACTCAGTAAATAAACATAACCTTATCAAATAAAGTCAGAACATCCAGACCATATCAGGACACAAAGGGGAGCTGAAACCTGAGGACAGAGACTGGACCAACAAGTTAAACCTGTTTTTGTGTGTTAGGCTTGGCAGCTAGTTCCCTCTGTGAAGTGCTGTTGTCAGATCAGGTACAAATCTGTTTCCTGCTTTGTTGCCCTGACAACAGTGATGTCACAGCCCTACCTGTTCCTCAGGTGAGTTCCGTCTTTCACTGTCTTTGTGTCACAGCTTCTTTTCTCCGTCTGAATGTGAGTAAAAGACACTTTAAACTGTTTTTTATCTTTTATATATCTATAGAACATAAAACTGATTGAATCATTCATCGTATTTTAACAAAAAAAAAACACTGATGTGACACAATTCAAACATTAAATAAATCTTTTCCTTCTCTAAAACCAAATGTTCGGATATCTTGGGGTGTTCCCAACCAGCAGGAGTTCTCAAACTGATGCAAATAGTGCTGAAATCAATGTGTTTTATTTGGGACATTTCTTCCATTTTTCACTCTATAATTCCAATATCTGGATATTGTGAAGAATTAAGGGTCTATTTATGATCTTAAAATGGAAAGATGAACTCAATCAGATCATATTTAGTCCTAAAAGGTCATTATTCTTTCTCAAACACATAATACTAGAATAATATTTATCCTAAGAGGACCAGCTGGACCAGTCTCTAATTTCACTTTCTCTGTCTGACCTCTGCAGCCTTCATTTCTTTCTCCATTTACTGTCTTAATTTGTCTCATTTTTGTCATTTTGTGTCTTTATTTATTTAATTTTTTTTATCATTTTGGGTCTCAATTTGTCAAATTTTTAGCATTTGTGTATTAATTTGTCTAATTTTTACCATTCTATGTCTCCTATGTGTAGTTTTATGTCCTCATTTTTTTCACTTTGTCATTTTCAGTCTTTTTCTCTATAGTTTTGGACTCAGTTTGTCTCCTTTTTTACCATTTTCTGTCTAAATTTTTCTATTTGTTGTCATTTTGTCTCTATTTGTCTCATTTCTGTCATCTTGTGTCTTTATTTGTCTCATTTTTGTCATTTCATCTCTTAATTTGTCCCATTTTTGTCATTGTGTTTCCTAATTTGTCTCAGTTTTATGATTTAGTTTCATATTTTGACCATTTTTTCATGTTGTTTCTTAATTTGTCTAATTTTTTTCATTTTGTCTTTATTTGTCTCATTTTTTTTTTACCACTTTATGCCCTAATTTGTCTCATTTTTGTCATTTTATGTCTTAATTTGTGTCATTTTTCTGTTTTGTCTAATCTTTACCATTTTGTGTTGCCTTTGTATCATCTATGTTATAATTTGTCTTTCGTTTTGAACTTCTGTGTATGTTTTCCCATTTATGTTGTTTTGTGTCTTAATTTGTGTCATTTTTCTAGTTTGGGCTCTCACTGTTAAACAGGTTTAACTCTCTTTAAGGAGTTCATTCTAACTAACACTAAAATCCCTTAGTGTTAACAGTAAATTACACTAAGAGTGTCATTTGTCACATAGAGTAAAACTTGATGAACACTGCTCAGTTTAGGGTCATGTTGATCAAGTTTTACACTAAATACAATATTAGCCCTTAGAGTTAAATGAACTGTGAACTATCTTCAGTGTAACTTTAACACTGTCTGGACTGGGGCCATAAGTTCACTGACTTAGTGTTGAAATGAACTCTTTGACTGTTTTATGGACTCTGGAAGTTTTACTGTGCAGGTTCTCAGCTGTAAGGACATTAAATGATCCTTAAAAACAGAATTTACAAAGTGATGTTGTGAGTCTAGAGGCTCAAAGTGTGACATTTACCAAACTGTGGAATTATGAGAGTCAAATATACCAATGAAGCAATGAAATGGGAAAGAATGAGTGAAATTCTTCAAAGTTTCATTGGATTCATCTCATCTAAAGGACATTTTCAAGAATGTGGAAAAACGACAGGAAGCGGTTTAAAGCAAAGAGCCAGAAAAACTCATAAAGTGATAAAATCCAAGAAGAGACTAAAGGAGAGCAGAACACTAAACTATTGAGCTTCCACATTGAAATGAGGAGTGGATTAAAGTCCACAGCAGCAGACAAAGAAGAAGATGAAGCCAGAGAAGGTTTGGATTCCTCAGGTGACATGTAGAGTGTAGATTCCCTCTCGGACTATAGTTCCTGTAAAGCTAACCTTGCCAGCAAGTTGATTTCTCGCGATATTTGTGAGTTCACAAATCTCTCAAGAAACCATCTTGCACCGCTCCCGCATTCACTGTTTGTACAGAGCCAAGTTGGCACGGGCCAATCACGCAGCAGTATTCGTGTGTGGGGCGGGATATCCGGGTGTGAAGACGACACCAAGCGCCAGTAGATCAAAACAAACATGGCAACGGAGGACAACGATCGTGCAGATGCTGCTATTAAGTCAGTTTTAGCTGAATCTCCTATCGCTTCTTTGAAGGAAGAACAATGAGATGCGCTTTGGTGCTTTTCTGGATGGTAAAGATGTTTGTGCTTTTTTACCTACGGGTTTTGGTAAGAGTTTAATCTACCAATTGGCTCTGCTCGTTGTGAAGATCCCGCGATTGGCTAAAAACAAACCTGTCAGAGGCGGGACATACTATTGCATTGTCCAATCCGTGCCTCTTTCCTCCGAACGGATTTACATGGAGCGGTCCCAGATTGATATTGTGGAGTACTATCAAGTACTACACAATTATTAATCTGGCTATTGCCAGGTTAGTTTTCAGAGACAGTCTTACCTTTGCCTTGCAGCTCACAGTTCAAATGGTTCAGTTTCCAGTGATGTCTGTTAAAAATCAAGGTCAAGAATCCACTCAGTGTCCTCAAGCAGCCAGATGTCTTCCCCTTTGGACTGCATCAACTCTTTGATTTGGGCCAAAAGTGACAAAAAACGCAGCAAAACTGGCCCCTGCTGATGGGGTTTCTGTGAGCAGTAACAAGTCCAGCTGACAGCTGCTCCAGCAGCACCTTCAATGTCCTGGTTGTTTGGCTTTGTAGCGTTGATGATCTTCACCACATGAATCATCACGTGATCAGGCCTGCTGGTGAATGATGCAGTGGTAATGTAGGAATGCTGGGAAGTCTTGATCACTTCTGCATCGTACAATGAAGCCTGCATGCCAACCCATCATGGAGGAGCCTCATCCATCGTCACTGAAACAAGCTTTTCTAACGGTACGTTTTTATCCATGAAGAAACTTTTCACCACGCTGTAGATGTCAGTTCCCCTTGTTGTTGTCTGCAGGGGCAAAAGTGTCAGGAGTTCTTCTTTAGTGGGGAAATCATCAAACACCATTCAGACGAACATCATCAGCTGAGCTGTACTGCTGCTGTCCACAGACTCGTCCCACTGAATGCTAAACCTCCTGCACTTAGCCAGATCCCGTCCAGCTGCTCTGTCAAGTTTTCAGATACAGCCAACATTCTTCTAACCATCCGACTTACCCCCAGTTGGACGTTGGAGAGAATATAGATGGCATCTGGACCATTCTTCTCGTCTTTGAACACAGTGTTTGCAACGATCATCACTGCTTCTTTCAAGACCTCCCCATCCCAAAAGACTTTCTTGTTCTTTATCAAAAAATGTGCAGCTCTAAACGAAGCCTCAGTTGCTTTTTGTGATTTTATTGCTGGCCTTGTGAAAATAGAGGGTTGTTACCCAAAGCTGCCTTTACGTCCGGGGCTTTGTCTGTCCATAGTGCACTACCAGGTGGGTAGTTAGCATGGAAGCTTTTGTAACGGGTCCAGTAGAATCTGTACAAATTGTGTTGCTTTGCCGTCGCAATAGTCGCCCCACAAATGAGACACATGCATTTATCTGTCACTGTCGTACAGAAGAACTCTTCTTCCTTGAAAATAATGTTTTTGCTTTCACCTCTCTGCCATGTTTTGGGGTAAAAACTACATCTAGCTTCCCAAAGTGTCTGCGTCCGCTTCAGCAAAGAGTGACCTGGTGGTTTGACATGAGCAGTGAGCTTTGACTTCAGACAAGGTCAAAGTTCGTTTAAAACTTTTTAAAAATTCGATTCAATATTTTCATTTAGAATCTGCAATAATGTAAGTATTTTTGGTTCAAAAAGAACAGTGACTGTATACAGTCCCTGACAAAAGTCTTGTCGCATAAGGATATAGTAACCTTAAATGGCACTTTATTTTCAATAACTTTATTTCTAATCAATCAGTTCTCACAAAAAATGGCTCATTTTAATGTCAAGGGCTTTCACATTAATAACTGAGTGCAAATTGAACCCGTCATAAAGTGTCCTGATGTTCACGTCTTGGTAAAGCCCATGACATCTGTTTTTGCAAGGACAAGTCTTGTCATGTCTTTAAATCAGTGGTTCTCAACTCTGTTCCTCAGGACCCACTGTCCTGCATGTTTTAGATGCTTCCCTGCTCCAACACACCTGACTCAAATGATCAGCTCGTCATCAGGCTTCTGCAGAGGGTTGATGACGAGCTGATCATTTGAATCAGGTGTGTTGGAGCAGGGAAGCATCGAAAACATGCAGGACAGTGGGTCCTGAGGAACAGGGTTGAGAACCACTGCTCTAAATGATTCAACCAATCACAGATTAGAAGTTCACCTGTGACAAATACTGTAACTGACACATTCCCAGGTGTGTATAAAAAGAAACCCAAGACACAAGACCTTCATATGAAGCCCAACCTGACCCCAACAGCATGCCAAAGATCCAACCACAGACCAAAGTGCTGATCATCAAGACCCTGAAGATCAAGTCTCCTGCTGAGGTGGCAGACAGCTTTAATGTATCCAAATGTCAAGTAGAGAGGATAAGAAAAAGATCTGAAGAAACTGGTGATGTTTATGACAAGCCCAGGTCAGGCAGACACCTGTTAGAGAAGAGTATTTGTTGCTTCCACAGTCCAGGGCCAGCCCTTTTTCACCTGCAACAGAGTTACACGTGAACTGGTCGCCACAAATCCCTGTATCTACAAGAACAGTTTGTCAAATTCTCTCACGTGGTGTTCTCCATAGTCAACTTAGTGCATAGAAAACCAGCATCAAACAGAAGACAACAAAAAAAATGTGTTGCATTTGTCAAGGTCCACAGCTTGCAGGAAGGATGGACAATGAAAAGTGGCAGAAGGTTGATTTTTCTGATGAATCATCCATTGAACTGCATCCCAATCAACGCAAATCCTGCAGAAGCCGCACTGACCCAAGATTCACCAAGAAAACAGTCAAGTTTGGTGAAAGAAAAATCATGGTTTGGGGTTGTATCCGGTATGGGATGTTTGACAGCTCTGCAGAGTGGATGGAAACATCAACAGCTTGAAGTATCAAGAAATTCTTTCTGCCCATTACATCCCAAACTATAAGAGAGGGCAAATTCTGCAGCAGAATGGCGTTCCTCCTCATACTTCAGCCTCCACATCAAAGTTCCTGAAAGCAAAGAAGGTCCAGGAGCTCCAGGATTGGCCAGCTCAGTCACCGGACATGAACATTATTGAGCATGTCTGGGGTAAAATGAAGGAGAAGGCTTGGAAAATGAAACCGAAGAAGCTTAATGCACTCTGGGAGCCCTGCAAGACTGTTTTCTTTGCCATTTAAGATAACTTTATCAATAAGTTATTTGAGTCATTGGTGAGACTTATGGATGCAGTCCTCCAAGCTCTGGAAGTCACACACAATATTAATTCTTTTTTGCAAGACACCATGACTTAATGTTCTGATGTTTTTATAGCATATTTGTGTATTCAGAATAGAGTATATGTATAATACATTATTTTTGTATGTGACAAGACTTTTGTCCAAGCAAAATCTGACCTTTCTGTCCTAATTAAATGACAAAACTCAATGAATGATACAAAACTTTATTTTGGCATAATAAATATAATTTAGAGGGCTTTGTCATTCATATGAGCCATTTCTGATTCCAATTGATCAACTACAAGTCCAGCTGTTATTTGTTGTTCTACAACTTAAGAGAAGCGACAAGACTTTTGTCAGGGACTGTATATTTTAGAAGGAATATCATGGTGACTAGTGTTTTTTTTAAAGCATGTGTAGCAGGAAACTCACATGGTCCCTGAGGGCAACCATGCACCGTGTTGGCTACCTCTGCTTTAACGTGTTTTCTCGCTGTTAGTTTAGTTCCAGCAGCAATGTGGCTCCACAGCTCTGTGTTCGCCCCTTCATGGGACTAAAAAGTTGTTTTAAAGACCTCAAACTGCCACATTTAGGTAATAGAGGCTGCTGCTAAACCAACTGTTAGCTTGTTAGCTTCTCTGTCAGGAAGCCACAGACAGCTCTGTGTTGGTGGGAATTAATCAGGGCCGGACTGGGAAAGAAATTCAGGCCGGGAGATTTCCAATCAGTCAGGCCACTTCCGCCACCGCAAGGGTTGTGTCATGTGGGATAATGGACCAAAATTTTGTTTTTTTCCATCCAAAAATATGCCTTTTACAGTTATGTTATAGCAATTACAACACTACTAAACAGACAGTAAGTCTATTAAACACAACCATAACGACAGCTCCATACAGTAGGATGCTCCAAAATCTTCACTCCTTCCACTCTCTCGCCTCACTCTCATATCACCACTCTGCAGTGCATGCTTCCCCGTTCTCGCTATGAAGGGGCGGACCATAAAGCAACTAACCAATCATGGCACGTTTCTTCTAAAAAAATGTCCCTTTGACCAATCCCTATCCTTCTGATTTAGAGCTCAGAGCACTTGCTTTGTGTGAGTGACAGGAGGGTGGGCGTGTACTCTGTAAGGCTTCTAGCGCTGCTGTCTCTGGCCTGTCTGCCAAAAAGCAGATCAACTTTCTTTCATTGGCCTGCCAGTCCGTGGCTGGCCTGTCCAGGCAGGCCAATAAGGAGGCAGGCCACCGGGAAAAGTCCCGTCTCTCCCGATTGCCAGTCCGGGCCTGGAATTAATTATAGCAAGGACGTGAATTAAACTGAAGAGGACGATAGAAGCATGTCCACGAGCTGTGTGTGTCTAAAAAGTGAACTATGTCCAGTTTATCAGATGTATCAGAGCCGATGTTTTATTTTGACAGCTTTAATGTTCAGATTCCAAATAGAGAAAACATTGACAGGTCAGGAGATTTATCAGTTTTTAGTTCTTTCTAAGGGAGTGGAAGCAAGAAGGAGCTGCAGGTGAATGATTTGTGATAATCAGGTCCAATAAAGGAGCTTTCTGACATGTTTGAGGTGTTTCAGAGTGACGGTAGCCTGCAGACACAGAGGACCGGTGACGGAGAAGTAGCCCAGGATTTTCTATGTTTCTGCTCAAACCCAGACAGCAGAGATCTGTACTGGTGGGAAGAAGCTGAGTGAGTAGAACTTTGATTGATTGCAGTCTCTGAGGTTCCTCCTTCATCACCAACAAACACAAACATGAGGCTCAATGTCTTTGAAAGCAAGTGTGCAGACAGAGAGAAGTTTTCTTCCAGAGGACACAGACATCCCATCAGACTGAGGACTGGACATTTCATCTGATCCTGTTTTATCCTTAACACCAAACTGGTGACCGAAATGTGCTGTTTAGTGAGACTCAGGTTGTTGTTTGGACTCAGTGGCGTCATCAGAGCCGGACATCCCAAGCTGTAGCCCCCAGTGTTTATGAAGAGCCCCGGATCTGGTTCATGGATCATTCCAGTCATTAAACTCCCCAAAATAAGAGCAGAGCACTGATCCAGCTGGAGCTGATGTTGTGTGTCATGTGTTTGTGTTGTTTTCTTGGTCTGCTTCATGTTCCAGACGGGCCGCTTGTTAGAAAACTGCTTGATCTGCTTTAGCTGGCAGGGTGTCTGCTTTTGGATCCTTCAGCCAATGAGTGAGTGAGAACAAATCTCAGTTGTGTTCATGATGTTGATGTGCTTGTAGAGGTGTGTTTAGTCCCTGTGTGACGGACACAAAATATGTCGTCACGTTTTGTGTTTGTTTGGTTATTTTAAAACTGTGGAAATATTTTCCGTGAGGAAAAAGAAACAATAATCTTGAATATATAAATGTGACAACTGCTTTAATTCAGTGGAGTTTTTGCTGGATACCTCAGTTTGGCCATAGGAGGCAGTGTGACATGTTTCTCGCGAGAGTGCCTGTATAACCAGAGTGGCGACAACTGGGGATTTGACGCCATTTTGTTTCCATTCACTCAATATGGGACGCGCAGCGCGAGGTGCACATTCACGAAAACTATGGATTGTTTACTGATTTCAAAACCTGTTTTGGACAAAATAATTTACTGGCTTGTTTTGTCTGGATGTCCAAGGTTGGATTATGGCCGTTTTTTGTGGAATATTTTCATCTGTGACTAGTTTTGAGCCTTCAAAGGTGAGTTGTGCTGTTTACGTTATTTGCTGTTTGTTGGACAAATGTGTTTATATTATCCGCTGTGGTAATCACATCTGAAAGTGGTTTACACCGGCGGATTCATGAGAATCTAAGCTTTCTTTGGGTGTATAATGTTTCTATCATCGAGTTTGCAGCTTCGGTCAATTTAGTAAAATATGTTTTCCCGTCCGCCTGCACGGTGCTGCAGCTGTAAGCAAATGGCTAACAGCATCCTCATGCTAACGGCGGCTAACAGCCCAGAAACAAGAGAACAACACGGAGCCTGTTCGGGTCATATGAGGCTGATAAGTGACTGCAGGTTGGACGGAAAACAGAAAATAGGAAACAGAAAACTGTCAGCTGTTTGTGGAATTGGAAATCATGTCAATGAACAGGGAGGCTGTTGTCGAAGCTCAGATGGGCCGCTGAAGTTTAACGGGTTACCCCGTTAAACTTCAGCGGCCCGTATTTCATGCATCTCCATGCATGAAAATGGTCAAAGTCAAAATAACCACAACTGCCTAAAATCACATCAAACTTTTCTGTCATTCATCCATACATCATAACATGAAAGTACATATATGGGACTAACCTGGCACAAAAATCATGATGAAGTCGGTTTCCATCCCACTCTCCGGACTTTATTTTCCCAAAGTTTCATTCTTTCACTACTCCTGGGAAATCTAAACATGTGTAATCCCTTCTCCGATCGATTTGTGCACCCAAAGGCACAACAGCCCGTCATTTTTCAGGTATTTATGAAGCCAAAAAAGACCTAGAATTACTCTCTGCGTTGTAAACACCGTTAACAGGCATAACCGGCGTTCATGAATTGGAAACAAAATGGCTCCTATAGATCACGTGACCAAAATTTTTTGGACCCATCATGTCGCCACTCTGGTTATACAGGCACTCTACTTCTCGCTACGGACTCTCTTGCTACGGACTTCCTCACTCTGCTGAGCGAGGCTGAACAGGACAGAAGCACTGTTGCACGTCTCATCTTTATATCCTGTTTTTACAGGAACCTTATCTGTTTACGGGTGTCCGATCTGATACCTGTTACACCTGCTTTGTGTTTCCAGTAGTTCAGGTGTTTGTCTTGTTGTTCTGGCCGTTGTCTGAGGTTTGGTGACATCTCTTTGGATTGGCGCAGCTATCTCCTGTTAGGCTTGGCAGCTAGTTCCCTCTGTGAAGTGTTGTTGTCAGAACAGGCACAAATCTGTTTCCTGCTTCATTGCCCTGACAACAGTGATGTCACGTCCCTACCTGTTCCTCAGGGGACCTCTGTCTTTTACTGTCTTCGTGTCTCAGCTTGTTTTCTCCGTCTGAATGTGAGTAAAAGACACTTTAAACTGTTTTTATCTTTTACATATCTATAGAACATAAAACTGATTGAATCATTTGTTGTATTTTAATTCAAAAATAACGTTGTTGTGACACAATTAAAACATTAAATCAATCTTTATTCCCTAAAACCAAATCTTCAGACATGTTGGGGTGTTTCCAACCAGCAGGAGTTCTCAAACTGATGCTGAAATCAATGTTTTATCAGTAAATTTGTGTTTGTCAGGCAGTTCTTAACATGAGTTGTTCTTATTATCTGTCAATCACAACCTGTGATCTGATCTGTCTAGCAGAGGGGAAAAGATTTAAACTGAAATAAAGTTCACCTGATACACTTTGAAGAAACCAAATGCTAGAAATGTTCAGATGTTTCTTAAATGCAGCATTAAATGAGACTGAGAGCAGACATGTTGAGGGAAATGTGCATCAGTGTGATCTCTGCTGATGTTGGTTCTGTCCAGTGATCCCATTCTCGGGAATGTTATCTGTCAGGGATTTACAGCCTGATGGGAACTTCTGGTTTCATGAAGCACAGGGTTTGTACAAGTTGTGTTGGATGTTGAGTGACATGAAAAAGGTTGAATGTTGAAACTAGATGAGCCCTCAGTAGAGGGCAGAACCACGCCCTCTGCTGGCGAAAACCCTGTCCTCCCTATATAACTGATGCTGTATGTATCAATTTTGATCATCGTATGTATCTCCCTCCCTACTTGAGCTGCTGACCTGTAACTCCACAACTGAGCAGGGGACCTTAGACTGATCTTCAGTGCCAAGTGTGATTATCCTGACTTCAGCGGTTGCAGAGATAATGGACCGGACATAGCCACATACATACATACCGCACCGAATGCAATAACCCCACCGATGTACCCGTCGAGCGTGGTTAATAATGGGTCACATGAAAAGAGTTTGAATCAGCCTGGAAAATGTGCTCTTATTGTGAAAGTCTGCCTGCTGCCTCCTCATAGGTGGAGTCCTGACTAGTTCCGGGAAACAGATCACCTGTCTGAGCGTCCAGGAGTGGACTGGAAACTTTCTTCTTCTTCTTTAGCGCTTTGAATAAAGTGTACGTTTGCTTTGTTTGCTGCTTTAACTTCAGTAATGTTGCTGTTTGTTTCTGCTCTGTCAAGTTTCTACATGTTCACTTCTAATTTCAGCACAAACTTTGGATGACTGCCGTTTAAACATGGATCAATATGATTATTAGCTTATTGATTGACTGCAATCAGTCAGTATTTCTATGAGATTATTTATGGCCTTGAGTCAGTTTGATGAGCTGCTGATGTTTCTTTGTTGCTTTGTCTTTCTGACTTTGGGTTTGTGGGTGAGTCTCTGCTAGCCTAGCCGCGCTAGACCCATGTTCTGAAGGCACAAGGGTCTAGGGCCGCTCGACAGGGAGGGAGGCGGGCTAAAAGGTTGTCTTTCCAATCACTCTGCAGCAATTGGGTAGGTATACAACCAATCAGCACAACGAATAGGCTGAGTAGTTCCGAGAGCGCCGGCCGATTGTGGCTAAGTCCCATTAGCTTCCCAACCAGCAGAGCCAACTGGTATATTAAGGATTTGCCATATCCCGTCGGCATAAGTCCAAATACGTCTTTCTTCTCAATGAAACACTTCAGTGCCGTCCTTTGTTTATCTTTCAAGTTGAATTTTAGCTTCAAATCTTTAAGGGCTGTGGTCAAAGCCGAGTCGAAAGATAACTGTTTATTGTGCGCCGGTTGTTTCTGTCAGAATCGTCGCGCCTCTGTCGTCACTTAGTTACGCCCGCCTTCTGACTCTACACTTCATGGTGATTTGTCCGGCCAGTTTTAGGAGAATCCAGCCTCGAGCCTTATGGAGGGTAACTAGACCCACCCTGGCAGAAAATTAAATTTGTTGCCGTGGGTTGTCTAGCGCAGCTAGGCTAAGTCTCTGCAGCTCCATGACTCCATTTGCTGGACTGGTAGTAGAAGTGCAGCAGCTGATCTTCTCCAGGAGGATCTGAGTGGATGAATGATGTTTGTTTTCTGTGCAGGTGAAGGTAGAAAGTGTGTGTGAGCTGCTGTGAGTTGAGCATCATGGATGAGTGTGAGGACAGAGAGGAGGGAGTCCCTCCCTCTAAAAGCCTTCTGTGTGGGGAACAGGAGAACCAGAGCAAAGCTCAGAGGTGAGACCACCATCTCTAACTGTCCAGGACTCTGCTGCATGTCAGAGCTCAGCATCACATCACTGCTGCATCACTATTGACAGGAATCGACCTGGACCTGGACCTGGACCTGGACGTCCACCTCCATACAGCTGTGTGTCCTTCAAGAGTAACCAATCTAAGCATAGCTTCCTTAACTTTAAAGATCATCAACCTCCTGCTGCAGAGAAGTAAGCTGTGAAATCAAACTACTGACTGTTGTGTCAAATGTTCTGTCATTGTTCCAAATATGTTCCATCAATAAATCACTCTGAAACTCTGCTTCATGACTTTTCCTTCCTGGTGATCTTCCTCTCTGTTTACCAGAATCCATCAGAGACCAGAGTCCTCTGGACCTGCATCCAGCTGTGTGTCCTTCAAGAGTGACCAGTCTAAGGAACTTATTTTTGACTTTAAAGGAGAACCAGGTCCTGCTGCAGAGAGGTAAGGTTTCAGAACTGCTAGTTTGATAGCAGATTGGCTCCTCATCAAACAGAACAAATGTTTTGAAGAAGTGATGCTTATAACATGAACATCATTCACAGAGACATTAAAAACAGAACCAGGTGGATCACAGCAAGAACTCTGAGTTCACTAAAACGTCAAGAAATAGTTTTACTGGACAAAACTGCAGTTCTATGATCATATAAGCCTTTTTAGCATGTATGTTAGCCTGCTTGTTAGCATATATGTTAGCCTCTACGTTAGCCTGTACGTTAGCCTGCATGTTAGCATGTACGTTAGCCTGCATGTTAGCCTCTATGTTAGCCTGTACGTTAGCCTGTATGTTAGCGTACATGTTAGCATACATGTTAGCCTTTATGTTAGCCTACATGTTAGCCTAAGTGTTAGCCTTCATGTTAGTCTACATGTTAGCCTGTATGTTAACCTCTATGTTAGCCTGTATGCTAGTCTGTATAATAGCATACATATCAGCCTATATGTTAGTCTACATGTCAGCTTACATGTCAGTCTACATGTTAGCCTGTATGTTAGCCTGCATGTTAGCCTGTACATTAGCCTGCATGTTGGCCTGCATGTTAGCCTCTACGTTAGCCTGCATGTTAGCTGGCATGTTAACCTCTATGTTAGCCTGTATGCTAGTCTGTGTTATAGCCTATATATCAGCCTATTTGTTAGTCTACATGTTAGCCTCTATGTTAGCCTACATGTTAGTCTACATGTTAGCCTGTATGTGAGCCTACATGTTAGCCTGCATATTAGCCTCTACGTTAGCCTGTATGTTAGCCTGTACGTTAGCCTGCATGTTGGCATACATGTTATCCTACATGTTAGCCTAAGTGTTAGCCTTCATGTTAGTCTACATGTTAGCCTGTATGATAACCTCTATGTTAGCCTGTATGCTACTTTGTGTAATAGCCTACATACCAGCCTACATGTTAGCCTACATGTTACTCTACATGTTAGTCTACATATTAGCCTCTATGTTAGTATGTATATTAGCCTGTATGTTAGCATACATGTTAGCCTAAATGTTAGCTGTCATGATAGCCTGTATGTTAACCTGTATGTTAGTCTACATGTTAGCCTGTATGTCGCCCTGCATGTTAGCCTACATGTTAGCCTCTATGTTAGCCTGTACGTTAGCCTGCATGTTAGCGTACATGTTAGCATACATGTTAGCCTTTATGTTAGCCTACATGTTAGCCTAAGCGTTAGCCTTCATGTTAGTCTACATGTTAGCCTGTATGATAACCTCTATGTTAGCCTGTACGCTAGTCTGTGTAATGGCCTACATGTTAGCCTATATGTTAGCCTATAGGGTGAATTCTACATTGCTGATGGAGTTGACTGATGCTGGGCAAGGATGGAGAGGACAGAAAAATGGTTCTTGTTGTCCTCTCTGAGTTTAATCAGTCACCATCCAGACCTACAGAGCAGTTTTCCAGGTTTTCTCAGAAGTTCCAATCCTGGAGGAGGAACTTTGAACTCCTAGAAACAGTCCTGAAAGAGGTTCTACAGGCACGGTTCCTGCAGTCAGAACAAAGATTGATGATGAGCCAAAATGAAGAGAAAGTTCCTGCAGTGGAAAACGGACTAATGTTGGAATCTCTAATGAACATCATGGACCTTCAGCTGGTGTTTGTCTCTGTGTAATAAAGTGAGAGTTAACTGTTGCTGTTGATCCACAGAGTGGAGCAGCGGAACTCAGAGGTTCCCAGAGCTCAGTCTGTCCAGCAGCATCACCTGGACTCCATATTCATGGTGAGTTCATGGACAACAAGTTGTTCTCCATCTGTTGTGTTCAGGCGTCTCCATGCTGCTCTTTGTAGACCAGTGGACTGTGTCAGTCAGTATAGCCTTCTTTAACCCTTGCCTCAGGTTAAATCAGGACCAGCTCTCCGTTTAAAGGGTTAGATTCTATCTGCCTATTAGTATTCCACCTGACAGGTTTCAGCAGAATAATTAAGCTGGTGTCGAGGAATACTCGCCTAGGTCCTAACTGTCTTCTTCCAAACATCTTACCCCTCTTACTCCAATAAATACTCTCTTACTAAGCAGCCCTCCTAAGTAATAGAATTGATTTATTGACCACGTTTGTTAACGACAGCTTTTCCTCTTAAAACTGTGGAACTTGGTGATATTCCTAGGTTCGTTTTAGAGGTTTGGAAAACTAACCTCAGGGGTAATGTTTAAAGTAACTAGTTGGATTAAAGTAACCTTTAAGAACCATTAGATTTAATGCACAGAATCAACTTAACTTTTTACCACTATGCAGAATAGGTGAATCATAATCATTTCATTAGACTTCTCTTTAAATGCAATATAGCGTTTTATTAAGCAATTATTAGCAGGGGCACAGCATTAATTCATGATTAAACAATTTAATTATTTCTGATTATTTCTAACTAAACTAAGCTGAGCGTACCTAAGAATCTTCTCTAATTAGTAAATTTAGGAGAGAGAGTGGACAGCGTGGCCACCGCTGTTTCACCCAGTCTTGACCTGCATCTGGGAGAGCCACTCGATCGACCAGTAGACTCAGTACGGAGTCTTCTTTGTGGGTGGAGGGTGTTCTTCCTAGGCAGGGGGAGTGGAGAGGTCCCGAAAGCCAATCGTTGGTCTGGCAGTTATCTTTAGTAGCAGCTGGAACACAAGTGCGGGCGTCTCAGCTGTCTTCTCAGTTGGGTGGTGGTGGTGGAAAGCCCCCGTCACACCAGGCTGTGGTGGGTCACTGGGTCCTCCAGCCCCTGGAGTGGAGCAGCCCTCTGCTGCTGCCTCCTTCGCCTCTCTGGATGTCGTAGGTGCTGTCTTCTCTTCATCTCTTTGGATAACTGTAGACCTCTCAGGACTCTCTTTTCAGCAGAGTGTGGTCTTCTTTTGAACAAAGTTAGAACAACTTTGCTTCCAACGACGTCCTCAAAGAACTCTGCAGCCTAAGTCCTGCATTGTCTTCCCGTCTCTAGGGCAACAGACGCGGTGAAGAATCTTCAGAGCTCTGGCGATGCTCCCCGGCAGCTCCGGCGAGCAGCATCTCCCCCCTCTGAGGGAGAACTCCGAATTCAGTGTCTCTGACTCTCTCTTTTATAGTGTCATCCTCTAATACACACATCTCTGGCTAGGTACGCCCCTGACACCGTCTAACTCATGCAATCAACTTGTTATCACATACATCAGTAATACAGAAGTCATGGTTTTACAGCAAATACACATCATCCACCTTCCGTTGTTAACACACACACACATTGCTTGAGACATGTTGCCAAGACCATATTTGGCCACAGAACTTTCTGAATGTCCTCCTTTCTGCAGTGTCACGGTGACTTCTGCTTTTTGCCCTGCACACAGCTCAGAACAGCACAGATTACTTCGATTCAAAACTCATTTAGTGACACTGAATCACTTTTTTAAATCATTCTTCTTAGCCTGATCAAATAACTTATTTTAAATCATTCTCTTCTATAGCAATCATCATTTTCAGAATATATATCGGCCTATTAAAATCATTCTTGCATCAAGCATAAGCATAATCATGTGGTTAACTTATAATGTTTCTCATTTTAACTTTTCATTGGTTTGCTTAAAGCTTTTATTTAGGTAGTGGTTGCTCCTGGGATCTCAAATAACTAGGCCCCACTTGACAACTGTCAGTGTGTCCAACATGGATTTGATGTTTGGCTCCATGATTTGACACTGATGGACTCATTGACACATGTCTCTGTTCCAGCTGCTGGAGGACAACATGATGACTTTTGTGAAGAAGGAGCTGAAGAAGATGCAGAAGGTTGTGAGTCCAGATTACCCAGAATGCTCCTCAGAGAATCAGAGGGAAGATAAGGAGGAGTTGGAGGGTGATGATGAAGATGAGAGGAGCAGCAGAGAGATGTTGCAGCAGATCACAGTGTTGTTCCTGAGGAGGATGAAGCAGGAGAAGCTGGCTGACTGTCTGCAGAGCAGTAAGAGGATTTGTGTAAAGACTGAAGCTGCTAATCAACAGAACATTTACTAAAGTCTCAGAATATCTTCACACAATCAGTCTTTAGGGGACAAACTTTCACCTTCACTTTATTGCTACTTTGGTGCTTTAATATCCAGGTTACTTCTACTTCACTCTTTCTTTGTTGTGTTTTCATTCAGAACTTGCTGCTGGAGTTTGTGGACGTGAACTTAAATGTGGTCTGAAGAAGAAGTTCAAGAGAGTGTTTGAGGGCATCGCTAAAGCAGGACAGAAGACCTTCCTGAATGAGATCTACACAGAGCTGTACATCACAGAGGGAGGGACTGCAGAGGTCAATGATGAACATGAGGTCAGACAGATTGAAGCAGCATCCAGGAAAGCAGACAGAGCAGAAAGAAGCATCAGAGCAGAAGACATCCTTAAAGGCTCACCTGGAAGAGATGGACCAATCAGAACAGTGATAACAAAGGGAGTGGCTGGCATCGGGAAAACAGTGTTAACACAGAAGGTGGCTCTGGACTGGGCTGAAGACAAAAGCAACCAGGACATCCACTTCATGTTTCCATTGACTTTCAGAGAGCTGAATGTGCTGAAAGAGAGAAAGTTCAGCTTGGTGGAACTTGTTCATCACTTCTTCAGTGAAGCCAAAGCAGCAGGAATGTGCAGCTTTGAAGACTTCCAGGTTGTGTTGATCTTTGACGGTTTGGATGAGTGTCGCCTTCCTCTGGATTTCCATAACAATGAGGTCCTGACTGATGTTAGAGAGTCCACCTCAGTGGATGTGCTGCTGACAAACCTGATCAGGGGGAAGCTGTTTCCCTCTGCTCGCCTCTGGATAACCACACGACCTGCAGCAGCCAATCAGATCCCTCCTGACTGTGTGGATATGGTGACGGAGGTCAGAGGGTTCACCGACCCACAGAAGGAGGAGTACTTCAGGAAGAGATTCAGAGATGAGGAGCAGGCCAGCAACATCATCTCCTACATGAAGAAGTCACGAAGCCTCCACATCATGTGCCACATCCCAGTGTTCTGCTGGATCACTGCTACAGTTCTGGAGGAGCTGCTGAGAAGCAGAGAGGGAGGAGATCTGCCCAGAACCCTGACTGAGATGTTCATCCACCACCTGGTGGTTCAGGCCAAAGTCAAGAAGGTCAAGTATGATGGAGGAGCTGAGACAGATCCACACTGGAGTCCAGACAGCAGGAAGATGATTGAGTCTCTGGGAAAACTGGCTTTTAATCAGCTGCAGAGAGGAAACCTGATCTTCTATGAGTCCGACCTGACAGAGTGTGGCATCGATGTGGAAGCAGCCTCAGTGTACTCAGGAGTGTTCACACAGATCTTTAAAGAGGAGAGAGGACTGTACCAGGACAAGGTGTTCTGCTTCGTCCATCTGAGCGTTCACGAGTTTCTGGCTGCTCTTCACGTCCATCTGACCTTCATCAACTCTGGAATCAACCTGTTGGAAAAAAAACAACAAACTGCCTCCAAGAAGCTGAAAGTATCTCTAAATAAACCTAAACTAAAACATCTCCACCAGAGAGCCGTGGACGAGGCCTTACAGAGTCCAAACGGACACCTGGACTTGTTCCTGCGCTTCCTCCTGGGTCTGTCACTGCCAACCAATCAGAATCTCCTACGAGGCCTGCTGACACAGACAAGAAGTAGCTCACAGACCAATCAGGAAACAGTGAAGTACATCAAGGAGAAGATCAATGAGGATGTGTCTGCAGAGAGAAGCATCAATCTGTTCCACTGTCTGAATGAACTGAAGGATGTTTCTCTAGTGGAGGAGATCCTGCAGTCCCTGAGATCAGGATGTCTGTCCACAGATAAACTCTCTCCTGCTCAGTGCTCAGCTCTGGGCTTCATCTTATTGTCATCAGAAGAACATCTGGACGTGTTTGACCTGAAGAAATACTCTGCTTCAGAGGAGGCTCTTCTGAGGCTGCTGCTAGTGGTCAAAGCCTCCAAGAAAGTTGTGTAAGTAGTTGGAGACTGAAGATCCTTTTTCATTTTGCTGCTGTTTGATCAGTATAATGTGCTTTTTGTCTCTTCAGACTGAGTGGCTGTAATCTGTCAGAGAAAAGCTGTGGAGCTCTGTCCTCAGTCCTCAGCTCCCAGTCCTCCAGTGTGACAGAGCTGGACCTGTCTAACAACAACCTGCAGGATTCAGGAGTGAAGAGTCTTTCTGCTGGACTGGAGAGTCCAAATTGTAAACTGGAAGCTCTCAGGTCAGGACTCATCACCCTGTTCAACTGATGACCATTTGAAATGTGTTTTTATTCATGATGAGCAGAACAGCTGAGGTGGGAGGTTTTCTGTATTTGTATGTCTCAGATCAGTTCTGTTACTGACCTTTAGCTCTAGTTTCTCTTCATGAGGCCTCTTCCACTACAGGAACTGAACAACCTGGAACCTGCATCACAGAACCAGAACCTGTAAGAACCTGTGAAGTCTTGGTTCCAGGTTCTGTTTTAGTTTCCACTGTTTTACTAAATAGAATGTTTCAGATAGACATTGATGAAAAGGAAACACCAGGACGAACATCTCATGTTCACACTTGAACTTGTTTTCTGGATCTTCTGCAGGTTGTTTTCTCCTAACTAGATCCTTGATTGTGTTGTTTCTACTCTCAGATGTTCATCTCTTTGGATAAAAGCGTCTGATAAATGAAACTGTAGAATGTTCAGTTTGTTCAATGACTGAACTCAATGCAGTTCAGCTGGTGGACAGTTGGACTGTTGTTTCCATTCTTATTTGAGGTTCAGGTCCAATTCTTTTTCACCATTGCATTCTTTCTCACCATTGGAGCCCAAACAGCCACTGAAGCAGTGCTGTCTTCTGTCGTCACTGAGATCAAAGAGATCCTCAGTTCAGATCCTCTTGGGTTCACCTCCTCAGATGTTGTGGATCCTGATCCCATCACTCTCCACTCTGTCTTCACTGGGCTTCAGGACACGTCCCTACCTCAGGTGGTTCATGAGGAACTGAGAAATTGGGCTGAAGAACATGACAACATACTCAGATTCTGGCTAAACATTTTTGGAAAGACTTCCTGGAACAGCAGCTTCCAGGACTCCAGGTGTGTCAGAAATGATGGAGTGAAGCAGCAGCCCTGCAGGTGAGGACAGTCATGACCGTTGGTAAGCAGTGTCCTCATGTCCTCTGGTCTGTGGTTAAGGTCAGTCCAGTCTTCCTGCTGCTGATGGCTGAGTCCCATCAACTGAAGTGTTGGTGAAGGATAGAACATCCATCCCACCTGTGTGTTTCTGCTCTCCCTGAAGAGGAACTACACCCTCATAGGGACCCTATGAGCCTTTTCAGATGTGAGGCTGTTCAAAGGTTGTTGGTTCCTTTCAGACTGTAGGGACTGAGAGCCAATCACTGGGCAGCAGAGTGTCTCCTGAGACTGAGAGAGAATGATGAGTCCTGCTCACTGACGCTATGAGGAGTCCAGACTTCATCAAGAGTGGAGATAGAGTTTAAACACAGGAGTTTGGAGATCCTTAGTTTGTGTAGCGTCCCCGGTTGACAAATAAAGGTTGGTCTCTTTAACTGGTGGTTGAAAAGTGTTTTATTGCCTTGCCTTGACCATATCCACCATAAGAGCTACAATGCAGACAAATAGGAATACAGTTAGCAACTCTTACACCCTTTATGCCATGTATTTATAGCCCTTTTTAGCCATATTTATTACCATATGAATTGCTTTTTAATCCTTGACCGTTATACCTTGACAATCTCTATTAGAGTGCTATTTACCATGAATTTATGTATTTATATAAACCTTTTAGCTGTATCCCGTTTTACCTTGTACCAGGAGATAGACCATGTTACTTTTAGCTAGCAGATTAGCAACTAATACACTTCATAACTATATCAAAACACATGTAAATAACAGTTTCCAATACAAACCTTGTTCTCCTTATCAACCAGGTGCTAGAGTGACCGTCAGCAGCTTTGAGAACACCTTAAAACTGTTTTGTCTCAATTATTTTCCGTGGAGCACCTTTTTCTGCTCATCGGACCTTTCGCGCTGCTTTCTGCTTTACTGTAATTACTCCTGCTTTACAACACCTAGTGGACGTCCTTTCAAAATAAAGCTTTAACTGTAAATTCTCTATGACGTATTACTAAGCAATCACTGACCAGTTTAGCGATAGAAAAATATAAAATTATAAACATGTACAAGTGGCTAAGGCATTTACACTCCCACCAAATTATTTTGTTACACATATAAAACACAAATAATTTCCAAAACCTTTTAAACCCTTTAGAACATTTCAAAAGCATTGCATATTTACTTCTCTTCCAATAGCAGAACTAACTTATGAACTGGGCGTTCTACTACAGACAGTTTATTGAGACGTTGTCCATTCTCGGCAAGATTTCTGTCTGCGAAGGCTATTTTGACCTTTCTGACAAGTTCATCTGTGTCTTCCACAGTGTCCAAGATTCTTCCAAGTTTCCACTGGGATCTCGGTTGCACTTCCTCTTTGTCCATGACAATGTCTCCTATTTGCATGTTCCTTTTAGGTGTGTTCCATCTTTGTCGGAGCATTATGTTCTGCAAGTACTCCCTTTTCCATCTGCTCCAAAACTGTTCGAGAAGATACTGTACTTGACGCCAACGTTTTTGCGCATACAAGTCCTCTTTAATGAACTGTCCTGGAGGAGGCAGAGCGGTTGAAGTTTTCATTGTGACGAGATGATTTGGAGTTAACGGCTCCAAGCTGTTTGGATCGTTGAGATTGTCTGTCGTTAGTGGGCGGCTGTTTACAATTGCAGCTGCTTCATACAAGAAGGTTCTGAGTGAAGAATCAGTGAGTCGACCTTGTGTGAGAGCTAAAGTTGCCTTAAGAACATTTCTCACAGTCCGTATTTGTCGTTCCCATACTCCACCTGCGTGACTAGCATGAGGTGTGTTTAGAACAAAATCACACTGTTTCTCTGCAAGGAAGATTGTCAGTTTGTCAGTGTCCATTTCACTTTGTGCTGTGTTCAGTTCATTTTTAGCACCTACAAAGTTGGTACCCTGATCACATTTTATCTGTCTGACAGAGCCTCTCAAAGCAATAAAGCATCTGAGTCCATTTATAAAAGCGTCCGTTGATAGGTCCTCTAGCATTTCTATATGAACTGCACGAGAATAGAAGCATGTGAAAAGTAGGCCATACCTTTTGTTTTCTTTTCGAGCTTGTTTGGTCAGGAATGGACCGAAAACGTCCATACCACAGTATGTGAAAGGCGGAGAGTGCTCGATCCTCTCTGCTGGTAGATCTCTCATTTTTTGTCCTTCCACAGGTCTTCTTTGTTTTCGACAAAACACACATTGGCGAATGTAGGATGCGACTGTTTTACTTAAGTTTGGAATCCAATAACCACTGGATCGTATCTCATTCATTGTGAAGCCCTTTCCCTGATGATTGACCCTTTTGTGACAGTGGGCAATTATCAGCTTTGCGATGTGATGTTCTCTGGGAATGATAGTGGGATGTTTGAATGAGTAGGGAAGAGATGAGTTCTGAAGCCTTCCTTCCACCTTGAGCACATTGTCTTTGTCCAAGAAAACATCCAGATAGTACATTTTGTTGTTCCTTGATAGTTCTTTGCCTTTGCTGAGTGTCTCTATTTCATTTTGATATGTTTGTCTTTGTAAATCCTTGATGATCACCATTTCTGCATTTTGTCTTTCAGTTACAGTAGTGAGAGTCTTTGATTTGTCTTTGAGCAAGTATCTTCTGAGACGTGCGACTGCGCTGACTGCACGGGACCAAGATGAGAACTTTGCGATGTGGTCACTAAGGCTCTTATGTACAACAGTTTGTGTGCTTAGTGCCTGTACCTTTCTCACCTCTGGGTCTCCTACTGGAAGCTCAATAGTCTCTTTTGTTGGAAGATTTATCTCCTTTTGCCACAGGAACGAAGGACCTGTAAGCCAGTTGGATGAAAGCAGTTCACTTACTGATGTGCCCCTTGAAGCCATGTCTGCAGGGTTTTCACTGGTGGGCACGTAAAACCATTGTTGTGGAGAAGTATTGTTGCGGATTTTCTGCACTCTATTAGCAACAAACGTATGGAAGCGCCTTGCTTCGTTGTTTATGTATCCAAGAGTAACCTTTGAGTCAGTCCAAAAGAATTCCTCGACGTTGTCATAGAGCAGTTCCTCTTTCATCATGATGCTCACAGCAACTGACACCGTGGCTGCAGTGAGCTCTAATCTTGGGATTGTGATGACCTTTGTTGGAGAGACGCGAGCTTTGCCCATAATGAAGGTACAGTGAACCTCTTTATTTTTGTTTATGAGTCTCAGATAAGAACATTGTCCATATCCTGTGAAGCTTGCATCGGAAAAGTGATGTATTTCTCTTTTCACTACATCTCCAAAATCTGCAGGAACATAACATCTGCTTATTTGCAGTTTTTGCAGGTTCTTTAGATCTCCTTTCCAGCACTCCCACCGTGGCCTGAGATGTTCAGGTAGCGTGTAGCACCGGTATCACACCACTAACTGCGCCACTGGACCAGTTCTAGGTTCTAAGGAGTGGGGAGCAAGGAAAATTACACCAGAGACCGTTGCTTTAAGTAGAAAAGGCCGGCAATTTACTGAATGTGAAACACAAATATAAAACACAGTACATAAACCCAAAAATACCCTGCAGGTTCCCAATAACAAGGGAAATGGGAAAAAAAAAGTATTTCACTCTTCCTTTTTGTTCTTTAGTTCACCTAGTTTATTTTAGTACAGCTAATCTAATTTAATTAGATCAGTCTCTTTTTCCTAGGTTGTACCTATTTTGGATTCCTATTTTTCTTCCAGAGTTAACGCTTCCTTTCTTTTACAGGCAAGAAATTACCTACAAAACCCAAGTAAATCAAAGTTGACCACAGTTATTCAAATCACATTCAAAAATATAAACATATGCAAATAAAAGTATGACACTTTAAATTTAAGTTCAAGTCCAAATGTGAATTCAAGTGTTCAGTTCAATGAAAAGTTTCAGTTCGACTCAGTCCAAAAAATAATAGTTCAATCAGTTCTCAGTTCTGTTCAGTTCAGTTCAAACTAGTTCCTGATACTCCTACCACTCTGGCAGTGAGTTACCACACGCAGAGGATTTCCTCAATGACGCGATGAAGAAGATGAGTTGAAGGTCTGGGTCTGGCTCGCCATCTTGAATCCCGTCTGTAGATGTGCACGCCCGCACATGGCAGACCAATCCTCACTCCGACCGAGTTTCCAACCGAGCAAAAAAACCTGACCTGTGTAACAGGCCATAAACACAATAAAACTATTTTTAAATCCTTGAATCACACAATAAATCCTTCACAGTCTCTGAGTTGTAACGTTACTGCTACGGTGTTTTTTTTTTTTTTTTTAACTCAAAATGGCAGCGGAGCGGTCTCTTATCTCAGGGCTCCATCTCCCGCACTAATTACTGCACAAATCTTTCATTTACACAGCTTACACACACTTTTATAACATTCACAGTCTTCATAACCCAAAATATTAACTGGTAAACAGTTTATGACGGCGCATTTCTTTGTAACCAGCTACGTTTTTAGCGTTAGCTTTCCGCCAGAGAAAAAAAATACAACACGGTGAAAATACATGAAAATGAACACAAAACTCACCAAAACCAATGTGGCTTAGTTCTCATAAAATCCCCGTCAGTTCCCGACCAGGCAAGTTATGTTTTTCGACAGTTTTATCGACTTTTTCACTGCTTTTTCTATTAATTAATCACCGCTTGTTTTCTCCGATTCCTCCTCTGCTCTCTCCCTCAGGTCTCTGCTGCAGCGTCACTGAGGCGCTGCGTCTGTGTCGCTGGTCCCTTAAAGGGGCAACGACGTTATTTTCTGTCAACAGACTTTTAATCTTAAACATTAAATGATTGCCGAATTAACATTTTTAATTAACTCTGATGATTAATTGACATTAAATGAATCACTTTTAACTTTCAAACTTATTTATGCAGCTTTTATTCAACTATTTATTCTTATTTATGTCATATTTTAACATGGGTTACATCCTCCCCTCTTTACCTAATGCACGTCCCTGTGCATTTTGAATTTATACTGTCATAACTCTAAGGGGTTTTGGAAAGCTAGGTTCTTCAAGGGAGTCTGTAAACACATCACTCAAAGTTTGAAATAAAGACTGAACTATTGTAACCAACGGGTTTCCTAGCTCAGGATAAGTCAGTCTTTTAGTCGCTTTTCTGTCTCTGACAGGTCTTCCTGAACAGTCGCTTGCGTTCTGGTTGTCAGTTTGGTCCAGATCACTTGTGTTTTCTTTGCTCTCCTGAGCAGGTGGAGTAGAAGGATGGACGTTTTCCAAGTCTTCCTCAGGTAGGTTTCCAGTTTCCTGTTCAGCAGTTGAGTTGCTCTCTTCGGGATCAGGCAAGTTTTTCTTTTCAGGATCAGGTAAGTCATCAACTGCGGAATCAGGTGAGTCTTTCTCTCTAGGTTCAGGTAAGTTCAGGTCATAAGTCTCTACTGGAGAGTCCTCAGGGAAAGCTTTGGCTACGTCTGAAGGATCTTGCTCAACAGCAGTCAACTCTTTGGAAGGTTCCGGCTCATCCCTTTCAGGTAAGTGTTCCATAGGTTCGGGGGTCAGATCGAAACTTAGTGTTTCCGCTCGTAGGTTCCTGTGATAGTGATATTCCTCAGAGTCAGATTGGGATTCATCCCCTTCAGCTCCATCCGATGTGTCATTTTTAGAATGTTGTCGAGTTCTTGGTCGCCTCACTGCCTTTGGCGGATTAGTTCCACTTTCAATTGGGGTCACAGGAAGGAAACCACATGGCAGTAAGAGGTCACGATGAAGAGTTCTTTGTGGACCATCTCTGGTCTCAGGTTTCACAACATACACTGGGACGTCTCCAGCCTGTCTCAGGACAACATACACGTCGGACTCCCACCTGTCGGCTAACTTGTGCTTGCCTCTGAGACGGACGTGTCGGACCAAGACTCTGTCGCCTTCTTCCAAGGTGGAGTCAACAACGTGCTTGTCAAACCTCGCTTTGTTGCGACTGGCTGTCTTTTTAGCATTCTCAGTTGCTACTCTATAACTGTCTTCGAGTTGGGATTTCAGGTTGCGGACATATTGCGAGTGAGAGCCTGGCTGATGATTGACTGGTAGGCCAAAGGCTAGGTCAACTGGCAATCTTGGCTGACGCCCGAACATTAACTCATAGGGGGTAAAGCCCGTTGTCTCGTTCTTAGTACAATTATAAGCATGTACTAACGGCTTGACGTACTCCCGCCAATGACTCTTTTTCTGGTTCTCGAGGGTTCCTAACATGTTGAGCAGGGTCCTGTTGAAGCGTTCTACAGGGTTCCCTCTCGGATGGTAAGGTGTGGTTCTTATCTTTTGAGTACCAATGAGTTCACACAGTTCTTTTATTGTTCGAGACTCAAAGTCGGGACCTTGGTCACTGTGGAGTTTTTCAGGAATGCCATAGTGGACGAAAAAGTGGTCCCACAGGGTCTTGGCCACTGTCCTGGCTTTCTGATTCGGGGTGGGGACTGCCACTGCATATTTCGTAAAATGGTCGGTAATGACCAGAATATCTTTTGTGTTACTGGAGTCCGGCTCCACACTGAGAAAATCCATGCACACGAGTTCGAGTGGTCTTGTGGCCACGATGTTAACGAGTGGTGCGGCTTTCTCGGGCATGGTCTTCCGTCGTAAGCAGCGGTTGCAGGTTTTGACCTTAGTTTCCACCTCGGCTGACATTTTGGGCCAATAGAACCGCTTCCGAACGAGATCTAGGGTGCGCTCTGTGCCCATGTGGCCCATGTCGTCATGGAGGCTCTTGAGGGCTAAGGATCTCAGGGCTTCAGGGAGCACAAGCTGGTAGTGAGTCTGAGCGCCCTCTTGCCGCCTGCGATACAAGACACCATTTAACACCTCCAGTTTGTTCCACTCTCTCAATAAGAGACCGAGCTCAGGAAGTTCCTTCCTCAAGGATGGCGGGGGTTTCTCTCCCAACTCCACTTGCCTGAGAACTTCACATATGCAGGGATCAGCATTTTGCTTGTCTCTTATTTCAGCTGGTGTTAACGAGGAGACGACAGGTAAGCCACCAAGCTGATCCTCCTCTTCAAAGCTTTGTGGGAGAGCCATTGGATGATGGGCAAGTGACACAACCAAGGTGGTACTGGGTGATGTTTCCACAGGGTGATTGTCGGTCACTTGGTGGACCAGGTGCTTCTCACAGATGGCTTTGATGGTGTTTTCATTCAGATGTGCATAATCAGCCTCTGACAAGTGTCTTTTTGTGAATTGCTGTATCCTCTCCAACTCTTTTTGTGATGTTGTGTCATCAGGTACTCTGCTGTGAGGACGTCTGGACAGCCCGTCCGCGTCTTGATTCTGCTTACCAGCTCTGTACTGTAGCTGAAAATCGAACGTCGACAGAGCGGCCAACCATCTGTAGCTCGTGGCATCGAGCTTAGCAGAGGTAAGAATATATGTTAATGGATTACTATCTGTGACAGCAAGGAATGTGTTCCCGTACAGGTAATCCTGGAATTTCTCCGTTACTGCCCACTTAAGGGCAAGAAATTCTAATTTGTGCGCCGGATACCTGGACTCACACTTCGACAGACCTCGACTCGCATAAGCAACGACGCGCTTCCGTCCCTGTTGCTCCTGGTAGAGGGCAGCACCGAGGCCCGAGGTGCTCGCATCCGTATGTAGAATGTAGGAGAGCTTAGGGTCAGCAAACCCGAGGATGGGTGCGGTTGTCAGCTTTTCGATTATGGTGTCGAACGCTGCCTGGCAAGCAGGCATCCATCTGTCACCAAAGGAGTCCTTTGGGTTGAAGTACTTCTCAGGGTTCACTGTGGTTTTAGCGTGCTTCCTCAGCGGCGGGTAGCCAGCGGTGAGCTCGTTGAGTGGCTTCACGATCTTTGAATAGTCTTTTACGAACCGGCGGTAATAACCGCAGAAACCCAGGAAGGTTCTTAGCTCCTTCAAGTTGTTTGGTTTTGGCCAGGTTTTTAATGCTGCTACTTTGTCAGGATCGGTTTTGATGCCTTTTTCAGACACGATGTGGCCGAGGTACTTTACAGAGGTTTGGAAGAACTTGCATTTCCCTGGCGACAGTTTCAAGCCAAACTCTTTCAACTGGTTGAGCACGCGCATCAACCTTTCCTCGTGCTCCTCCAGTGTCGAAGAGAAGATGATGAGGTCATCCAGAAAAACTAAGGCTTGCTTCAAGTTCAACTCTCCCATACAACGCTCCATAAGCCTCTGGAACGTGCTAGGGGCATTGGTTATCCCCTGAGGCATCCTGTTGAACTCAAAGAATCCTAGTGGGCAGACGAATGCAGTTTTGTGTTTGTCTGCTTCCTCCATCTCTATTTGATAGAAGCCTGATTTGAGATCGAGCACCGAGAACCACCTGGACCCGGTCAACGCCGAGAAGGACTCTTCCAGATTAGGTAAGGCATATGAATCCTTTACTGTTTGTGTGTTCAATTTTCTGTAATCTATACAGAGTCTGACATCGCCATTCCTTTTCCTGACGACCACAATTGGCGAGGAGAAAGGTGACTCCGATTCACGGATGACTTCTGCATCGAGGAGTTGCTGGAGGTGGGTACGCACAGCCTCTATGTCCTGGGGGTGTATAGGTCTCGGCCTATGTTTGAATGGCGTCTCGTTACTGAGGGTTATGTGATGTTTGATTTTATCAGTGCGGCCAAAATCTAGCTCGTGCAGTGCAAACACCTCCGGCATGGAACTCAATTTCTCTGTTATCCTCTCTTTCCACTCATTGGATACAGGAGAGTCAGTGAAGTCAAAGTTGAGATCTGGTTTTTGGTCAGGTTTAGTGGGGAAGTCTGAGCCAGGGGTCTTGACAGATTGAACACTCTTGACAGCGTGTATTTCTGCTATGACAGCCTTTGGAGACAGGGTGACGTCATGGTGTGACTCGTTCTTGAGAATGACTGGTATGCAGCGTGGCAGCTTTAGTGGTAGACTTACCAGGCTATCTGTCACCAAGATGCCACCTGGCAGGGATGATGACTTTGGTGACTCTACCATCACCCACTTTCCAACATCAGGCGTCCTGCAGCTCACTGATCCTTCAAGGACTTTGGTCTGTCCAGCTGAAATGGTCTCGGAGTCTCTACTATGAAGCCTCACCTCTCCCAGGCTGGACTGTCTTTTCCGGATATCAAGGGTCTTTAAGACGACTTTGCAGCCATAAGGAAGAGACTCATAGTTCTGGGGTGCGATGTCTGCGTACTTTTCATAGAGAACATCCAAAGTATTTGTGCCTATAAGCACCGATGACAAGGTGGAGCGCATGTCAGGTACAACCAAGACCAGCGTAGGTACCTCGATGTCGGCTCCAAGCAAGCTCTCAGGGAATCTGATGGTGGCCTCAACATAGCCAAGGTAAGGGACGTTTTGACCGTTGGCTCCTTCCACTTCAAGCAGGTTGTTCAAAGAATTGAGAGGTAAGTGAGACAGGTTCTCCAGATAGAAAGAGTTGGGGATCGTTGTTACTTGAGAGCCTGAATCTAACAAGCAATTGCAGTCTTTGTCGGCGATGGTCACTTGTGCGGTGCACTTGGCTCCAATCAGACCTTTTGGCAGGGTCACTGACTGCCTTTGTGTATGAGAGTACACATGGGCTCTGTGCAGCTTCTTTTTGGGACACTTTGTCTGTGTTCCAGTCCCCGTTTGTCCCACAACCGGAACTGAGTCTAGTTTAAAGGATAAGGCTTTGGGGCGCCATGTTGACTGTCCCATGCTAACTGCTTTTCTTTCAGCTGCTTCCTCTTCTCAGCTACAAGAGATGGGTTCGGCTCACTTTCACACTGAGGCTTGATGTGTCCGTCCTCTCCACATTTAAAGCAATACCAGGGCCTTGGTCTATTGCTGGTGGTGTTGTTTACATCTCGGCTGTGGGGCTGCAGCCTTTGAGATGTGCAAGTGATAGCTGGGGAGTGTGTGCTAGCTGTTTGGGGAGCTAGTGGTCTGGCAGCTGGTTTAGCTTTTCTACTGTCTTTCTGTGTGATACATGTGAGCTGGGACTGTAAATCAGCTATTTGTTTCTTTAAATCTTGGATTTCAGACGTGTGATCGAGAGCTGGCTGAGATGAGTTGCAGTCTTCTTCACTCTGCACATTAACACCTTGATAATGAGAAGACACTCTTGGCTTTGAAACATTGAAGTGCTGTTTCATGCGTGATGTTTTGGAAGAACGCTTATCTTCTGCTGTGCGGAGTAACAGGAGAAGTTCGGCGAAGGTAGGTGGGTTCTGTTTCTTTTGTTCTAGCTGGAGTTCAGCTATCAAGATGTTATCCCAGCAGCCTCTGACGAACTGTCTGAGAAGATGCCGGTCAAGGTCGCTTGCAGTTACACCTCCCCTCCTGAGGGTGGTGCTCAGCATCACCTGCAGCCGTTGTAGATAAGCTGAGGGTTTCTCACCATTATCTTGCATTGTGTTGAGATACTTTGCGAAGAGGTCATCTCCGTCCTCGACGGTGCCGAAAGCGGAGTCCAAGATCTCTAAGTACACATTAAGGGGAGATTCGGGTGTCAGGTACTTCACAATATCAATAGCAGGTGATAAGAGACTTTCAAGGAGCTTTCGTGACTTGTAAAGATCAGACTGTGTTGTGTCTTTAAGAAGTAGTTCGACGTTGGAGCGCCATGCCTCATAATCCACTTCATTGTTGGGACGTGGGACACGCCCAGAGAAGGGTCTGAGTCTCAAGGAAATCTGCACCTGCAGAGCAGAGTCTTCATTCCTCACTATGTGCTCAACAATTACTTTTTGTATGTCAGGTGGATTGACGACAGAAAGTTTCAGAGCAGGCTGTGTCTTTTCTTTCGATGGTGGAGACCAATGATGTTGAACATGCTGCTCTGGGGCCATGCTGGGCAGGGGGCTTACCTGTGCAGCATTATCAGGGTCATGTTGCTCTGGGGTATCAGGTGAGTTCTGCTCTGTATCTTCATCTTGGGTCTCTGAGTGTTCTAGATCGACAGTCTCACTGATGAGGGAGAGTTCTTCTCTGAGGACAGTTGCAAAGTCTTTGCCAGTCTGTTTTGCAATGTCCTTTAACTCTGTAAGATAAGTCTGTGTAGCTGTTTTGCTGGCTACAGGTGTGTAAACACTGGCTAAAGCTCTGATGTGGTAGGTGACATCAGTCTTAGTCCTACTGTTAAGTCTGTGTGGCAATGAAGGTAAGAGAGACTGTATAGCTGTACCATACACATACTCTACAATAACCTGTTTGCCTGACTCTTGTTCAGTGAAATCTACTGGGATTACCCTTTGAATGGAACCATATTGTTTCAGGAAGTCATGTAGTTCTTCATCAGTTTCTGTACCAGTTACACCGCTAACTATGACTGAGTTAGGGATTTTTACACTACTCGTTTGAATGATATCCATATTGGAAAACTGATAGCAATATTACACGGTCTCTGGTTTCTAGTTTTAAATGCTTTAAGCCACTCCTGGCTGGCTCGCCAAGTTTGTAGCACCGGTATCACACCACTAACTGCGCCACTGGACCAGTTCTAGGTTCTAAGGAGTGGGGAGCAAGGAAAATTACACCAGAGACCGTTGCTTTAAGTAGAAAAGGCCGGCAATTTACTGAATGTGAAACACAAATATAAAACACAGTACATAAACCCAAAAATACCCTGCAGGTTCCCAATAACAAGGGAAATGGGAAAAAAAAAAGTATTTCACTCTTCCTTTTTGTTCTTTAGTTCACCTAGTTTATTTTAGTACAGCTAATCTAATTTAATTAGATCAGTCTCTTTTTCCTAGGTTGTACCTATTTTGGATTCCTATTTTTCTTCCAGAGTTAACGCTTCCTTTCTTTTACAGGCAAGAAATTACCTACAAAACCCAAGTAAATCAAAGTTGACCACAGTTATTCAAATCACATTCAAAAATATAAACATATGCAAATAAAAGTATGACACTTTAAATTTAAGTTCAAGTCCAAATGTGAATTCAAGTGTTCAGTTCAATGAAAAGTTTCAGTTCGACTCAGTCCAAAAAATAATAGTTCAATCAGTTCTCAGTTCTGTTCAGTTCAGTTCAAACTAGTTCCTGATACTCCTACCACTCTGGCAGTGAGTTACCACACGCAGAGGATTTCCTCAATGACGCGATGAAGAAGATGAGTTGAAGGTCTGGGTCTGGCTCGCCATCTTGAATCCCGTCTGTGGATGTGCACGCCCGCACATGGCAGACCAATCCTCACTCCGACCGAGTTTCCAACCGAGCAAAAAAACCTGACCTGTGTAACAGGCCATAAACACAATAAAACTATTTTTAAATCCTTGAATCACACAATAAATCCTTCACAGTCTCTGAGTTGTAACGTTACTGCTACGGTGTTTTTTTTTTTTTTTTTAACTCAAAATGGCAGCGGAGCGGTCTCTTATCTCAGGGCTCCATCTCCCGCACTAATTACTGCACAAATCTTTCATTTACACAGCTTACACACACTTTTATAACATTCACAGTCTTCATAACCCAAAATATTAACTGGTAAACAGTTTATGACGGCGCATTTCTTTGTAACCAGCTACGTTTTTAGCGTTAGCTTTCCGCCAGAGAAAAAAAATACAACACGGTGAAAATACATGAAAATGAACACAAAACTCACCAAAACCAATGTGGCTTAGTTCTCATAAAATCCCCGTCAGTTCCCGACCAGGCAAGTTATGTTTTTCGACAGTTTTATCGACTTTTTCACTGCTTTTTCTATTAATTAATCACCGCTTGTTTTCTCCGATTCCTCCTCTGCTCTCTCCCTCAGGTCTCTGCTGCAGCGTCACTGAGGCGCTGCGTCTGTGTCGCTGGTCCCTTAAAGGGGCAACGACGTTATTTTCTGTCAACAGACTTTTAATCTTAAACATTAAATGATTGCCGAATTAACATTTTTAATTAACTCTGATGATTAATTGACATTAAATGAATCACTTTTAACTTTCAAACTTATTTATGCAGCTTTTATTCAACTATTTATTCTTATTTATGTCATATTTTAACATGGGTTACAAGCGGGTCATCCCAGTCTGTGCCTTGACGACACATCTCTTGGAGGATGCTCTTACCATTGAGCACATAGGGAGCTATAAATCCAAGCGGGTCGTATATTGCTGCTACTGTGGACAGGATGCCGCGCCTGGTTGGTGGTTGCTCCTTTAACGTGATGTTGAAAGTGAAGCAATCTTTCTCCACATTCCAACAGATACCGAGAGCTCTCTCTGTCTGTGTTTCTGTAAAAGTCAAGTCCTTTGTTTTGATATCTGTTGCATGTTCTGAAGTTGGAATACTGTTGAGAACTTCAGAGCTGTTGGACACGAACTTGTGTAACCTTAGTCCACCCTTTGCACATAGTTTGCGTGCCTCCTTTGCCAATTGTATAGCATCTTTTACTGTCCCTGCGCCACTGACTCCATCGTCAACATAGAAGTCTCTGGCTACAAACTGTGATCCTACAGGGTATGTGCAACTGTTCTCTTTAGCCAAACGTTTGAGTCCATAGTTTGCACAACCAGGTGATGAAACAGCGCCGAAGAGGTGCACCGTCATCCTGTATGTTTGTGGTTGGCTGCTCATGTCTCCGTCTTTCCACCATAAGAAACGCAAGTAGTTGCGATCACTTTCTTTGACCTTGAACTGGTGAAACATTTTTTCGATATCACATAACAGAGCTACTTGGTGCTGTCTGAAGCGCACAAGAACACCAGTGAGATTGTTAATCATGTCAGGGCCGTTTAGTAAATGTTCGTTGAGACAGGTACCCTTGTGCTTTGCAGAGCAGTCAAAGACCACGCGCAACCTTTCAGGCTTCTTTGGATGATAGATGCCGTGATGTGGTATGTACCATGTCTCCCCTGGGTGACCATAATCATCCGTCTCTTCGGCATCACCTCTTTTGATGATGTCGCCCATGTATTTTAAGTAATCCGCTTTGTATTTTTCATCTCTCATGAATTTGCGTTTCAGCTGATTCAGCCTGTTCTCTGCTTGTTGTCTGTTATCTGGCATTTGTGGCCTTTCTTTAAATGGTAATGGCATTTCATAATGTCCATTTTCAGTTTGTGTTATGCCTTGTTCGAGTTGGTGAAGGAATACTAAATCCTCTTGTGACACAGTATTTTCATTTCTGTCCACTTCTTTAAAGTCTCTTTCCAAAGCGCGTATTGCGTCTGCTGGAGTGGAAGGAGGGATTTCTTTTACGGTGACTCGGTGACAGAGACTGCTTGTCATGTCCGTTTCAATACAAGGTACTGAGTTGCCTACTATGCTCCATCCTAAGTCTGTGTGAATGGCATAGGGCTCATTTTCTTCGCCTAAGATTACTTGTTTGGGTGCAAGAGCTCTAGGACAAGTATAACCTATAAGGAGACTTACTTCACAATCAAGGAGTGGAGGGATCTCATTCGTAATGGGTAGCAAGTGACTCCACTGTTTTGCCGTTTCACATGTTGGTATGTGTTCTCTCTTTGCAGGTATGTAGTCCTTAGTGTATGCAGTAGGAAGCTTCAAGACTGCAGCTGAGCTATAACCCCTGACTAAGAGGTCAGACACCTTTCCACTACTGACAACTGCATTATTACCCATCATAGTAGTCAGTTTCAACTTAACTGGATGGACATCTGCTTTCAGTTCATGTGCTACATCCTGATCAATGAATACTGTGTCGCTCTGAGTGTCTAATAATGCATAGACCAGTTTTTCTTTGTGTGGATTTGCAGTGGTTGACAGCCACACGGGAACAATCATTGAGGTACTGACTGTCTGTTCAGATCTGGCGACATTGAGTGACAAGACTGTAGCTGATTCTGGTGCGTTACCTTGAGTTGCATTGTCTGCACTCACTCTTGTTTCTTTCCGTTGACTGTTACTGTAGTTGTCATCATGAAGACAGCTTGGGTGTCTCTTTGTGCATGTTTCACAGGTGAGGCGGCGTTTGCAGTCCTTAGCACTGTGTCCTTGTTTCAAACAACCGTAACAAAGTTTATTGTCCTTTACATATTTCTTTCTGTTTTCCAGAGTCATTTTTATTAGGTCTGGACACTTGTGGAGCTGATGTGTGCCTTGACATAATGTGCACGAAAAACCATTAGATGTTTTTGTTACTGCCCTTTTGTCGCTTTGTTCCGTTGTGTTTGTGTTGAATACACTTGCCTTGCTCCTTTTGATTTCTCTTGTGTACCTTTTGTCACTGTTTGTTTCAGTGGAGCGGAGTGCGTGGATGGAGGTAACTGGGTTGCAGGCGACTTCAGCTTCCGTAGAGAGGAAGGAGGCAAAATCACTGAAGCTGGGAAATTCACCACCCTCCATTAAAGTCTTTGTTACCTGCCTGTTCCATCTCACATTTATCCAGTCCGGTAGTTTGTGCAACAGCTTTTGATTTTCTTCGCTGTCGTTCAGTATTTGCAAACCCTTTACATGTGGCATAGCGAGCACACATGCATTAACAAAATCTGCAAAGGTCCGTAGTCCTTCAGCATCTCTGGGCTGTACCTTAGGCCAGTTTGATAGCTTTTCTCTAAATGACTTCTGTATCACGAATGGCTGGCCGTACCTTTGATTTAGTTTGTCCCATGCATCTTTATAAGCCTCTTCATCATTTCTAAAGAAAGTCCCTTCGAGGCATTTGCGAGCTGGACCTGTTACATATCTTTTCAAATAGTACAGTTTATCTGCAGCTGAGATGTCCTTTTGGTCGATCAATGACACGAATGTAGATTTCCATTCAATAAAGTTTAATGCCTCACCATTAAACACTGTTGGCTCTGGTGTTGGGAGTCTGTTCATTCGAATGCTATCTTGAACTGCTTGTGCAAGCTGAGTGACACTGGAGGGAACTGTTTGCACAGGAATGAATGTGTGTGCTGGTGCGGGCTGCTGAGGTGTGGTGTATAAGCCCACCTGTTCACCTTTCATTGACTGTACATCACCTGCCTGTGATAACTCTCTGTTATATACTTCGAACCTGGCTCGAGCTGCTTTCATTTCCTTCTGTGCTTTCAGGCGTTCCAACTCCGATGTTTGAGCTGCGATTTGCTTCCTGTGCTCCTCTTGTAACACCCTTATCTTTTCTTGTTGCATTTGCTGTTCTATTGTGATCGCATACTCAGCCTCTTTCGCTGCAAGTTCTGCCGCTGCATCCGCTCGTTTGGTTGTGAGTTGCGAAGTTGAAGACTCCACGGTGCGGCTTGATGTTGCAGTTGAGCCATATATAGATCGAGCGTAGTTGTGCTCCAAAAGTCCCCGTAAACGAATCCTTTCACGTTCTGCGTCAAAGTCCTCAATACGACTTATTCTCTCCATAATTATTTTCACAATTTCATGAGTCACAGCATCACATGCATCAACTTTTCTCCTGATGTCATTTGGGGGTGCTATTTGGCTTCTCATCGCTGAATACAACTTGAGGACATCATCTCTCCTTTGCTCTATGATGTCTGCAAGGTCTGACATTTCTTTATCAGTGATGTCTGATTTTAACTTTTCTCTTGTTACACGTATTTCTGTCTTCCATTGTTCATATAGAGTTGAAATTCTTCTTTCCTTTTTGCTTATTTCTTCTTGTTGATATGCCATCATCTTTTCTGTTTGAACTTTAACTCTTTCTGAACGTCTTGGCAAATCTGACTTGCCTTGTACTTTATTTTGAAGTATTCTTAAAGTTTTCTCTTTGCATGCAATTGTGTCTTTAATGTCCTCTTCATTTTCACTTTCATCTTTAAGTGAGTTCTTTAAGTCTTGAATTTCTTGTTGTAAACTTGTAATCTGTTCGTTTATCTCCATGAGACTTACTGATGCACCTTGTAGATTTTCCATTTTGAGCTTTTAACCGTGGTCCTTCTGCCATCTGCTGGACGTTGCGGGTATTGCCGTTGAACCTTGAGACCGCGTTGTTCAGCAAAATGGCGACCGTCCGGCTCTCGCTGGACCTCCGGCTCGGACGAGCTTACTGCGCCTGGAGGCAAGCTCTTACTGTAGCGTCCCCGGTTGACAAATAAAGGTTGGTCTCTTTAACTGGTGGTTGAAAAGTGTTTTATTGCCTTGCCTTGACCATATCCACCATAAGAGCTACAATGCAGACAAATAGGAATACAATTAGCAACTCTTACACCCTTTATGCCATGTATTTATAGCCCTTTTTAGCCATATTTATTACCATATGAATTGCTTTTTAATCCTTGACCGTTATACCTTGACAATCTCTATTAGAGTGCTATTTACCATGAATTTATGTATTTATATAAACCTTTTAGCTGTATCCCGTTTTACCTTGTACCAGGAGATAGACCATGTTACTTTTAGCTAGCAGATTAGCAACTAATACACTTCATAACTATATCAAAACACATGTAAATAACAGTTTCCAATACAAACCTTGTTCTCCTTATCAACCAGGTGCTAGAGTGACCGTCAGCAGCTTTGAGAACACCTTAAAACTGTTTTGTCTCAATTATTTTCCGTGGAGCACCTTTTTCTGCTCATCGGACCTTTCGCGCTGCTTTCTGCTTTACTGTAATTACTCCTGCTTTACAACACCTAGTGGACGTCCTTTCAAAATAAAGCTTTAACTGTAAATTCTCTATGACGTATTACTAAGCAATCACTGACCAGTTTAGCGATAGAAAAATATAAAATTATAAACATGTACAAGTGGCTAAGGCATTTACAGTTTGGTTCCAGTGGGATTGATCTGTGAGTGAAAACCAAAGCATGAGTCTCAACAGCACAAGTAGAAGTGAAGGAACCTGAAGAAGAAGGACTGGAGATAAGAAGACGTTTGTTCTGGAACAACATCAGAGATGGAAGCGAGTCTGACAGTGATTTAATGACTGCCATCAGCATCAAGTTGACTATTTTTCAGATTGTAAAGAAGGAAAAAGTCCAAAGTGTGACTTGTCCAAGTGTGTGTCCTGATTTGAATCCAACAGACCAACTTTGGTAGCCTAGCCGCGCTAGACCCAGGTCTGAAGATGCAAGGGTCTAGGAACTCTCGACAGGGAGGGAAGTGGGCTAAAAGGTTGTCTTTCAAATCACTTTGCAGCAATTGGGTAGGCATACAATCAATCAGCGCAACAAATAGGCTGATGTAGTTCCTAGAGCGCCGGAAATCAGAAGATGCGGGAGTTCGCTGAAGCCTTATTTATACAGTCAATGGGTGAAGCTCAAGTATATTACAGACATGTTAACAGAAAGATTATTCAGAGTCGGTGCTAATGGAGCTGTTAGAGTTGAATTTGTAAATACATTTATCATAATCGAGCCTTAGAGCATTAACTGTGTGTGCATAGTATTTTACATGACTATTTTTATAGAATACCACTCACTCACTTCTATCTGCACATATCTCTCCCTCTCTCTCTCTCCCTAGTCTCCACATCCCAATATATTTCCACTCTTTCAGCTTAGCACACCCCCTTGTGTAACTCGAGCTATTTCTTATCTTATGCCATGTCTTCATTTCTGCTCGTGTATAAAATAAACTTCGTATGGGAGCAGTCTTTGTAGCTCGCACTAATGTGTCTTGTTACACTGTGCTGTGTTACCCTTGCAAGTAAAATTACAGTCTCCGTGACTTTCTGGTTCGGTGAATATCTTATGTTATGTGGGAGCTCTCAGCGGAGCTTCTCTCTGACAGGAGCTCAACGACTGTTGTCATTTTTGTTGTACCCTGGCAGAGAATTAAATTCGTTGCTGTGGGTTGTCTGGCGCAGCTAGGCTAGTTGTTTCCGGTTGTTTCTGTCAGAATCATCGCGCCTCTTTCGTCACTTAGTTACGCCCGCCTTCTGACTCTACACTTCATGGTGATTCGTCGGCCAGTTTTAGGAGCATCCAACCTCGAGGCTTACCAAGGGTAACTGGACCGACCCTGGAAGAGAATTAAATTCGTTGCCGTCGGTTGTCTAGCGTGGCTAGGCTACAACTTTGGGGTATTTTAAAGACAAAGGTAGAGCAACACAAATCCTCCAACAAAGAGCAGATGAAGAGCTAGTCTCTGAAGATGGAGGAACATCTCTGCAGAAATGTAGTTTCTTCATGCTGAGGAGGATTAAATGTGTCATCAAAAAATTAATGTGGACATAGAAAGTAGTAAATACATCCAACATTCTAATGACAGTAATGAAAGATGTACTGACCTTTATTGGATTCATTTCTTGCTGTTTGGCCTGTATTCTTCATTTAGGAAATCTAAACTGTCAGTTTATTTTTAATCAGATCAATAACTTTACTGCTCAGCTTCAAAGTAATGTGATTACTGTAATGTTCTCCACTTTGGATTATTTACACATTTAAATAATATTTCAGAGGACTGTCCTCAGTGCTGCTGTATTCTGGACGTAGTGGGATGTATTTGTTGTTAAATTCACTGCTGTCTTTTCAACAGGACAGACAATACTGAACTTAATGTTTTACTTCTTTTCTTGTCTTTGTCTCTTCAGACTTAATAACTGTAATCTGTCAGAGAGAAGCTGTGGAGCTCTGTCCTCAGTCCTCAGCTCCCAGTCCTCCAGTGTGACAGAGCTGGACCTGAGTAACAACAACCTGCAGGATTCAGGAGTGGAGAGTCTTTCTGCTGGACTGGAGAGTCCACACTGTAAACTGGAAGCTCTCAGGTCAGGACTCACACTTTGAAACTGATGTGATTTCTATCAGTGGATAAACAGCTAACCTGAGTACAATCATTTCTGCTGATGGGATTCATCAAATGAGCTTTTACTGAACTTGTGCAGGACTTTGTCAGGGTTTATTTTTCACATGATTAAATCCCACTAATCATTGTTGAGATTGTTGATTTTCTTGAGATGCATGGAATATGCAGCAAAATGTATCTGAAAGACAAAGAAGAAAAGAAAGAGTGAGAAACATCCAGCCAAGTGTTGTCCATCAGGTTTGTGTTGTTTTGTATGTGCAGGCTGTCAGGCTGTCTGGTCACAGAGGAAGGCTGTGCTTCTCTGGCCTCAGCTCTGAGCTTGAAGACCTCAAATCTGAGAGAGCTGGACCTGAGCTACAACCATCCAGGAGACTCAGGAGAGAAGAAGCTGAGAGCTAAAGTGGAGGATCCACACTGTAGACTGGAAACTCTCAGGTACAGACAGACAGGAACCTTTTAGCCTAGCTCAGTGCTTCTTAAATAGTGGCGCCCCCTGGGGGCAGTGAACACACCACAGAGCAGGAGATCTGAAATACTACACCCTGCTGAAAAATCCAGTGGAATACCATTAGAAAAAACCATTAGGAACCATTAGGATTCTACCGGTCTAATGGGAATTGGAACACCATTAGAAGAAACCATTAGGAACCTACTGGTCCCATTAGGATGTAAAACCATTAGGAATGTACTGGTCCCATTAGGATGTAAAACCATTAGGAATGTACTGGTCCCATTAGGATGTAAAACCATTAGGAACCTACTGGTCCCATTAGGATGTAAAACCATTAGGAACGTACTGGTCCCATTAGGATGTAAAACCATTAGGAACGTACTGGTCCCATTAGGATGTAAAACCATTAGGAATGTACTGGTCCCATTAGGATGTAAAACCATTAGGAACCTACTGGTCCCATTAGGATGTAAAACCATTAGGAATGTACTGGTCCCATTAGGATGTAAAACCATTAGGAACCTACTGGTCCCATTAGGATGTAAAACCATTAGGAACCTAATGGTCCCATTAGGATGTAAAACCATTAGGAATGTACTGGTCCCATTAGGATGTAAAACCATTAGGAACCTAATGGTCCCATTAGGATGTAAAAACATTAGAAAACTGGTCCAATTGAAAACTAAAACTTACTGAAACCTATTGCTGCAACAAAAATTATTTAACTCTGGACACCAGAGACATCTATGCATGTGTGTAATTGTGTATGTATTCGGATATTTTCCCCTCCGAATTGGGAACAGGACATATGGGGTGTGACAACTCATTGCAGTTTGTCATTTTTATTTATTTTTAAACCAAACAACAACTTTGGCAAAGTCGACAGCAGCAGTTTACTGCTTTTCCTAGAGAGAAACAGAAAAAGAAAAATTGTTAATATTTTAGTCACAGCCTCATTCAAGTGACACAGCAATTTCAAGAACATTTCACTACTATATGGGAAGTATAGTTTTATCCACCCTGGTCCTATTTTCCCATCCACTTTTTTTGTATTCCTGGATAGCTAAAGCAACACTGCAGAACTTTTGAACCTTCAAATATTCTCTTCCGAGTCTGTTCTGTGGGGCTTGGTGCTGTAACAGAGAGAATGGCCTCTCCAACGCACCCGAAAGACCATTGGTGGCCGCTAAAGTGGACCAAAGTAAAATGCTCTGCAGTGCTGCTTTAACAGATTAAGAGAAGTTTTTTTTTTATTGTGATCTGGTACGAAAAGTGTTACACTGAAATGTAACGTTCATGTTCTTTATTGCAGTGCAACATTTCTTTAATAAAATCCAGACATTTTGTCTCAAAAGTTTCAAAACATTTCTTTAGTAGTTTTGAAAACCGAGGTTTGAACTAAACCGTGAGTCAAAAACCGAGGTTTGAAGTAAACCACAGGTTAGGTGAACTGTTACAGCTCTACTAAATGAGTGGTGTGATTTTCAATATTTACAATTGCTCCAGTACAAAGCAAGGGACTGCAGTGTGTATTCTGAATATACTGAAAAAAGCTTTGGACCTGAAGTCCCTAACCACTGCTGCCGAAAAACTAGAGCAAGAGTTTGAACACAATACTCACCTCTGTCTGAGGGCTCCTCTTCCTAATATCACTAATCTTTTCTGATATGGCTCGTCTAACTAGGGCCGGCTGCTGTTCAATGGCCTCCTTTGGATCGCCCATCTTCTGAAGCCGGTCCCTCAGGCAGTCTGTCACCAAAGACAAAGTATTTGACTTAGCAAACTACGACAAAGCTGCTGTGAGAAATCAATTTAAAAGAAAAAAGAGGTAGGGCTGGGAGAAAAAAATCCATTTATATAAGAGTCGGGATTATTATCCTTTACAATTCTCAATTCATTCATAATTTTTAAAAATCAATTTTTATTGATGTTCCCTCCGTTTCTCTGCGCGCCCTCACAGGCTTCCGTACACAGCGCCGCAGCAAGCCGAGACAATATGACACTATGGCCACGGGTCCCCGCATGCAGTTTTTCAATCAATAGAATGAGTTCAAATCACGTATTTTGAGCCGGTGATTGTAATTCCCTCTGCTGTGTGTCGGGGTTCCCTGTAATGCTAATTAACAGTTAATAGGATGACTGTACACTGGAGTGATAGGTCTGTAAAAAGTCCCAGTGATGTTGTACTGTATATCAGCACTCATAGAATGCCTCTCATCCAGTTAAATTACTCAGTTGGAACTAACTGTTGTATAATGGGTTATAAGGTACTTACCTCTTATGACAGCCACTTTTTCTGGGGTCAGGGGACGCTTGGGCAAGTGCGTCAGTTTGTTTTTAAAAGTGGGGGGGATGGAGACTGGCAAAAGTGACATTTGAGAAGTGCTTGGGATGATGACTGTAACTGATGTTGCTTTTGGTATGCTACTATAAAATGCATAAGAGTTATTTCATGTTTTAAGTAATTGTCATGTATTGAATAAAACCCGCTTGAGAGCTGTGCCGACACTTTTACATGAATTACGAACCCCTAACGATGTTGAACTTCATGTTGAAATCAGGGACAGCACATAAAGCAACCACTCAACTCTCTTCATTGCAAATAAGATAAAGGTTAAGCCATTTTGAATACAAGAGAATAAACCAGGGGTCACTGAGGACCATAGCTGGAGTTACATCGGAGCACAAGCTGTTACCATGACAACCCATCGTATGTCCGTGAGCGGGAGAATATTGACTTTAAGCCTAACCAGCCATTCCCACTCAAATCAAACAGTTTTAGCACAAAGCAACTCAAGGAGTAAAAGGAAAAATTACAAAAACACAGATAGCCAGCTCTCCAAAAAAGCCACCACGATAAATCTGTCTCATGACTCAAACTCAACTCAAACTGTTGCAAAAACCCAGTAAATAAGCAGCGGAAGAAGAAAATATCACAATATGAAGGCTTCTTTTATTACCTATCTTGTTTGTAGACTGGAAACATTTATTATCATTATAATTATCATTATTTTCTTTATTAATTCAAGTGAAATTCCACCATGGATGGATAATCCGGGTCATGGCCTCCTCTTCTTCTGTGGTGTTTCTTGGAAGAGTTCGATTTTGCTACGTTGTGTTTACCCAAGGGCGTCAGTTTGTTTTTAAAAGTGGGGGGGGATGGAGACCACAGCACTTTGAGAAAATGTCGAAGAACGGCGGCAAAATGCCACAAGCTGGGCTCGAAGTCACAACCACCACACCAAAGGCAGAGGCTCAAGCTGTTGCGCCATCGGTACATGTGGGTAGAGGAGTCTGTGGGCCGCTATAGTACTAATTGTCCCGGGCCGAAATTTTGCCCCTGCACGCCTCTGGTCGGAGCTTCCACTTGGCACAGGCGCAAATTTAGCATCTGCGCGGTTTTTTTTTGTTTTTGTTTTAAACCTCACGAAGGTGTGCTGCGTGTCTGTGCAACTCTCGGCCGAGTGCGGATGGTGCGTTCAGGAGCGTCGGAATTTTCTATACTACTGAAAATAACTGGGTTTACAACGGCTTTCATGTGAAGAATTTGAATGTGTTGGAGACAAAATGACCCCTGACAAAAAGTGGGGGGGACACGTCCCCACCGTCCCCCCCTAAACTGACGCCTATGTGTTTACCGCCTCCTAAACAACCGGTGTGCGGCCATTCATTCTTTTGCCTTCTTTCATTAATAAAATCTCAGCAAATACCCGATGAACATGTCAAAAAGAAAAGCAACCAACAGAGCTTTTTTCACAACGCAGAAATGCAACGTAAGTGCCATCTAACAGCAATTGCTCTGATATTTGTACAGTTACTGTACAATAACTCCATGAATATAATGGAGTTTACCTTCTGGTTTATCTAGCAGGACCAATTTGACTACCATTACTGTCGTCAACAACTTTAGTTAATAAATGACAACTGAAACATTTTGGCCTTATGAGCCATTTTATCAAAACTCTTTCCATCCATACAGCCACGTTCTGGCTTTCACTGAGGCAAATTAAAACAATCTGGTAATCCTTAATAATCACCACTAGATGTCCTCAAATATCTTTAGACTCAACACGCAAACATACCAAGTATAACCACATTTTTTGCCATGGTTAAAATGCTCTGGCACCATTAAAGAAATATATTAAAATGGTAACCATACCATTGACACAAGTACAGACATTATTGAACATTCAAGGTACGTGAAACACAGAAAACCATCAATCTCAGGTGTGTTTTTCCATCATTTTATTTGTCTAGAAGCAGAGTTCAACAGAAATAAACAAAGAGCTGCCAGAGCAGGGGGGTATTCCACGAAGCTGGCTTAGGTTTAAGCCTGGCTTATTTTGGTCAGCTTCGCTAACTTTAGTGAGAGTTTTGTTCCACCAACTTAGGGCTAGCCTGGCTTGGTAACCATGGTAACTCAGCCAGAGCGACAAGCCTGGTCCAGGGCAGGCTAACAGTCAAGCTTACTTTAGCCCCATGTCAGAGAAGGTTCTGACGAGCTTCAGAAAGACGCCTGTGAACCGCATGTTACACATTAAAATCATCTTGATCTGTAATCAATGATGTTCTTGTTCGGTGACATACATTGAGACCTTTTTTAAATAACGCCGGAATAACCGTGAATCAAACTCTATCATATTACACTACACATTTTGTCACTGTGGATCAGTGGTTAAAGTGTAGTTAAGTAGATTAAATGTGGTTTTACTTTTCATTGCGCCGTGGGTTCGAATCCATCAGCGGTAAATACTTGGAAATATCTGATTTTCTTTCTTCTTTCACCCTCAAAGTGCAGTCAACACGTAACAGGAATAGGCACAGATTGTGTTAAAATAAGCAGGACACAACAGCCACAGTTTTCCATAAAGAATACCTTCCTTTGACCAGCGGTCCAATCTGATCATGATGATAATCCAAAGGTGATGCCAAACGATGAGAGAACTATTTTGTGTACAGCTCATTTGTGTCTTCTCCCTTATTTAAATGTAGGGCACAGTAGCACTATCATCTCTAATAAAAATGACATCTCCTCTATAGGCCTACATGTTTTTTTCTGCTTTTTTATTCAAAGTTTGAGTGTTTGATGAAACATCTCCACATGAAGTTGCCCCTTTTTTCCAAAGTATTCCTACTTTGGTTTTAGGTGTTACCTGCTGCTTTATTCATCTATGGTGGATATATATTTGTCAAATCAAGAACATGAATTAGGCCTACCAGAGTAAAAAGTGAAAACCACCATCACATTACACAAAAGCAGGCTATGTTGTAGCCTCTTCCTCTCATATATGTATATATATATATATATATATACTTCAGGGTGAGGAAAAAAAATTCATCAACCACTGCAGTTGTGGGTTATCCCTAATCAGTGTCAAAAACTTGCCCTCTGAAAATTTAATTTTCAGACGTGTGCGTGTGTACGCTCAGACTAAGTGCTTCATTTAAAAGAAAATAAACACTTACGCATTTAAACGGTCGGCAATGCTTTGCCAGGCAGCGTCTTGAGCTTTATTTATCAACCGTGTTGCCTTTTCTTGTGATAATCTCCCTGTAGTCCTTGTACAACTCTGTGAGAAGTTTCTGCTCCGCCGAAGAGAAATTCTCCGCTCTGTTTTTGGACAAAATATCATCATTTCGACGATCGACACGTCGGGGCTTTTTATCTCCCCCGGACGCGCGCTCAGCCTGGCTTGGATCAGCCTGGCTTGAATAAGCGTCTCTGAAAAACAGCTGAGCCTCATTTGTGGAACTACTTGTAGCTGAGATTAAAGTTGCCGCTTATTCAAGCCACGCTTACCGGCGTAAGCCCAGCCTGTTTTAGCCAGCTTCGTGGAATACCCCCCAGGTGACTGAGAATGAAGAGGTGAGGTCTACACAAACAAATAAAGAAAATCAGAGTTAGTGAGGTTGTCCTGTAGGTTACAGATTACTAGTTACGACGTAAGTGTAATATGTACTTATTTGATCACATCAAAGTGTCTTGATTATTTTTCTAATAAATTATTATACAGTCTTTGGTTAAAAGACATTACCATTGATGTTGAATATTGATCTCATTTGCCAACTCAGCTTGGACGAACAAAGTTGTACATCCATCCATCCATCCATCCATCCATCGCTTTATCCTCACTAGGGTCATGGGGGGTGCTGGAGTCTATCCCAGCTGACTTGGGTGAAGGCAGGGGACACCCTGGACAGGTCACCAGTCTGTCACAGGGCTACATATACAGACACACAATCACACTCACATTCACACCTATGGGCAATTTAGAGTAACCAATTAACCTCAGCATGTTTTTGGACTGTGGGAGGAAGCCGGAGTACCCGGAGAAAACCCACGCATGCACAGGGAGAACATGCAAACTCCATGCAGAAAGATCCCAGGCCCACCAAAGTTGTCCAGATATCTGAAAAAAGAAGCTTTACTGCACAGAGAAATGATGACAAGCAATAGAAAAAATGTCAAATTTTAAACATGAGATTTTTGCTGAACACAATCAGTTGAAATTCATTTGTATTGCCCAAAAAATATGAATTTTTTACTAAATTTATTACATATTTTTCTCAGTGACTGAACCTGATTACAAATACATATACTTTGTAATTTCACTACAGTAACTAGTTTCTCCAACACAAACAATAAAATTCACAGAAAGTACAATCTCAAAAACATTTTAACCAGTGACAATTTTACAAAGAACCCATTCAGTTCTCCAATTCTGACATACCTTCACAGCAAGTGGAATTCCAGACTGCAGCTGGTAGTGTTCAAGAACAAGAAGGAAGTACAGATGTACAGGGGAGAGGAAACTGTATCTTGAAAACCTTAGACACAAAACATAGACCATTAATTACATACACAGAGCCACTGATCATACAAAGCCTGAAAAGTACCATGACTAGAAAAAAACCTACGGAAAAAATGTTTAAACGAGAGCTTAACCTTATTCTTCCTCCACACCACACCACATTACATGGAAAAGCAAAGTCTAATCACATTAACATACAAACTCTGGTCAGGTACCACACTTAAACCAATAATCAATGTTAAGTTAGGTAGTTATACTTTGAACATGAGAAGTGTTCATCTATAATTAAAATAAAAACTGCACATTTTCAGTTTGAAAGAGCATTATAGAAATGTTAGAGGTAAATACTAAAAAAAGAGTCACATTTGCAGTATATGTTGCATCATTACCTGATGTAATATGCTAATACCACAAAGTAACATAATGACCCATTAGGTAATTGTGGCGGCAAAAAAAGCACATGAGTCCTAATTAACTGGGTTTTGTTTTAAAATATTATAAGTGCTTAAGGATGGGTGAGGACCCCCCTACCCCAGCACCACCACCCCCCTGTCGCAAGCCAGCAAAATCTCACTGTGACCTGAGATCAAAACGTGAGAGCCCTGTGTACATCTTTATACAAAGAGTAGCTTCTTTAGTTTCAGTAGAACCACGTGGTGCTATCCCAGGGACGATAATTATTAGTGATAATTAACATCAGCTCTGCTCCATCCCGACTGAGGTATTGCTAAGATAAGGCTGAACAGCTTCAAAATGTTGTTCCAAAAGTGCTGCAATTCATCTGGCATCCCATATTCTAACTGGATTTGGTATTATTATATCAGGAATAATGCACATTTTCCTGACAGAGCGTTTTACTCACGGCAAATTGTACCATTAGTAAATTTGGTAAGATAGTGTGTTCAGTGTAGTTATTCAGACATCCACTCGTCAAAACAAAACAACCCCCCCACCCTTGCATATATTTATTAAATATGATAATCACAGGGTTAAACAAGCAAACAAGTTTTCAAACTCACCACAGCCATTGTCAGATGGAAATGCACACCCTGGGTCGGAGCTTCCACTTGGCACAGGCGCAAATTTAGGATCTCCACGTTTTTTTTTAACCTCACGAAGGTGTGCTGCATGTCTGTGCAACTCTCGGCCGAGTGCGGATGGTGCGTTCAGGAGCGTCGGAATTTTCTATACTACTGAAAATAACCGGGGTTACAACGGCTTACATGTGAAGAATTTGAATGTGGTGAAGACAAAATGACCCCTGACAAGAAGTGGGGGGGACACATCCCCACCGTCCCCCCTAAACTGACGGCTATGCGCTTGGGGACAGAGTCTTTGACCGTGTTTGATTTGGCCCCTGTGACGCTTCTCTCCCTCAGTCCCTCTGTGCCCCAAATGCAAACTGCCAACGACTTGAAGAATTGGGAGTTTGATTTTACTTCCTGCACCCTCTGCCATTTCTCCTTGTTCAGGGAAACTCCTGGGCCAAGTTTGATCTATAAAAATAAAAACAAGTGTTCTGTTAGACCTGAGACTTAAAGGAGAACTCCGGCCAAATGTCATGTCAGCCTCCACACCTTAAGGTCACTGAGTGCTAATACTGGAAAAAATTTGAGGACAATCTGCTATCGAGACTATCCAGACTCCACACACTGCTCAGTGCTCATGCCTACGACAGAAATCTGTAGCCAGCAACATTACAGTATGTGACGGCGCACCAAACCATGACGACACCGACAGCATTGTTAATACCATCAACATTTTTTAACAACGTTATTAAACGGTATTACCGTGACCCCATACAACCCTATTAATAATGATCAATCTTTCAAATGGTATACTACATCCCTTTGAAAGACATTATCAAACCAAAACTGTGTGTGAAATGGTTACTTTTCCTTCTTCGTCCAGCTCTGGGGTGATCACGTCAGGTCCTTCCAGATCTGTTTCTCCAGACTGGGGGAGAGATTGTTTCAGGATCCCTGTAGGATAGAATAAAAAATATGAATAAAATTCTACACTGTATAAAAATAAAAACACCCAGTAAGTAGCACTGTATGAACTCTGAGTTTGGTTGTGGCTACAGTACAGGCACTGCATCAATTCTTCTCACACTCAGACAAACAGGCTGGATAATAAAGCTGCTGCACATGCCACTCAAACACAAAAGCACTAATTTATTGGTCATGTCCACCAAACTCTGAGCATCTACTTTACATTCCGATCCTATGTAGTTTGGTGCTCACAGCGCTCAGCACCCTTGGCAGAAATAATGCTCTCAGAGCTGACTTTATTTGTTGTAATGAGTTGTAATCTGGTCAACTTTTGGAACAGCGTGATGCTCGTCAATGTCACTTTTCTCACACTGACCAATAAAAATAAAGGAGTAGGCATATGTTAGTGACAGCAACACAACTGGAGAGAACACGGAAATATGAAAGGACTCATTTTGTAACCTAGCAACTGTGGCATTCTGAGGAGAGAGCGCTAAGCGCTCTGAAATCAGTTGCTAAAAAGCGTGTTTGGTGGACACAGCCCCTTAATCTAATAAGAAAAAAAACTTGAGAAGAAACCTGGGGTACTGAGGAGCTGCTCTTGCAAGCGCAGATTCAGACTTCGTATTGTCTTGGGCTCTTCAGAAAGTTCCTTATTTTTGTCCTGTAATTTTTGGATTTTGGCGTTCTTTTCAGCCAATAACATCTCATTGTCTTTATTTTTTACTTACTACGAAATCTAAAACAGAGCTTCTTTTTCTCTCTTAAATGCTTACATTTATTATGTTTAATATATAATAGTTAATTAGAGGGGAAGTCCATTTCGTAAACTATCACAACTTAGTTGACTGTTTCATGTCCTCTTTAATTCATCAAGACTAACATGGCAAAGATGCAAAATTTGTAAGGCCATAATGAATTTTTACCTGCCAATTTTAAAATTTGCCCATAATAATAAGAGCCGCTTTCCTCTGGGGTTCTTCTGCAGAGGATTTTATACCGCTTCTTGGCATTGAAGTCATCCAGATTTCGGGGATGGAAATTTTCGATTTCTTTTGTGGACACAGTCTTGTGGACATTGTCAGCAATGTATCGCACATATGCATACATTTTCAAACCTGAAAGACATAAATAATATATCAGTACTTTTTCTGTCATATAAAAATTACTACTAGACAGAAAGAGAAAAATAACAATGCTATAAAAATAACCAAGCTTTTCCTCGCAATGGAAATGAAAGACCGCCAGCTCCCGTCTTCTATGAGGGCTCAACCCGGTTGGTCAGAACTATGCCATGACGATAGCGCTGGCCAATCATGTTACAGTATAACATGATGTTACAGTAGAACATGATTGGCCAGCGCTGACATTCAAAAAATACTAACATAGAAAATAAAAAATAAAAAATCACTTCAGACGCACTTCGCCTTAAAGGGGAACTTCGTTTTTTTTCAACCTGGGGTCTGTTTTCATGTCATTTCATACATGTGAGTGATGGAGAAATTAATTTTTGACATAGCTCCAGTATTTAGCCAGGCAGGCAGCTAAACACATAGACATATATACATAGACGCCTCATAGGCTGTCGAGAGACGTGCTTACAGCGCCGCCATCTTGAACCGGGGCCAGCGGAGGCAGCAGTGCATAGACATCTACGGAGGCAAGAGGTACTGCTGAATCTCAAAG